>NW_020175191.1:4291944-4389540 GCF_003031525.2 Neophocaena asiaeorientalis asiaeorientalis
GGAAAAGACCAAGAGGTGAGCAGCGTGGAGTGGAAGGATGGAAAGACCTTATGGCTAATGATGTTGAGCTACCGGATTAACCCAGCGCTGCCCCACCTCTGGACTTACTGTCGTGCAAAGTAATAGATTCACACTCGGTCTCACGGTCCTTAACCGTGAAATAGTAGAACTGATAATAGTAGCTACCTCCCTGATTATTGTAAAGACCTAGGGAAGTTACAAGTGTTATTTGCATTAGTGCCTTTGTATTTTAATTCAAATTATACACAGTTTGCTCATGTGCTGTTTTCTTGACGGTGAGGTGTAGCGCGGGTAGAAGCACCAATGCATTTGGGGGTTTCCTTGATGTTGCTACTCCAACATCAAGCAGGCTGTCCCCGTGTGAATCCTCTGTGTCAGGATACCAGGTGGCCTTGGACAGCGCAGAGACACTGGGAAACACAGTTGTCCCCCCACCCCCACCCCGCGGCTCAGCACAGCGGGGGGCCCTCTGCAGCCAACTGGGCAGAACAGGCCCTGAAAGCAGGTGCGAAAGAGCAAACTCCACAACTGCCACCCCTCACCCCATTGAAATCTTTCACCTGCTTCTAAATTCCATAGCCCATTTCAACTCTCCCCCAAGATTACAAATTGCATCCTGAGGGCCTCTTTCCGAAACAAGCAAAACCACGCCTTTGCCACAGCAACCTTCCTTCCTGGATGAGGCGCACACACGCACACCTTCGCCCTCCACCTTGAGCCCTCATATGCATCCGACCAGAGTTTGATTCTCCAGCAGGGTCACCTTGTTTGCCCCACCCCTCTTCCTCCCCTCCTTGCCAGTTACTGCTTTGGGGGCCTCTCCCTCGGAACATCTCATGTCCCTGCCATTCAGCAGGAAGAGGTGTTTCTTTTACATCCTTAGTTACCTTTAAGGCTCACTTTTTTTTTTAGTTGCAGCGTACAAACTCTTTATTTTTTTGGCTGCATCGGATCTCAGTTGTAGCACTCACAGGGACCGCTGGGTATGCCTCAAGGGATCAGCTTGCCCTCCCACAGAACTGTACCCTCAGTGAGATCATAAATGGCTACGACCTCCAGCAGGAGCCACGTTACCTCAAACTGGGATCTCTATAAACCAGGGTCCCAGGATGGATGGTCCCATGCAGCTCTAGGAACACAGAGGACTATGTGCTTAACCTGTATGCTCTTCTACTGGACCCTGGGCCTTACAAGGACAGAGGCAGTGCATTATACATCAGTGGACCCCTGGGGGTGAGCCCAGAGTCTGACTCACCAGAATCTATTCTCACTGAAAGTTTGTTGAATCAAAGACCCACCCCTGGGGTGAGCAATCTTTTCCTGTAAAGGACCCAGTGGTAAACATTTTAGGTTTTGTGGGCCATATGGTCTCGATTGCAGCCCTATTTCAACTGTGATACAGCCACAGATAATATGTAAACAAAGGAGTGGGTGATGTCCCGATACATTTTTATTTTATGGACATTGATATGTGAATTTCATGGAACTTTCAAGTCATGAAATATTCTTCTTTTGATTTTTCAACCATTTAAAAATGTAAAAGCTGGACTCCCTGGTGGCGCAGTGGTTATGAATCCACCTGCCAATGCAGGGGACACGGGTTCGAGCCCTGGTCCGCGAAGATCCCACATGCCGCAGAACAACTAAGCCCATGCACCACAACTACTGAGCCTGCGCTCTAGAGCCCGCGAGCTACAACTACTGAGGCCTGCGCGCCTGAAGCCTGTGCTCCGCAACAAGGGAAGCCACGGCAACGAGAAGCCCACGCACCGCAACGAAGAGTAGCCCCTGCTCGCCGCAACTGGAAAAAGCCCGCACACAGCAACGAAGACCCAACACAGCCAAAAATAAAATAAAATAAAAATGTAAAAGCCATTCTTAAGCTTGTGGGCTGTACAAAAACAAGCAATAAGCCAGATTTGGCCCACAGGTTATAGTTTACCGACCCTTGGCATCAAAAAAGGCCCACTTCCTGTTTTCAGTGGGAGTAAACCTAGATCTTCCATGGGTACTTTTGGGTCACTTAATAGCCATTGGGAGATACCGTGCCTCAACAGCTGGATCATCCACACTCCTCCCTGGTGTGTGTGTGTGTGTGTGTGTGTGTGTGTGTGTGTGTGTGTGTGTGTGTATGCACATATGCACACACACAGAGGTCCATCTAATACATGGTCCCTGTTCTGGACACCAGGGTGTGAGGGGGGCAGTCTCTGGGTCCATGAACATTGCAGATGCACTTTTAGAAATATTGTTACTTCTAGGTGAGAGAGAGCTGTGTAGACTGTTAGCAACCTGAGGCTGATTTATCTCCCTCCCCCACCCACCATCACGCCAGTGCACTTTAGGTCAGAGTGGGAGACCATAAATTAGTGTGAACCTGGGAGAGAGAGAGGGTAGCAAGGAAAGATAATAAATGGTCAGGAAAAGGATTTCTAATGTTAGCAGTGATTCCTCTTGAATTTTTACTCCTTTGGGTGCATTTTATCAGGCTCTTTCACACACTTTAGTTGACTTATTCCTTACAACCCCAGGCATGACTTCCCTGAAGAAATTATAGTCTGAAGAGCTTTGGTGTTTGCTTACTGTCACACGGCCTTTACGTGGCAGAGCCAAGACTCAGATACAGGTTTTCTATTTATTTATTTATTATTATTATTATTTTTTTTTGCGGTACGCGGGCCTCTCACTGTTGTGGCCTCTCCCGTTGCGGAGCACAGGCTCCGGACGCGGAGGCTCAGCGGCCATGGCTCACGGGCCCAGCTGCTCCGCGGCATGTGGGATCCTCCCGGACCGGGGCACGAACCCATGTCCCCTGCATCGGCAGGCGGACTCTCAACCGCTGCGCCACCAGGGAAGCCCCAGATACAGGTATTTTATCCAGAGTTTATTTGTTCATTTATTCAAGTTTTGAGGGCACCAAAGGTCAGGTGATGTGCTGAGCAGGAGGAATATAAAGGTGAATAAGACCTGGTTCTTGTCCTGAGTGTATGAGCATCTAGCTGGGACTCTCATGAGCTGAGCATCCTCTTTCACCTCTGTCTGCTCAGGACTCCAGACCTTAGAGGACACTCCTTCCGTCCAGGTGGTGGAGGTCATTCCTAGAACCAGGATTTAGTGTCAGGGTCTGTTAGGTGTTAGGTGCCCAGACATCTTTTAGGATGAAGACAAGCCTCAGGTTTATTCCTGCATCACTCAGTGTTTGAAGTGAACTCACTGCAGAGGAATACAACGTGAAATTCACATTAAATTACTTAATATGTCATAGAACTCGGTTTCCTAATGTATTTCACTGACATATGATATTCAGGGGACACTTTCTGATTTTTACATAAGCTTACAACATGTCCTTTTTTGGTTTGTTTTGCTATCCTCCCTTCATACTTTCAGTTTTTGTAGCCATCAGATAGATTCCATCTGGTGTGATCCAAAGTTGTGGCTCTCCTGGCCCCATCCTTCTTCCTGGTCCCAGAGGAGGGGCTCTGCCCACCCTCCCCTGACTGGCTCTGCTTTCTCCCTCCTTGGGGGAGGACATGCCCCTTTGCCTGGCCACATAGCTCAGAGCCTAGGCAAGGCGTTTTTCTTTCTAGACAGGGGGTTTCTGTCTCATTTTCATATATATATATATATATATATATATATTAACCTGAGTTAGCTGTGGTTTTATTTAATACTTAGATTTAAATAGTTGATTGCTTCAAATGGGCTTTGGAATTATTTATTTTGCTTCTGATGACTCTGTCTTCTGATCTAAAGTATTAAATCCCTCTTTGTTTTGGGATTTACAGCCTGGCTACTCTAGGTTCACAAAGCTTTTCCATTAAAAGTCTCTCTTCTCTGCCAATATTTATTGCTAGAGTCACTGTTTGCCCAGAAGCTGTCTGCTGCATCTGGGAAATGAAATTTATGTCTCCTGGCATTGATGGGGGTGACATCACTGAAGCACTGATTACATCACCAAGTGGCATAAACCCAGAGCCCAAGTCTCCAATGCATGGCAAAGGTGGGACGTGGGAGCGAACAGAGTGGGTTTACATAAACCAACCGGTCTACCTCTTCCTTCCCCTCCCCCAACACAATCCCCCACCCCATCTCACCCACCACTTGTATTTACAGTATCATTATATAATTCATATCTTAAAATTGACACACCTTCTTATAACAAGTATTGAGGGGCTGGGGTCAATAATGTGGAGGAATAGGCAGGAAGGGGATGCCTAGGCTTTGTATGGAGGGCGTCTGCTCAAAGGGCAACAACCCTGCTTTCCCTTTGTAGCAAGTCACTCTCATACAAAACACATGACACATGTTTTGCTATCCTCTGCTGAGCTAATTAAGGGACAGGGACTTAGTTTTGCTAGTCCCTAGAAGAACTGGGATTTGAACCTAGCTTTTCTGACCCAGGGCTCTCTCCTTTGCATCCAATGTCTCCTGGTTTGATGGCATAGGCCTTGATAAAGGTGAGTGGAGCTCTCAGCCCCAGCCCCTCTCTATCTGCCCTACGTGAAAGTCACGCCCAGTTTCCAACACACACTAGCCTAGGAGAGAGAGAGAGAAAATGTCTGGGCAGGGACTCCCTGGTGGCGCAGTGGTTAAGAATCCGCCTGCCAATGCAGGGCACATGGGTTTGAGCCCTGGTCCAGGAAGATCCCACATGCCGTGAAACAACTAAGCCCGTGTGCCACAGCTACTGAGCCTGCACTCTAGAGCCCACGTGCCACAACTAGTGAAGCCCGTGCACCTAGAGCCTCGCTCTGCAACAAGAGAAGCCACCACAGTGAGAAGCCCACACACCGCAACAGAGAGTAGACCTGGCTCACCACAACTAGAGAAAGCCCACGTGTAGCAACGAAGACCCAACGTAGCCAAAAAATAAAAACAAATAAATAAAAAATTTTTTAAGTTTATAAAAAAAAAAGGAAAAAGAAAATGCCCGGGCAGTGGCTTGCTGGAGACATGCAGCCTCTGCCCACTCTCTACTTTCTTTCCCTATTTAGCCAGCTTTCTCCCACTGCATCATGTCTATTTTCTACAAGAAATGTTGGTGCCATCTCCACTTTCTCACCTCCCATTCAATCCTCTGCCTACTGCATTCTCTTCCCCTTCTCTCCTCCCCAAGTCACCTGAATTGACCAATGATCTCCCAACTGCCCAGCTCAATGGGCAGCTTTGGGTCTGAGGCTGACTTCATGGACGTGGTATAAATGCATTTGCATAGGGCCTCACACTCAGAAGGGTTCCACACTCAGAAGGGCCTCCGTGCTTGGTTTAATGCTTCACTGTTGTGGTTTTGAAATTCTTAATAAATTTTGAATAGGGAATCTTAAATTCTCATTTTGCACTGAACCCCGCAAATTATGCTGCCAATCCTGCTTGGGTCCTTTAAAAACGTAACATTTGCAACAGACAACACCCATTGTTTACCCAACACGCATTTGCCCTTCTTCCCTCCAACAGAATCCCATTTTTTCGAGTCACCATTGGAGACCACTTGACTGCAGGGCCCTCAGCTGCAGGGAACGAATCTGATTAAAACACGTAAAACTGACCAGCTTAAACTGGTTTTGCCTCCTTAAATAGGTTGTTGATTAATCAAACCTGGAGTTGTTTCACAGAGGCAGCACTGCGCATGAGCAAGCTGGGAACTCCTGTCTCCAGGATGACCCGGAACCAAGACTCTTCAGTCTACGGAACTCAAACAGTAGAGATGTTGCCGCCAGAGCCCTTTAAGAAGTCAGAAGTTCTTCAGTGAGGAAAATCTGGCTTCCAGCAGCATGAGTAGCTCATGGACTAATTCAAGACTAGCCAATCAGCTTCCAAACTTGAAAGTCTCCTAACCCCTTAAAAATCACGCTGAACCCTGGATCATAGAGACAGGTTTGAGAGTCTTGCCTGCTGTCTCCTTGTCTCCTGATCTCGTGATAAAGCTCTTTCTTTTTTTTTTTTTTCCGGACGCGCAGCCTCAGCGGCCATGGCTCACGGGCCCAGCCGCTCCGCGGCATGTGGGATCTTCCCGGACCGGGGCACGAACCCGTGTCCCCTGCATCGGCAGGCGGACTCTCAACCACTGCGCCACCAGGGAAGCCCCAAAGCTCGCTCTTTTTTCAAAAGCTGCTGCTGTAGTATTGGCTTCTATGCGCGTCAGGCGGCGAGCCATAGCTGGGTGGGTAACACAACCTCAAGACTTTTGGTCAGGAATTGATCAAGAGGTGAGTATGTGACCCAGATCTCAACAGAGAAAGGAAAGTAAAAGCTTCTTCTGGGAAAGTTTTGGTGTTCCTGAGAAGAATGGACGGACTCAGCTGGCCTGCCCCTTACCCTTTTGCCCATGCCTCCTCTTGCTGCGGATGTGGACACACCTGGAGGTGCAGCAGCCATCTTGTGACACAAGAAGGAAGTCCAGCACACTGCGAAGGGCAGAGAGAAAGGAGCTGGGTCTCTGGCATTGTTGAGCCACTGCCCCATCTTAGACTACCTCCTGAACTTCCTGTCATGAACCAAACAAACAACAACATCAAAAGCATTTTTTTTTCCACGCTGTGTAGCATGTGGGAACTTAGTTCCATGACTAGGGATCAAACCCTTGCCCCCTGCATTTGAAGCGTGGAGTCTTAACTGCTGGACCGCCAGGGAAGTCCCAAAACCATTATTTTTTTTAAGTCATTGCTGTGGTACTTTTCTTTTTTTACTTCTAATCAACCATTTTGTAATTGCTACAACTTCTTGGCAATGCTTAACACAATGTCTATTCCCTCCATTTAAAACATTCTTTGGCATTCATGATGCTATGTTGCTGGATATTTTGATCCCTTCTCATGTTCCTCCCCTTAGCCTGTTCCTTGACGGTGGAGTCTGGCAGGATTTAGTGGTTCATTCTTTTATCCATTGCTAGGTATTTACTGAGTACTCGTGTGCTACGTGCAGCAGACGCAGCCATGGAGACAGACGAGGCCCCTGCTCTCCTGAAGCTTACACTCGAGTCTAGCCCACTTCCACAACCACTGTCCACAGTTCTCCTGGACAATCTCATTTACTTCCTTGGCTTTACCCTGTGCAGCTGTTCCATCTTGCGTCTTCTGATTCAGGGCTTCACATTGACTTATCCAATTAACCAACAGTCAACAGATTCTCCTGGAAAAGAAAGAAGAGGCTGAACGGTCCTTGGTGAGTCAGTCATGAAATAATTTTTTACTTTATATTCCCAGCCAAGATATGAAGAGAAGACATAAAAGAGTTGGCTACCTAAGCTCCAACTTTATTTTTCTGCAGCATTCAGATGTGTTAGAGGATTCTATGGGAGTAAATTTCCCTGGCAGAATTCTGCCATGTGTGGAGATTTTCTCTTATTTCTCGTAAAAGGTAGTGAAAATTTCAGGTTTAACGATTATTGTACTGTCAGTACTGCCAGGCCCTCCCTCAAGCACAAAATGTGATAGAAAACGAAATGCACTAGGAAATGAAAACCTGTTAAATTCCCCCAGACCACTAGTGAAGGAAGACTGCTGCTATTGATAATAGCATTTTTTAAAAACATGTGCTGCATTTGGGAAAAGTTTAAAATGAAAAAGCTGAAAATAAAATGGCAACACACTAATTTATGAGACTATTAATAGGGGATTTGACCTCAGGTTATAATTCAAATGACAGAAGATAATTGATCCATAGATATGCATATTGTTTATTTATGATTAAACTAATTGGGAAAAATATAACTCGTTATCCATGTAATTCACTACATTCTCTTTTTCTAAATTGAAGTATAGTTGATTTACAATGTTGTGTTAATTTCTGCTGTACAGCAAAGTGATTCAGTTATATATATATTATATATATATATATATATATATACACATTCTTTTTTTATATTCTTTTTATAGTTCCCAGTGCTATACAGTAGGACCTTGTTGTTTATGCATTCTATATATGATAGCTTACATCTGCTAACCCCAACTTCCCACTTCATCCCTCCCCCACACTCCTCCCCCGTGACAGCCACAAGTCTGTTCTCTATGTCTATGAGTCTGTTTCTGTTTTGTAGATAGGTTCATTTGTGTCATATTTTAGATTCCACATATAAGTGGTATTTGGTATCGGTTTATGGTATTTGTCTTTCTGACTTCACTTGGTACGATAACCTCTAGTTGCATCCATGTTGCTTCAAATGGCTTTATTTCATTCTTTTTTTATGGCTGAGTAATATTCCATAGTATATATGTATCACATCTTCTTTATCCATTCATCTGTTGATGGACATTTTGGTTGTTTTCATGTCTTGGCTGTTGAATTCACTACATTCTTAAAGGAGACACACGAATAATCATCTTGATAGATACTTAAAAAGTACTTATTAACCTCAATGACCATTCCTAATAAATATATTTGGTAAGCCAGGAATAAGAGGGAAGCTCTTAATTTATAAAGGGTATATATATAAAAAGAAAACCTACAGCAAACATTATATTGAACAAGGAGACAGAAAAAGCCTCCCCATGAGAGTCTGGTACAACACCCTACAGATACTTTTTTTTTTTTTTTTCAGTATGCGGGCCTCTCACTGTTGTGGCCTCTCCCATTGCGGAGCACAGGCTCCGGACGCACAGGCTCAGCAGCTGTGGCTCACGAGCCTAGCGGCTCCGCGACATGTGGGATCTTCCCGGACCGGGGCACGAACCCGTGTCCCCTGCATTGGCAGGCAGATTCTCAACCACTGCGCCACCAGGGAAGCCCACCCTACAGATACTTTAGAGCTGGGACTACAGTTAGGTGAGTGATGAACTTACTTGAGGAACAAAATTTAAGAGCATGCCAAAAACCTCAGTAATCGGTAGAATAAATAGTATTTTAATGCAGTATTTTAAAAGCAAAATGCAAAAACTTGAAGAACAAAGTATACAAAATAGGCAAATTTTGAATATAGACAGGCTCGGTATTTTTCCTGGTCTTTCCTTATGCCTCCAGCTCTGCTATGGCTATCACATTCAGTAAAGTATTCTGTATCTCAATTCCTGAGCTTTTTGGTACCTCCCTAAGTTGTGCCCCCAAGGCAAGTGCTTCACCTCATTCTGGAGTTTACTGAGATACAAATGAACTTCACTGTGGTCCTCTGTGGTGGTTTGTGCAGGACCATAACCCATCGGTAGAGGCTTGGTGGTCTTCACCCTTTTCCCCAAACCCGCTCATCCTTTAATCCAACCTCTGAAAAGGACCTAGAATAGGGGTTTATTTTCAGCGTATATTTAATAGGCATCTTCTGTGTGTCAGCACCAGAAATATAGTGATGTACACACTTCCGGCCTTTGTGGAGGTTACAGTTGGCTGAAGGAGAACAATTAACCAAGCAACAATAATAAAGTACGGTGTGCGCCATGATGGGGCTGGGGGGTCCACGGAGTTATGAGAGCACTTGGCAGGACTCTTGGCCTAGTTTACCAAGTCAGAGGAAATGAGGTCCAATCCCAAGCTTGAAGGTTGTTTAGGAGCTAAAGGGGCAAGGAGGGGGTGGGGTGGGGCTATGGAGAAGGATGCCATGTCCCAGATGGAGACAACTGCTTATGAAAAGGTTTATTTGAGAATGTGAAAGAATTACAGTATGGTTGGAGCTCCCAAGAGAGAAGTGTGGTGTAGACAGAAATAAAACTAGAGAGGAAGGGGGCTTCCCTGGTGGCACAGTGGTTGAGAGTCCGCCTGCCGATGCAGGGGATGCGGGTTTGTGCCCCGGGCCGGGAAGATCCCACATGCCGCGGAGCGGCTGGGCCCGTGAGCCATGGCCGCTGAGCCTGCGCGTCCGGAGCCTGTGCTCCGCAGTGGGAGAGGCCACAACAGTGAGAGGCCCGCGTACCGCAAAACAAACAAACAAACTAGAGAGGCAGATGGTGGCAGATTGTGAAGGACTTTGTAAACCATGTTTAGGAGTTTGGAATTGTTCCTAAGAGTCATGAGGAGACTTTGAAGCAGGAGAATGCCTGGATTGAGTTCGTGTTTTAGAAAGACCATTCCAGCTATGCTGTGAGGAATGCAAGAAGATAAAACTGCATCCAGAAGACCAGTTAGGAGGCTGATACGATGATTGCCATAGACTGAATGTTTGTGTCCCCCCAAAATTCATGTTGAAACCCAACCCTCAGTGGGAGGGTAATTGGAGGTGGGGTTCTGGGGAGATGATTAGATCATGAGGGTGGTACCCTCATGAATAGAATTAATTAATGCCCTTATAAAAGAGACCCCAGGGAGCTCCCTAGTCCCTTCAGCTGTGTCAGGACACAGTGAAAAGGAAACCATCTATGAACCAGGAAGCAGACTCTCAGCAGACACACAGTCTGCCAGCACCTTGATCTTAAACTTCCCAGCTTTCACAAGAGGGAGAAAAACATTTCTGTTGTGTATGAGCTACCCCGTCTATGGTATTCCTTAAATAGCATCCCAGAGGGACTAAGTAATTAGGAGAAAATGTTGGTGGTCTGGTTGAGGGTGGTGGCAGGGGGTGTTGGTACATTTTAGAAATATTGAGTAGGTGTAATCAACAAGATTTGGTGATTGGTTAGATGTGGGAGGTACAGGGAGGAAAGAATCAAGGATGACATCCAGGTTTGTGATGTGTGCATTGATTTTTTTATATTAATATCCAGCAACCTTGATGAACATTCTTTTCAGTTCTAAAATTTAACTGTAGATTTTCTACATAAACAATTATATTGCCTGCCACTAAGGATGGTTTTGTCCCTTACCTTCATTTATATTTATATGGCATCAGTCAACATTCAGTCAGGAAAAGAGAAACTGCTCTTGGTATTTCAAGCAGCAATATTTAATAGAGGGGATTGGATGCTTGCACAACTGTTGCGAAAATGAGAATAGGGAGAGCTACCGCTAGCTTTTAGGTTCACCGTGGCAGCCATGGTCCTACCAATTAGAAAGTTGTTGTTGACATCTGGGTCAGGGAACTGCAGGAAGCTGCCACTGATGATCAAAGCCGTCCTACGGTAGTGAAGAGGGTAGTCGACAGGGTTGCTTTGAGAACTCCGTAAATCCTTGTTTCTGCCAAAACCCAAACACACACAAGCCACTGCCAGAGACAGAATAACACAGCTCCTTTCCATCCCCAAATGTGAGCAGGTGCATCTCACTGGCTGACTGTTAATAGTGTTCAAAACCCTGGAGGTAAAGGAGGCTTGGATGAGTAGTTCCCAGGCTTCAGCCCCTGTAATAAACAGATAGTAGAAATAAAAGCTGGTTGCAAAAAGAAATCAAGAAAAACCAATATCCAGCAAAGCTTTCCCTTAATTTACTAGCCTATCCTTTTGTGTGTAAGGTACCCAAAACACTTTCAAAATGAGCTAAACGCTCCGAATGCTTCACTCACCCTTCTCCCCTATGTACACTGTATTCTAGGAGATGCATGAAATGACATGTAATTTTCCAAACACATTTCCATGTCTTTGCACTCGTCCTACCGCTCAAAAGTTACCTCTCCTCTGCCTTTGAAGACTCTTCCCATTCCTCCACCACCCTAACCCTCCCTGCCCCAGGCCTGCATCAGGTGGGATTGACCTGGATCACTGCAGGGTTTCCCCTGCACAGTTCTATTATGGCAGCTTGTCGCAACTTTTAGTCAAAGTATCCATTTTTCTTCCAGTAGACATAAGCATCCTAAGGTAAGGGACCAAGACTTATTTTGTGTTTATGTCCCAAGGACCTACTACAGTGCTTGGAACATAATAGGTGCTCATTGCAGGGTTTTTTGGTTTTTTTTTTTTTTGCGATATGCGGGCCTCTCACTGTTGTGGCCTCTCCCATTGCGGAGCACAGGCTCCGGATGCGCAGGCTCAGCGGCCATGGCTCACGGGCCCAGCCGCTCCGCGGCATGTGGGATCCTCCCGGCCCGGGGCACGAACCCGCGTCCCCTGCATCGGCAGGCGGGCTCCCAACCACTGCGCCGCCAGGGAAGCCCAACATTGCAGGTTTATTGAATGTGTGAAGGACTGTGTCTACATGTCTCTCAGGGTAAATACCTGAGGTTGTACGAAGAGCAACCACCTTCAGAAACAGGTATGCCGCTTGTTCCTGAAAGGGGGTCTGACAAGTGATAGAATCTTAGAAGGACAAAAATCCATCTTTATAAATTGCTTATTGATACTAGCTTCATAGTCTAAATCCTTATTTTCTGTTAATGTTGACTTTTTCCTTTCTTTTCCAAGTTTCTACCATCTGTCCTTGCTTCTGAAGCTTGTAGCACTACTTCCCATTAAAATATAATTCCCATGTAACATTCTGGTTGCTCCCATCATATCAAATTAATGCCATGACACGTAAGCTGCTAGAAAAATATGGGTCATTATATGTTGCTGACAGTAACACTGAGAGTGACATTGAAGCAGCGACAGAGAACATCTTAAGTGATTTTTTTATGCAAAATCAGAGAACTCTAGAGTTTGAAGTGTTCTTAGAGATCTAACCCTATTGTTTATACAAAAATGGAGATTGAGAATTTCCCATGATTCCTTAGCACAGTGGAAAATTGGTTAGCAAGCTCATCTCCTCCTTCAGGTGGGAGAAGCCTCTACAGTCAAACCTCTGAGACTCCCCAGCACCCAGTACAGTGTTAGATGCATAAGAAGCAGTTAATCAAATGTTTTAAAATTTGTGTATGTATGTCCCACTTATTAAATCCCTCAAAGCCAACATCGTTTGGTTCCCTAAAGGACCATTTGCCCAAGGTAACCTGGAAAGTCTTCGTTTTTCTTTGTGGCAGCTTCTGTGGTAGACTCAGCATCCACTCCCAGCCTCATTTCTCTTGCCCACCTTGTTTATAAAGCCCAGGGAAGCTTTTCTAGCCTCCCTGCACTGGAAGTGACCAGGTGACAGATTTGGCTTGTGCGATGTTAGCAGAAGCTGCAGGAATTTTCTATAAACATTTTGCTTTCCTGATGGAAGGGAAAGAGGAGGCAGGTGCTGTCCTTGCTCCTTTTCCTGTCTAGGGGGTGAATGTGCTGGCTACGCCGACACCAGTCTTCCTGTGCCCACGAGGGAAAGGCCAAGAGAATCACAGAGATGTTGGCCCTAATATTGTTGAACTGCCAGACCATCACCAGCACCACCTACCTCCTGACTTCTTGTTATGTGAGAGAAACAAACCCCTCTTTGTTTAAGCCACTGAGTTTTTATTCCTTGCTCCTAAGTGCTTTTCTAATATTTGCTCTCTACCAGCCGCAGAACCTTCCAGAGTTCACTGCCCAAAATAGGAAGGACAGGTCCACATCTATCAAATAGGACAGAGGTGGACATTACCATAAATTCACTTTATAAGTTGAGTTTTGTAACAATTACTTGTCACCACGTTAATCTATAAGAAAAATAAGGTTCCAATGAATATATAAAATTTGAAAACAAGGGAAACCAATGACATTTATAATCTTATATCAGCCTCATCAATGTATTTTTTAATTGGTGTATAGTTGCCGTACATTATATGTTACAGGTGTACAATATAGTTACTCACAGTTTTTAAAGGTTATACTCCATTTATAGTTATTATAAAATATTGGCTATATTCCCTGTGTTGTACATTATATCTCTGTAGCTTATTTATTTTATATGTAATCGTTTGTACCTCTTAGTGCCCTACCTCTCTCCCCTTCCCTCTCCCCACTGGTAACTACTAGTTTCTTCTCTATAACTGTGAGTCAGCTTCTTTTTTGTTATATTTAGTTTTTTTTATAGATTCCACATATAAGTGATATCTTACAGTATTTGTCTTTGCCTATCTGACTTACTTCACTTAGCATAATACCCTCCAAATCCATCCATGCTGTCACAAATGGCAAAATACTGCTCAGCCATTTTTTTTCTGGCTGAGTAGTATTCCATTGTGTGTGTGTGTGTGTGTGTGTGTGTGTGTGTGTACCACATCCTCTTTATCCATTCATCTGTTGATGGACACTTAGGTTGCTTCCACATCTTAGCAATTTGTAAATAATTCTCATTCAATGTATTTTAAAAATTTGTTTTCGTTGCATAGTATTGAGAAAATCTTAATTCACACAAATAAATGGTTGCAAATATATCGGTTTTTCACCCTACAATTTCAGGTCCGAAAGTTTGAAAGAAGGCTATGAGGAGAATTTCCCTTCAAAGTGGAGTCAATAACAGCAGGTAAGACCTGCTCTCATTCCTTAACTGGTAAACATCCAACCTGGAGGGAGGGAGTTGGTGAACAGCTTTTTCAACCAAGTAAATCTTCGCTGTTTGAAGGAAAATACGATGTAGTGAATGAGAGTCCAGATTCTGGAGGCAAACTTTGTGGGTTCAAGTCCTGGACTACCACTTGCTGGCTGAGTGCCTCTGTCTTGATTCTTCATCTGTAAAACGGGGCCCAATAATTGTACCAACCTAACAAGGTTCGTGGGCGGTTTAAATCAGTCAATACAGGTGAGACCTTAGAACAGTGCTGGATACCTCATAATAACAGCCGAAAGCAGTTATATCCGATGATGTCTCAGCTCCTCCATTGCTTATCTCTGTCAGATATTTACTCAAAACTTTAAGATAGACACGTTTATTTTGCTTGGAACACTGAATATGTATTTTAGGTATAATGTCTTTGCTGACCAATTTTCTAGGAATAACCCAGAAGCTTTACCTTGCCGAGGTGAGCTTATTATCTTTAAAAGGAAGAGAGGAGCATTCACATTTTATAACAGGTGCTAAAACTATACGTAAGGTGACACAATCTCTGCACCACAACACCTGCCTAATTAGTTTATAAAAACTTATACCATGATCACACAGGGGCTGAGTAAAGGTATATTTCACCTGACAATTTCACAGGGCCCATGCATGGTATATTTGATACTCATGTGTATAATTTTATGTAAACAGACAGGGGAAGGCCTGCATTTAAATAATAATAATATAGAAAGAACCAGTACAGAGCTGCACATTCTGAATAAATGAACATTTACAAAATATTTATGTTAGGAACTGTATACACAGAAGCACAATTTAATGCCTGGGTTGTCTCCAGTAATAAGCATTTGGTGTGTGAAATACTTAACTGTGATCTTTTAATTGAGGAGTTTTAAATTGTAGAACACAATTCAAAATGAATTTGAATCAAACATTTGTAGGTTTCTAAAGCATCCCTGCATAACTGTAGGGGTCCATTGGTCAGAATTTTAAAAATCACCTAAAGTATCTCAAAAGTCTCTTCTAAAATTTGGAATTTGGGGTCATATAGGTTAATTCATGAGATCTTACCCGGCCCCTCCTATTTTGGTCGTTCATCCAGTTACACTGGCTCTTTATTCTCTATAAGCCGGGTCTAACTCAAAAATAGCAAATGATCTTACTTTAAGACATTCCATAGAAGGAGTTCCAGGGCAAGGGACTCATGTTAATTAGGATACTTTTGCCAGCAAGTCACTGTCAACTCAATTCAAAATGGCTTAAACCATGAAGGCATTTGCTATCTCATATAACACAGGATTTAAAAGGAGGGCAGCTCCTTGGTTAATTCAATATTTCAACGACCTCATCAAAGACCTAGGGTTTTTCTGTACTTTCTGCTCAGCCATCTTCACCATTTTCCCTTGTGGCCACAAGATGGCTGCTACCGCTCCAAGGATCAGATCTGTGTGCAACCATGTTCAGAGGTAGACAAGAGACCTCTGTACTCTTTGTAGTTCTTTAAAAGGCTAAAAATCTTTCCCAGAAGAGTTACCCTCCAATCTTGTTAACCAGAATTGAGTTACATGTTCCTCCTTTTTATTTTTTTAAGATTTATTTATTTATCTATCTATTTATTTATTTATTCATGGCTGTGTCGTGTCGGGTCTTAGTTGTGGCACGCAGGATCTTCCTTGAGGCTTGCGGGATCTTTTGTTGCAGCTTGCAGGCTTCTCTCTAGTTGTGGCATGTGGGTTTTCTCTTCTCTAGTTGTGGCACGCAGGCTCCAGGGTGCGTGGGCTCTGTAGTTTGCAGCACGCAGTCTCTCTTAGTTGAGGTGTGCGAGCTCAGTAGTTGTGGTGCGAGGGCTTAGTTGCCCCGCCCCCCAACCCCAGCATGTGGGACCTTAGTTCCCCGACCAGGGATCGAACCCGAGTCCCCTGCATTGGAAGGCAGATTCTTTACCACTCAACCAGCAGGGAAGTCCCACATGTTCCTTCTTAAGCCAGTTCCTAGCAAGGGGAATAAAATTACCATAATTGGTGAGATTATCAAGATTGATGTGCTGGGCCTGGGAATAGGGCCAAGTTCAGGAAAGTCCATGACCACCCTGAGGAAAAACAGACAAACTGGGATTCTGGGTGGGAAACCAAGAATGTCTGTTAAAGAGGCTGGGCTGGAGGCTAGCATTCTAAAGAGGACCAGAAACGTCATTTCTTGCCTGTCTACCTTCTCCCTTCCCCAGGCTGGGTGGTAAATGGGAGGAAAAGACACAGGGAACAGTTAGGACAAGAGAGAGCTAGGCTGTGTCTACACAGAGCCCAATTCCAAATATTGGAATAATTATAAAGGGCTTAGTTTGGACTAAGTTTGCACTGGAGTGGATGGGGGTACGTGTTGGATGCAAAAGTGTTCAGCAGTACAGTTTTTCTTTTTATGATGTGCTGTTTAATGTTTCGTGTATCATGAAAACTTTCATGAATCTGCTCAAACTGTGACCTCTCCCCCCCGAGAAAAAAGAGCAAACATGCCCTCTTATGCAAATTCTGCAAATAATTTTAGGAGATTCACTGATGCCCTGTCACTCATTCATGAACTCTAAGTTATAGCCTCATAATAACCTCGATTGGTATAGTGGAAAAAAAAAATTATGTGTGAGGGAATAAGCAAAACAAAACAGCAAAATCAGGAAGTCTGATGGACATTTGTTAGCTGCGTGACCTTATTTGAATCTTTAAGACCTTGATTTTACCTCTATAAAATGGAACTAGCAGAGTTATTTCAAGAACCAAGTGGACAATGTATGAGATTGTTTTAAATTACGCAGCACTTTACAAATGTTGGCTTAAAAACTCAAATTTCAATAAATACAGTGTGATGGCTCTTACTTCCCAATTTAATTTACTGAATTCAAAACAGTGCACCCCATGAGGACAGGCCTGAAAGTAGGCTTTGTGGTTTCAGGGAGCAGAAGATTCCTTCTCCATAAGCAAATGTCCTCCTCAAGCTCATGGATGAGCCCTGTACCTTTTTTTCAGCAGCTGTTTTGAAAAAAGGCACCAACTGAAATACCCCTAACCCATCAACAAGCACTATTCCCAGTAGGTGAAGTTGGGACATGCCAATGTAGCTGAAAGACCAGGACAGTCTTCCAGTTGCTCCTTCCTCTGCTTGTCCCAGGCGAGCACCCACCCCTGGGACTATCCCAGGCCATGATTGGTCCCCTCTGTGAATCTGCTCCAAGTCCCTCAGACCCTTCAAGACAGGAATGCCAGCTCCTGTTCCCTCACTGTGGTACCCATGTCTCACTCTTCACCTTATACGCCTTCCCATCATTCCCAAATTTCTTTCAGTGTAAAAGGCCCAGGTTCCTTTCTTGTTTCTCAGATTTTCATAGCATTCTTTCCTTGTCATGCCATACTGCCCTGGCAGCTGTCCCTTTACCACTGGATAGCAAAATGTCCAGTAGAGTTTCCCAAGGGATCCATCAACAAAGAGTTACAGAAGGTGGCAAACTGTCCAAGGTGCTGAGGTCCCAGGTGGACAGACCTGGCTCCTGTCTCCATAGAGTAGGCAGTCAGTGCATGGACTCTCCCCTGCCTCTCCCAATGCAAGCAGACAGCTGACTGTGCAGGACCTCCAGATTCGCAGCGCCTTGGGAGGAGAGGGAAAAGTAGGATCTGTAGCAAATGGGCACCTTTCCCTCCTCTCATCCGATTGCATCCTGACTTAACGAACAATCCCAGAATGCACTGACTTCCTAGCTTGTGGTTACATGAATGCAAAGTTTATGATCTTAGCAACCATGTTCATCTTCAGAACCATTTTCGTGACAATGCACAGTCTTTGCAGACAATGATCTGATCCTTCACTCCATGGCCCTCTTCCCTTCCCTCTCCCTGTCTTGTTTTTGCACCAGATCTGGGAGAAGCTGAAAGTGTTTAATTCCCTACATCATTCTCCTGGCCTTAACTTACAAGGGAGCTTCTGATTATTGCTTTGTCTGTCCTTCTCTATAGATAGCGTGCTTCACATTGTTTGGTCCTGCTGGGGCTACATGGAACTTTCTTTTTTCCATCTCTGCTTCATTTGTGTGCATTTTGATTTAATGTGTCTAACAAAAACATCACTCCAACTTTCAGTTTGTGATGACCCTATGAATTTTCCCAGTTTTTCTTCTTTATTTCCCCCTCCCCTCTCGATTTCGAGGACGTTTTCAGATTTTCTTAGTCCTGAGGTGTAAGTATAGGAGAAGGAGCATTGCTTTAGGGTCACTGAAGCCTTTGTATGTTCAGGTCCCACTGCCAGCTATGATGCTAAGTTAACCTTTATGAATAGGTGGTGGGAATAAAAGAATCTCTCTTTCCTCTCTTAGAGGGATGTCTTGAGGATAAAATGAGGATGGGTAAAAGAAAGTACCAAAAACTAGTATAAAAACCATATTAATTTCCACGTATTCAGAATTACTCTGTACCGGTCACCAGGCTGAGCTCTTGATATGCTACTGTGTTTCATCCTTATGACGATGCCGTGATGGGTAGTGTCATTACTATCCGTGTTTACTTGTGAGTAACTTGAGGCTTAGAGCTGTTAAGTCACTGGTCCCGAGATCACAGAGCATGTAAAAAGGGAAGAGCCAAGATTTGAATCAAGTCTGTCTGGCACCAGACTGTGGCTCGTAACCACTGTACCATCCTGACACCGTATGAACCAGAGGTACCATCATTCAGCTGGATGCTGGTCATGTCTGTGTAATTCCACTCCAAGAAATCAAGTGAGTCGGAGACAGTGGAAGTCCCAGCATACTCTGTGAGTGGTTATTCATGGTATGGTGGGCTGGAGAGGAATCCCCCACCAAAATTTTGCTTGAGTTTCTAGAATCAAAATTCACACCATTGACCAAGGGGCAGCATGGTGTCGGGGTCATTAGCGTCGTTGTCTGCAGTTAAAGGGACCAAACTGTGACTTTGGGCAAGTCAGTCTCGCTGGCCCCCTAGATACTCACTGGGAAGAGGAGGATCTTGGATAAGAAAATCGTTAAGGTCTCTGTAAATCACTAGCTAACATTTATTAAGTGCTTACTGATTGCCAGGGCTTTTGCTAAGTGCTTGATGTTCAATCTTACATGATTCTCACAACCACCCTAAGAGGTATTGCTATTGATATTATTCCCTTTTTAGAGGTGAAGAAACTGAGGCACAAGGGAGTTTGCCCCAAGTCACATAAAGAGGGGAAAGAGCTGAGAACCCACACACTCAACCATTCAGCTCTCTTTCCTCTCTAACTGTTAGGAATTATATTATTAATTGCCTTGGATAGATGGGCAGTCACATTTCATCACTTCTTTATAGCCTGACCCAGCTTCTTCCTACTCTCGATAAAATATAGTGTATGTTTTTAAATACCCCATCACACTGCCTAGGACATAGTAGGTGATCAATAAAAATTCGCTTACCTGATTTTTTGTCATTAAAATAATTGTGTTAAAAAGAGACAGGCAAACAAACAAGCATAAACCGAGAAGTAGAGAATAATGAGGCTGTATAACTGAGAGAAATGATCTGACTCAGACCTCCTAATATGTGCTGTCTTACGAGAGCATAATCCAAAGATAAAACCCAATATGAGTCCACACAATTCTTATCTGCACGAAACAACCACCACCAAAAAAAATTATCTCGGTTGCAGAAACTTGATTATTGACTTTGGCAGTCCTTTCTCCGCATCTTTGTGCCAATAAAGTTATTAGAATTGAATTGAGAGAGGCAGACGCACAAGAAGAGCTGAGACAAGATTCTGAGCAGTTGAAATCAACGACCCGAGGAGCTGATCCCCTGCCAACGGCTACACCAGCTCCCGGGAGGAATCCACCACTCTGGCCAGCGGTCCGGCACTGCAGAAGCTGCAAGTCAGGTTTCTGGAGGGGACTCCCAGGTGGCTGGGGACCAACTGGTGTAGGAAGGAGGAAAAAGGGGGCCCTTCCCATTACCAAGGGCCAGACAGGCCAGGACCCACCAGGTTGAGAACAGCGAGGCTTTTCTAAATTCACTGTGCTCCCCAGGCTGTGGAAAGAGAAGAGGAGGCAGAGGAGGAGGGTGGGAGAGAACACAGTGTTATTCACAATCTGTCGGTGACAGGAAGAAAGAGTGGCTTAATAACCCATAGCCAGATTAATGGAATATTCCTTCTCTCCCCTGGCAGAGCTGGTCCTCTGGTGCTATCACCCATAAAATTGATGGCCACCCAAGGAGACATGGAGCTAATTAACAAATCTGCCCCCAAGTGTGCCAAAACCCTTTCCACTAGAACTGCAAAGAGAGCGACTCTTTAGATACCAGCTTAAATGAGGAAACCACTAGTATTCTCTGGAAGCCACCATGACCACTTGGCATCCCTTCTAGCCACTTCCTCCTTCTCAGTCAGCTGCCTCCCCACCTCTCCTAGGTTGGCCCCAAACATCTTCCTTCCACTCACCTTCTCTATCATCCACCCAACCATGAAGCATCAGAGCACCATGTAAAGTTTGTGTCCGAGACTCTGAGAATGATTGCACTTTTGTGAATCTCTACGAAGATCCAAGCAAGGGTATTGGCTTTTGATTGGTTGAATTGTGTATATATTTGCTTCTCTGTGAACGTATTTTCTACAATAACAATAACAGTAGCTTTCAGAATAATAACAAGTATTGAGTACTTGCTTGCTATGTGTCAGGCACTCTTTTAAACACTTAGGGAATCTGTGTAACCTGCAAGGGACAGAGTAGGAGTACTGACACAGGAGGTTCTCCCACAATCCTGCACTGCAGCACAAAGTCCAAAGCTTCACCCACTTGCGCAGAGTTTTCAATCAACTTACAAACTTCCAATCAGATTAATAGTTCCACTGTCTTAATCATGAACAGATATCCCAATACTACTATCTGAGGAGAGCTAATAATGTGGACAATAAACACCAAGACAAACAACAATTAAAAATAAAAGTAGTGTATGGGTGGGGATTTCCCTGGTGGTCCAGTGGTTAAGACTTCACCTTCCAGTGCAGGGGGTGAGGGTTTGATCCCTTGTCAGGGAACCAATATTCCACATGCCTTGGGACCAAAAAACCAAAACATAAAGCAGAAGCACTATTGCAACAAACTCAATGAAGACTTAAAAAAAAAAAGTAGTGTGTGGGGGAACTGAGAACATGCAAGGAGAGGAGAATTAAAGTTTATATAAATTACCTCTTTACAGAGATAAGAGAACATATTGCATCCAAGAAAAAAGAACAGGGTGAAACAAAAAAGGAACATTCAGAGGCCAGAAAGGAATTACTGGAAATTAAAAACAGCAGAAATAAAAAACTCAATAGTTAGTCTCTCAGGAAGTAGAGTAAAAAATCAAAAGGATTTTTAAAAATTGGAAAGAAAAGAAAGCAAAATTAGAAGGCTAGTCCAAGAAGTCCAATACATAAATAATAGGAGTTCTAGAGAGAGAACAAGAAAAAACAGAAAATGGAAAGAAGATATTCACAAATGAAATGACTCCCCCATATTTCCCAGAGATAAAAAAAGACAAAAGTTTCCTGCTTAAAGCAATGCATCAAATACCCGACACGTTGGATAATAATAGATCCATATTAAGGTACCTCACTGGACATCTTCAAAAAATTGGAGGAAATAGAGTCTACGAGATTCTAGAGAAAGAAAAAAGTCACATACAAAGAATCAGAAGTGAGAATGGCTTTGGACTTTGCAATAGCATCAGTGGAAACAAAGAAGATGAGGCAATGCATTCAAAATTCTGAAAGGAAATGCTCTCCAAACTAGAGTTCTATACCCAGCCAAATTATCCAAAAAGTACAAAGATAGAATAAAGACACCTTCAGACACGCAACGTCTCAAAAAATGTATTTCCCTTGCAACCTTACATGAGAAAGGGAAAGATATAACAGGAGCAGAAGTACCAGTGCAGGGGGTGAGGGTTTGATCCCTTGTCAGGGAACCAATATTCCACATGCCTTGGGACCAAAAAACCAAAACATAAAGCAGAAGCACTATTGCAACAAACTCAATGAAGACTTAAAAAAAAAAAGTAGTGTGTGGGGGAACTGAGAACATGCAAGGAGAGGAGAATTAAAGTTTATATAAATTACCTCTTTACAGAGATAAGAGAACATATTGCATCCAAGAAAAAAGAACAGGGTGAAACAAAAAAGGAACATTCAGAGGCCAGAAAGGAATTACTGGAAATTAAAAACAGCAGAAATAAAAAACTCAATAGTTAGTCTCTCAGGAAGTAGAGTAAAAAATCAAAAGGATTTTTAAAAATTGGAAAGAAAAGAAAGCAAAATTAGAAGGCTAGTCCAAGAAGTCCAATACATAAATAATAGGAGTTCTAGAGAGAGAACAAGAAAAAACAGAAAATGGAAAGAAGATATTCACAAATGAAATGACTCCCCCATATTTCCCAGAGATAAAAAAAGACAAAAGTTTCCTGCTTAAAGCAATGCATCAAATACCCGACACGTTGGATAATAATAGATCCATATTAAGGTACCTCACTGGACATCTTCAAAAAATTGGAGGAAATAGAGTCTACGAGATTCTAGAGAAAGAAAAAAGTCACATACAAAGAATCAGAAGTGAGAATGGCTTTGGACTTTGCAATAGCATCAGTGGAAACAAAGAAGATGAGGCAATGCATTCAAAATTCTGAAAGGAAATGCTCTCCAAACTAGAGTTCTATACCCAGCCAAATTATCCAAAAAGTACAAAGATAGAATAAAGACACCTTCAGACACGCAACGTCTCAAAAAATGTATTTCCCTTGCAACCTTACATGAGAAAGGGAAAGATATAACAGGAGCAGAAGTTTCAGCACAGGAGAGAAGTAAAAGTATTTCTAGGAGGATGGTACAAAAAAATCCCAGAATACATATTGTTAGAGGCAGAATATACATAGCAGTCATTTTTCTCTGACAGTTTTCCTGTAGAAAGGCCTCAGAAGCCTATGTGCTCAAGAAATAGTAAAGGGGTCTAGAGGGAATATGGGATGAAAACTCTGCCACAATAACCAGTAGTATCTGCTAAGCCTATAGTTGGCATGAAGCTCTTCAGCAGCTTGAAGTGTGAATAGGAATTCAGCTTTTAAATGTTCACTTCCCACTCTCTCCCAAATGATGTTCAGCTAAGGATGCTCTAACTTGGATTCCAAGATCACACTGGCACACTCAGCTGCTGTTTCCAAAGTAGGTCCTTTGTGCTGGCATAGTGGGTCCAGGGAGCAAAGCTTCTGTCCTTGGTTGCTCACTGTGCCAGAATCAGCACTCCTGTGGCAGCCATCTAGGCCTAGCGTTGAGTTTAGTGAGTTACTCTTGGGGATCCTTGGGCCCTTTACTGCCAGCTAACACCATTTGGAACCATCTCGATAATTGGAAAGATTATAAGCATGTCAGGGTCTAGGACTTCTAGGTTCCCAGAGATTCCTTGACTTCAAGCAAGGAAGTTTCTCCCTAGGGGTTTTTAAAGGAGTGGACTTTGTCAAACCCAGTAAAGTTCTTGTCATTTCTCTTCCCCTCTAGATAATGGGCGCCTATGAAGCTTACATTGAGGGAACACTCAAGTGACTTGAAAACAAAGGTCTGCCCTCAGGGGACTTGCTGTCTCCACTCAGACAGATAACTGACCTATCAAATGACAGTTTCTTTTGCTAAACTTCCACCGAAGTTGGTACAGCTCTGCTCTCATAGAAAAGCTTTCGATGAAGTATGAGGCTTGCTAACTTTCTCCTCTGCATTAAGTTCTTTGTATCCAAGACTTCTTCTAGACCAAGTTCTTTGAGGGCAGAATCCATAACAGAGGATTCTTTATATGCCCCGCTCCACACCCCCCAGCGACTAGTACGGTGCCTAGCACAGAGTAGCTGCTCAGTATATATTTACAGAGTGAACAAATGAAAAAATAATTGAATTAACACTGTCTCTTGAGACATCCAGGATGCATACGTCATGTTAGGATCAGGCGGTTCTGCCAGCTCCCAGAAAAATCAGATCCATAACGGAGTATTAAAATAAAATCTCATGGATCTGAATGTGAGGCAAGAAAGCTTTTTTAAAATTAGTGACAATAGTACATTATATAAATTAATTATATAGAAATGCACTTATTTTATATTCGAGAACTTACCTCAATTCAAACTAGACCAACCAGGGGTTCTATGATAGAAGTCTTAGTGGATAGGGAAGTGATCTGTTATTTACACAGTAATTGTTAACATATCAATAGATACTTCTGGAGTGTTGATGGTTCTTAAAAGCGGTTGTTCTTTTCCATGTTTTAAGCATTCCTCATTGAATTGCATTTTATTGAAAAATACTATAGGGCCAGAGCACTCATACACTGCAAGGGAATATAAATTGGCGCAAACACTTTGGCAGCATCTACTAAAGCTGAACAAATATCAACCTATTACCCTTCAGTACCATTCTTGGACATACACCCAACAGAATGAGTGCTATGACCCCAATGTATGTAGCCAAGAACGTTCATGGCAGCACTATTTCTAATAGCCCCAGGCTGGAAGAAGCCCTAGCATCTATCAACAGATAGAAAAACTGGTATATATTTACACAATAGACTACTTCACAGATAAAAAAAAAAAGAACTTAAACCGTTGCACACAACAAAAGACATATTGTTGAGAGAAAGAAATTAGATAACGAAGAACATACACCAAGTGATCCTATTTATAAGAAGACCAAGAACAGGCAAAACTATATAGCAGTAGAGGTCAGAATGATGGTTACTTCGATGTGGGATACTGTCTGGGTGGGACCATGAGAGCCTTCAAGTGTGCTGAAAATATTTGTATGTTGGAATAGTGGTTTCATGGGTTTATACGTATGTAAGAATTCATCAAGCTGTACTATCTTTGTGTCCAGTAATTTACTGTATGTAAGTTATGCCTTAATTTAAAAAATACTATGAAACTCAGTTCTATTAAAAAATAAAAGCTCCATGGATTACAACAAAAATGTTAAAGACAGAGTTCCTGCCCTGAAAGAGATACAAAATTAATTACAGAAGATAAAGATATACACTCAAATAACCATAATGCAAAGCAGTGTCTGAAGATGGATGAGTGATCCAAATGGATGTCATAGGGTTGCAGAGAAGGAATGGAACAGGGAGGGAAAATTGACACATGAGAGCTGAGCTCCACTCTGAGCATCTTCCGCATGCTTGCTCCATCAATTTTCTCTCCCTCTTAAATCTCCTTAACAGTCTGTTTCTGATTATGTTCAAGTCTCCTCTACTGAACTTTCCTCCTTGGTTCATCCTCCAAGCTCTCTCCTTCCCTTCCTAGCTGCATTTCTGGGTGGAATAGTCTACCTGCTGTCACCACTTCCTGCCTTTCATTCACTCCTTGACCCACACTACCTTCTGGCTTCTCCCCGCATCTCCCACAGAATCTTCTTCCACCTGGTCAGCAATAAGGACCCAGGTCCTTATTGCCAGGTCTAATGGCTTCTCTTCAGTCTTTATATTCCTTGACCTCTTCGTCATTTGACACATCATTTGACACTTCCCCTTTCTTCAAAAATCACCCTTCCTTTGTTGTCTGAGAAGCCTGTCTCTTCCCACCTCTTTGCTTGCTCTCCTTGGGGAGTTCACTTCCCTCTGCCCTCAGCGTTCTCTGGCGCAGCACCCTCGGTTGACTCCTCTGGCCACGTTTGGACTCTCCCTTGGCAAACTTTCATCTCCACCTGCTGATGCCCCTGGGACCGGGGATCTCTAGACCACATCTCTCTCTGGGACTTGGATCTCTATATACACCAGCTGACGGGTATCTCAGTTTGACTGCCTCATACAGAAAGCAAGTGCAGCATATCGAACTTAATCGTTATCTTCTCCGTCACATTCTTCCCTTAGCATTCAGTTACCATTCAATGATACCTCCATCCACTCAAAGAAATCATGAAGTCGTTCGCAAATGCCCCCTTTCTCTCCCTCCCCCTTATGCCCGTTGATCTTACCTTTGGCCCAGCCTCAGGGCTTTGTTTCGGTCCCCAGTCATTGCTCTCCTGCAAATCACCTTACTCCCGTCATTGTTTCTAGCTTCATCCTCATCTAGGTCATCCCATGATCTCCCTACGGTTAGAATCTGATTATACACTTCCCAGCTTCCCTTCAAAAATCAGCGCCCCGCTCCTTAGCCTGGACCACCACCTTCAGGGTCTTCTATCCAGAATCCCCTCCTTCCCATTTGTCTCAGGTGGCCTGAGCTCCACCCGTAGTGACTTTGAGCATTTCAAATGTTGTACACTCTCCTGTCTGCGTGAATCCCTCTTCCCCTTCTCACATTTACCAGGGAACCCCTGGCAGTCCTTCGAATCCTGACTCCTGCAGATAGAGATGGATGGACCCCCTGTTCTTCCTGTTCCCATAACACCCACAATACGCGAGCCGTTTCCCTGTTTTCCCCACTGGCTAACCTCTCAGAAGACAGATATTTTTATGTCTTATTCATCTTTGTATTCAAAGCACATGGCTCAGTGTTAGTTCTCAAGATATTTGTTGCATAAATAAGTAAACGTTCAGTCCTCAGGTATACAGACTTTTTTTGCCTCAAAGATACATAGCTCAGCAACTGCATTTCTAGCGTCGTCACTGTTTCTATTTCTGAATCTAATTGCTATTGCACAGAACCGTTCAGGGCAGAAACTGCAGTAAGTGG
The DNA here is from genome assembly GCF_003031525.2 of Neophocaena asiaeorientalis asiaeorientalis. Classification (NCBI taxonomy): domain Eukaryota; kingdom Metazoa; phylum Chordata; class Mammalia; order Artiodactyla; family Phocoenidae; genus Neophocaena; species Neophocaena asiaeorientalis. Next base: position 4,318,839 of record NW_020175191.1, read on the forward strand.
AATGGTCCAGCAACTCACTTCCAATGCGAACGCTCCATGCTCTTTTGAAATTGCTGCAGTCTTAAAAGGGTGTAGGCCTTTGGGATTTTAGACGAGAAAAGAAATCAGAGTGAGGTATGCTGCCTGGGAGATTCTTATGCCACTGTTGAAAGTCCCCTCTCTCCAGGATTGCTACCCCCTTTCTCCCCCAGTTCAGAAGAATGACACTGAAAAATCACAAATCGAAGAAATCTAGGACATTCTCACGGGCATAGGAATTGCTGCACGGACCAGAACCCAAGGCCCAAGGGGACAGAGTTCTCCTTCTTTAAGTCCTGCCAAATGCTGGATGTCCTTCCTGGTGGCAAGGTCAGGGGACAACCCACGCAGAGATCAGCCAACCATGAATTTGCCTGAAACTTCGTTTGATGTACTTTCTATGCTTACACTCAGCTCCCTCTTGGGTAATGAATTCTGTGAGTTTATTACTTGCTGGAAATGAAATACATTCCTTTCACGTAACCTAAAAGTCCTCTTGCTCCAATGTCACCAATCCCTTCCTGGACCTACGCTGCTGGGATTGGGTGAACAAGGACTTGCTCCCAAGTCCTGTGCGTCCCTGGGGACTTTATGGACCTCTCAGCAGCCCCTCTCAGCCTTCCACTTTCCAGACTGAAGGAAATATATAATGTCTGGAAGGAGGCCCTGAACATAATAAATATTGAACGATGATTATGGAGCTGAATGATAAGAGCTGCCTTTAAATGGGGATTCAAATTCTTGCCACGAATCTGAGATGTGAGAATTAACCATTGCCAAACAGAGTCGAGATCAAACAAATGAGAGGGCTGAGGTCCCCCTTGGTGTAGGGCAAGGTTCATTGTTCCCAGACCTTCCCCCAGCTGTTTCCGTTTCTAAGCAAAAACAGTCCCTTCGTGTGTGTGGCAGCCAGCATTTGTGAGATGGCTGGGCACTGCTGAACCTTTCTGAGGATGGTACTCTTGCTTAGGGATGATTGCTCTCCCATTAGGAGGAGGAAGGAGAGGAGGAAGAGCTGAGAGAGAAAGAGGAAACCTACTAAATGCGCAGTTCCTATTTTATGCCAGGCCATGTTCTAGGTGGTTTGCATAGGTCATGTCCCTCAGCCTTTACCATGATCCTATGAAGGGGACCGGGCTCCGTATTGTACAGATGAGGAAAGGAAGGCTTCGGCAGGCTGGGGAACCTGTCCAGGATGCTAGAAGCAGTAGGTCTGGACTTCAAAGCCAGGCCTGTTGGAGCCCAGAGCCGTTTGTGTTAATGGTACTGCCCTAGGCCCCCTACCTAGAGGACTGTGCGGCCCAATGTGACCCCTGCCCCCACAGAGGCACGGCTTTTGCCCCTGCTCAGGGCAACAGCCCAGTTCCCCTTCTTGCCTTTTCCATCTTCTGCAGACTTTTATGGCCGGAGCCCACCCAGGCCTGCAGATGCTCCATGAGCCGGCCGGGTGCCCCCCCCCACTTTCTTTTTCCTCCTCTTATCTCCTCGCAGGAAGCACAGGAACAAGATGGCAGCAGTGACTCACTGCTAGAAGAATACAGTCCTGAGTGTTGGCAGCCTGAGTGGCGTAGCTGGATTCTCTAACAATGGAAGAATGTCCCCTGAGCTTCTGAGGGTCATTACCATTCACTGCTATAAAACAAAGGCAGAGAAAGGACAGCAGCCAGCAGTGGGGGTGGGAGTGCAGGCCGAGGAGAACAGGAATAGAGACCACAGAACTTTCCAGGGTGAAAAGGGAAGAATAAAGGGGATTGGAGACTTTTCTTTGCCTATAATTTGAGCTGTTGGTAATGATAGACAAATCCCAGGTGTTTGTTTAATTTTTACTGAAGTATAGTTAATTTACAATGTTGTGTTAATTTCCGCTGTACAGCAAAGTGATTCACTTATACATATATATACATTCTTTTTCTTATTCTTTTCCATTGTGGTTTATCACAGGATACTGAATATAGTTCTCTGTGCTATGCAGTAGGACCTTGTGGTTTATCCATTCTATACATAATAGCTTACATCTGCTAACCCCAAACTCCCACTCCATCCCTCCCCCAACCCAAGTGTTTCTTATTTAGCAGATTAACCTGGCCTTAACACATGATGAATGGCCTCCACATTATAGGCCAGGCATGTGGAAGCCCCCAAGTTTCAATGGTTTAACTTGTGAAATGTATGAGGAAGTCTGCCCAAGGATAGCCTTTATAAGGCTGCTGGGTCCTGACCCCAGGTGGCTTCATGCTTCTGCTAAGTAACAGATGAGGTTTGTCCCTCTGCTTCCTCTTCCCCTTCCTCCAGGCTCACCCAGGGCCTGACCATCGGGCTCCCCCCACAGACTGCTGTCCAGACAGCTCTGCCAGCCTGTGTTCCTGCACCAGGCCTCAGGGGTGCCCACCCTGCCCCTGGGTGATATGGCAGAAGCATGACCAGATTCTAAGATGGGGGAAGGAGCCTCAGGTGGGTAGGCCAGAGGATGAGGCCTGAGACTTTGATTGGAAGGGCAGCAAATGCCTCAAAGGGTACCATCATTCTTGAATGTTTCACTGTTTGACCACTGCTATGGACTGAATTTATCCCCCCCACCCCCAAATTCATATGTTGAAGTCCTGACCCCCCAGTGTGACTGTGTTTGGAGATAGTGGCTATAAGGAGGTATTTAGCATTCAATGAGGCCATGAGGGTGGAGCCCTCATCTGTTAGGATCAGTGCCCTGAGAACAAGAGTTACCAGACAACTTGCTTCCCCTCTCTCTGCCACGTGAAGACACAGCAAGGAGGTAGCCCTGTCTGCAAGCTGGGAAGAGAGCTCTCACCAGAAACTGAATTGGCTGGCATCTTGGTCTTGGACTTCCAGCCTCTAGAACTGTGAGAAGTAAATGTCTGCTGTTTAAGCTACCCAGACTGTTGTATTTGTTACGGCAGCTGGTGCTGACTAATACAATCACTAAGGTGTCATTGGCTAGCTGAGCAGGCTGACCCTCAGTTTCCCTCTGCTTCTGGCAATGAATTTTCACTCCAGTGTAAGTAACCATCGTGTTACAATATCACCTTGTAAAAGTGATCGCAAAGGTGCCACTCATGGAGAATTTGCTCATGGGAGGAAATCCTCTGCCTCGTCCCTCCCAGACCGTGCCTCTGGTGAAGCCTGGAAGCCCAGGTTGGGCTGCAGCAGACAAGTCGCTGCCCTGGGGGGAAAAGGGGTGCCCTGGAAACTGCTGACATTCTGGCCGTGGCAGTAGCATCCCCTGGGACTCTGGCCCTGTCTCACTGCACCCCACTGTCCAGGCTGGTATTGTGCCAGCACTAGGGCGCTGACAGTGCCCCCCAGACAGCCAACTCATGGGCCACCAACTTTGTGTCCCTCTCTGGAAGATCCTGAAAGCTAAGGCAACTCACAAGGATTCCAAGTTTCCTAAGAAAATGCAGTTTTATCCAGGCCTTAAGGAACTCAATGGATGAAAAAGCTAGCTTTCCAAACTGGGTGTGATTTATAAAAATACTCTCAACTGAAGTCCTTTCAACTAGGCCTTCCTTCCTAACAAAAATACAAGGCTTCAAATTTTTTGTATTTTTACTTGAATTCCTCAAACACATTCATCTTCTGTGAAGCAAAGGTACACGTGGATTTGAAATAAGTATCGGAGTTGATTTCGGGAGGAGGAGTCTGCCTTGAGCCCCAGGAATGGCTGGTTAGGCCCCAGGGCAACTACCCGGAGAGAATGAGGGAAGGGTGGGGGTTGGGGAGGGTGGGGCACACAGGGAGCCTGACGTTCACCCTTTCGATTTCGTGGTTCTAGCGAGGTAACCCCTCGGTAACCTTCCGATGTCACTTGAGCCCCATGTCTCCAATTCCAGCAGGAACCATAAGTGTTTCTGACCACTCGGCAACGCTGAGGCCTTTCCCCAGCTTCTGCTCTTGGCCATTAACGTGCTAACCTGAGACCCTGATACTGCACTCCCATCGCCCTGTGGCCCAGAGGCACCATGCGACCCACCCAGATGTGTTCTGCTCACCTTCTCATCACAGAAGCACACTTGCAGAGACCCTCCCTCGGCCTCCGTGAGAGTGTTGTGTGAACTGGCACTTGGAACCCTGCCATTTTCTCCTTGGATCCCAGACATGAATAAGAATAAAGTCTGCTTCCACGCCTAGGACGTTTCTGAGCTCCAGTGCCCACAACATTTCTTGGGACTGAGAATGCAAGTCTGTCATAATGGTATTTGCAGAGCCAGAGACTGTATTTAAGGCTTCAAGAGGATGCTTATTATAACCCTGTCTTGGACTGTCATGCCAAAAACACTACATGAAGAGTCTTTTTCAAGGAAATTTGCCAGGGAAAGCAGAATGCATCTGATCACAGAGGAATTGTTTTGGGTTGGTTTCAAGCTGTAGAGTCTGGGGGAGAAAGAAGTTTTCCTGGAGGCTGCCCTGGGGAAGAGGAGTCCACACAGAGCTGTGCGTTGTGTGACTCAAGGGGCTGCCATCCAGAGAAATTACGATGGGAATGGTACCCCCTTGGAGTGAACACTTGGCAGCCCTGATGCCACCCACAGGAAGTGGGCAACTGTGGAAGACCCTGAAACCTGAATTCAAGATTAATGACAGGGGAAACAGGTGCTTCAGGGGATAGCCGAGTGTTCTGAGCTCTTCCCAGGGGGAGAGCAATGAGGCAATCAGGCAGACACCCAAGCCTGGTACATACAGCTCCCAAAGGAATCATGTTGGCGTGGGAGGGACAGAGGCACTTTCACTCCAGTGAAGTTCCCATTTTCTAAAACCACTTTTAAACCCATTTTCATGACTCAATGGTCAAAAGTTATCCTGCCATTTTGAATTTCTCCTTTTAAAAGAACTCAGAATGCAATTTGAGAAATTGCATTCCACATCACTAGTATCACTGTTAGTATTAATTGCCACATTTAAAAGTACTTAGACCACTGTATCTTTTCCTCTTTTATCTGCTGTTACTTTGCCTGTGGGGAGGGAAGGAAGTGACGTGCACACAGTCCTTTCTAGGAGGACTGTTCTGGAAGTGGTATAGGGATGGGTGGGGGAGAACCAGCAACAGGGAGACTGCTTGGTCAGCGAACATTTATTGGCCACTTGCTATGTGTCAGCTGTATAAAGATGGTTTTGGCTTCTGTGTCGTTTTAAGAGTCCTCCATGAAGCAGACACCAAAACAGAATGTGATGTGCAAGAAACTTACTGGGGGAAATGCTCACGAAAGCTAAAGGACGAAAGAGCAGGGGCAGGTGGGGAGAGTCTTCGGACTTGATGCACGTCTGACACCTGTGAAAGGAGAGCAGGAAGGAAGAACGGGAACGCCACGGTGGATATAAAAGGCAGCAGCTGGAGGCTGCCGGCCAGTTACATTTCCGACAGCAGGAGCTTTGGAAGGAGATCTGAGTGGAGCACCTCCGCGGCCGACACAGCCTTCCAGGAGCTCTCAGTTTAGGCAGGTAAATGTAGGCATCACAGCTATAGTCCAAGCCCGCACACTAGCCCTTTGGCGTTAGATGTCTGTTCCACGTTTGGTCAGCCACAGCCTGGGTTGTAGGCAAAACCCACGGTGTGGAGCTTGGCCGCTTAGCTGGGGAGGGCTGTGACGCATGGGTGGGCACCACCCGCAGTCCCAGGCCAGCAGGGAGATGGTTGATGTAACACAGTTAGGTACAAGATGCAGTGGCAGGAAGGTGGAAAACCAACTGCCTATGAAGGAGAGGCGAGAGACAGGTTCAGGCTGCAGGGATGTGGCAGTTGGGTTTTAGGGCATGACTAGAATTTATCACGTATGCAGGAGGAGGTGCAGTGGAATCTGTCTCACTGAAACCTGGATTCACATCCTGGCTCAGCCACTTACCAGCTGTGTGACCTTGGGTAAGTCTCTTAACCTCTTTGAAGCCTCAGTTTCTTCATCTGTAAAATGGAGATAACAGTTGCACCAGTTTTACAGAATTGTTACGTTGATGTGCGTGAGTTCGTTAGCAGAGTACCTGACCTACGGAATGTGATCAATAAATAGTAACAGTGTCGTCACCATTGGTCACGATGTCGTCAGTATTTCTGACATCCTGGACGGTGGGAACAGCTTGCCCAAAGGTGGGAGAGGATGAAGGGCAGCCAGTCCAGGGAGTCGGTGGTTCTCTGTGGCTGGGTCATCTGGCCAAGGGAAGGTTGGTAGAAAACAAGGTTGGGGAAGCGGGCCCATCAGGTGAAAAGCCTCGTGAGCCGTGTAAGATATTTCAGGTCTCACACCAGCTGATGAGATGCTATGAAAGGACGTTACACAGGTAGGGAAAGGATCAGATTTGCATGTTTAAGATTCCTTTCTGGCAGCAGGGCATTCGGTGGATTAGAGGGAGACGAGACTGGAGGGGGGAGGTGGGTTATGAGGCTCTTTTAAAAAATAATTAATTAATTTTTATTTTTTGGCTGTGTTGGGTCTTTGTTGCTGCGTGTGGGCTTTCTCTAGTTGCGGCGAGCGGGGGCTACTCTTTGTTGCGGTGCGCGGGCTTCTCACTGTCGTGGTTTCTCTTGTTGCGGAGCACGGGCTCTAGGCGCGCGGGCTTCAGTAGTTGTGGCTCGCGGGCTCTAGAGCGCAGGCTCAGTAGTTGTGGCACACGGGATTAGTTGCCCCACGGCATGTAGGATCTTCCCGGACCAGGGCTCGAACCCGTGTTCCCTGCGTTGGCAAGGGGATTCTTAACCACTGCGTCACCAGGGAAGTCCCATGAGGCTCTTATATTAATCCAAGCAAAGGATCAAAGGACCCGAGAGAGAGAAGAGAAGCAGGTTTAAAAGGTATATTTAGGAGGAAGAACCGATAAGCTATGGCAACAATTTGTACGTGGTGGGGAGGGAGGCGTCTTGGGTGAGGAGGGTGCTTGGGTGGATGGAGCCACAGTGCACCCAACAGCAACCCTAAGACAGGCGCAAGTGATCAAGGGTGGCTGGGGGGAGACAAGAGAGGTGAGTTGGGCGTGTTGAATTTGAAGGGCCTGTTGGACTTCCCAGTGGGCCTATTGGGCAGACAGTTGGATGAATGGATCTGGGGCTCAGATGAGAGGTCTGGGGGCCCTTGGAGACTGTGGCCACAGTCCAAGTGAGGCCTAAGAATGACAGTACGAGGAGTAAAAGAACAGGGTCAGGCAAGAACCGCCACTGGGCCTGTGTGGTTTACCTGGGACTCTCATTGGAAACACACGGCAGAATGTGAGGGCTATATGCTCAGCGCCACTCCTGCCTCCTAAAGCCCCTTGAATCCATGAAGATACTGAAAGAATACGTATCAAGCTGGGATTGAAAGAGTGAAAATCAGCGCAGACTGAAAGAGAAAAAAGGACTCCTCTAGTTAATCAGGCTGGGAGGACGCAGATAAAAGCAGCTGCAAACTTAACAGGCGACCTGGTTTCTCCCAAGGTCTTGTAGTGGCTGTAAAATGAGCGACCACCACTTTCTTCCCAGTGGCGCCCCAGACCCGCTTTGCTAAACCCACTCGGTACTGCGGACACCCAGTTACTAAGCCGCTCTGGTCTCTTAACAGTCCTTCATCCCTCCACTCCCCCTGAGTCTGAATCAGAAGGCAACCAGTCCAGACCAGAGCGCTCTCCCCTCACAGCCCCCTCAGAATCCTTCTGCAGGAACACACTCCTGGTGGAGGCTGCTTCTCTCCTCCCTCTTGGCCACCGTGCCTCTGGAGTGTCCTCCCTCCCTCACTGCAGCAAGCCAGGAAGTCTGACTGTGGCGTGCGTGCCTGCGTGCATGTGTGTGTGTCCGTCCCAGACCACAGTTGTCCCTGGTGGTCTTTGGCTGATTCAGTTTTAATAAATATGCACATCCTAAAAACAGAAGTATTGCTGAGTATAGTATGCCACTCAGCGGGAGCCCTCAGCAGGGACCGTGGGACTCCTGGCTAGAATAAAGTATAAGAGGAACAACCAGAAATCTGGAATGGGAGCAGGCTTAGCCACACTTGGCTGGGAGCTTGTCACCTAGACAACTGCTCCTCTCTGGGGCCGCATCTTAAGAGGGAAATAGGTAAATGGGAGCAGGTTCCAGGCAGGATGGTAAGTGCTAAGATAATTCAAAGTAAGTCACATGAGGGATGCTTGTATGAACTGGAGGGAATTGGATTCTTGAAGGGAAAATGCAAGGAAACTGTCTTCTATTATCTAAGAGGGCATGATATTTAAAAGGGCTTAAACTGGTCCATTACGCCCTGGAAGAATAGGATAGGACCAGTGATTCTATCTTTGGCAGAATACGGGCTCCAGCAGATTCAAACTCAATAGAAGGAGAATTTCCTCCTACAGGCAGGGTGGACCACAGGTTGACTGGATTGCTTTGGAAGGCATGGGTGCCTTGTCACAGGGGGTATTTAAAAAGAGGCTGGATGATGCTTTGGCCAGGCTGTGGTACAAGGGACCTCCGTCTCATAGGGACTTTGGACGAGATGACTTTTAAGGCCCCTCCTACTCAGAGCCTGTGTCTGAAAGCAGAGTCCCTAACTGGGCAGGATAGGCCTCCTAATGCACCAATGCCTACAGCTCCCTTTTCAGGGCGTTGGGGACGGGTGGGGGAGGTGGGAGTGATGGAACCAGCCCAAAGCCCTCTACTAAGGGACATTCCTTCATCAGAAGCCACTGTGATACCATGTGACTAGGACCATCTATCTGGCTGTCGCTCTTTGGACCAGCAGTGGGCAAGTAATATTGCAAGAGATTTCTAGCCAAGCAGGAATGTGAACTGGAGGTTACGGAGAGAGGGCTGGTGGGTTTGGGGGCAGGAAGAGAAACTGAAAAGAATCCACAGAGAGTGGGATGTCAAGCAGGGCCATGGAGGCAGCGGGGGCCTGATAGTATAAGGTTACAGATGTTCCAGCAGCAACACCAGGAGGAGGGGAGGGCGGTCTCCATGGTGATGTGGAAGAGCCCCTGGGGCCAAGACTTGGAGAGAGAAAGTAGATTCTCGCTGTCCCGGGGTCCCGTGGTTAGGACTCTGAGCTTTCACTGCCAAGGGCGCGCGTTCGATCCCTGGTCATGGGAACTAAAATCCCGCAAGCCGCCAAAACCTCAGTTTTCTCATCTGTGAAAACAAGCACTTAGCAAAGACCTGCGACAGAATAAGCTCTGAGTAAGTGTTGGCTGCCATTTATTGTAGTTCTCCATAAGCTTATAGACACAGGATTCAAAGACGTTCTAAATGTCACCAAGTTTTGGAGTGCTTCAGCGCCTGGTCCAAGGTGCCTTGAGAGGAGTGGGGTTAGAGGTGAGAAATCAAGAGGATCCACCCTCACGGCAACCAGAATCGCTCTGCATGAGTCAGCTTGATGGAGCTTTTATGGAGATTTTAGGGGAAAGGAAAAGGAAGTGTTTTCACTGCCAGAATTAATCCAAACTGCAAACTGGTGGCAGCATCTCCTCTTCAACATCCTGGCCAAATGGTTGTCCAGTCTTTTCTCAAACACGTTCTCTCTGTGAGGCCCCAAACTCATTTGCTTAGTAATTTTCTTACTCTTTAGAATATTCAGAAGCTCAAACAAATGACTGACCAAGTTTTATTGCCTTGTAAAAGTCCCGCCAGAACTGCTTTAATGAAAAGAGCATTGTTCAAAATTAATTGAAGTCCAGTGTGCTTGCAGTAGTGCCACGATACCCACCACTGGCAATCTTGGCCATGCCGTTAGTTTGCTTAGCAAAGCTTTTTAATTACAGTGAGCAGAAAGATAATTTTCAGCCTGGACCATTGTGCAAATTAACACCAATTCTGAATCAATGAAGTTTGAAATAAAAAGATTTTAGCGTTGCTATAGTGATGTTTTCCACTCGGTAGCACTGCTTAGTTTTCCAAGCATTTTCCTATCTGATGTCTTCCTTGAGCCAGTCCCTCTGAGTTGAGATGAGAATCAAATGAAATTCTGCAGGTCAGCACGCTCTGTAAACTGCAAAACTCTGAAAAGGTTGGTCATGAATAAGTTATTAGACTGCAGGTTTCTTGACTCTGACTCACAGCCTGGCCTGTCTCCTTAGGCCTCGAGGCCTCTCTCGCTCCGAGGGGATGGAAGATGACTTGAAAGATATCCTGCACATCTGCATGCCTCTGTGTCTTCCAAGACCAAGGAGGAGGCCAGTGACTGGCCGGCGCTAACGCAGATGGGTACACGGAGTGGGGAATGGGGAAGTGGGTATGTAGCGCTGTCAGGGAGGGGTAGCCCAGGAGTCCCTCATTCACATAAAAACCTGTCCTTTGGTTTGCAGTTATCGCTGCTCTTTGCTCTGCTTGCACTCGTCACCCCATTTCCATTTTCAGGTTTATACCCGCCTTTCAAGCCCAGGCCAGCCAGCTCAAATGCTCCGTCCTTCAGGAGTCAGAATAATAAGTTCAAGCCATCCCTCCTTCTCCTCTGAACTTTTTCAGCTCTCTGTATTGCCTCCATATTGCTCCCCCTTCTGTATTGCCTCTTTCTGTACTGCTTTGTATTGCTGCTAGGGAGCAAGACGCTTTGTTCTCATGAGTTTACCAGCGACCTGAGAGCAGCCCCGTGCAATTGTCATCTTATCTAGCACCCTGCATGACATCGGGCAGATTGGGGCAGACAGTGCTACTGTACCAACTACCCGTTCTCCCCTTCTTCCTTTTAGTAAGTCTTGGCCGAGTCCGTGGCTGCCTGGCTAGAGCTGCCTTTCTGATTCCTTTGCAGCTAGGCATGGCCCTACCCAGTTTCTGCAAAGAGGTAAGAGCAGAAGTTAGGCGACCATCCACTTCTCATTCCTAATAACAGAGTAGCTTGTCCCTTTTGTGCTCTCCCTTTCCCATGGGCTGGGACACAGAGGTAGCAGAGATGGCAGAGCAAATAGATGGAAGGCACTTGGGTCCCTAGCAAAGCTCCCTAGCCCCTGAACAGCTCACCCCAACATTTATATGAGAAACAGATACAGTCCTATTTTTCTTAAGCCATTCTACTTTGGGATCCCTTTATTAAAATTGCTTAGCCCAATCACTAATCAGCGTACAGGTGCTCAATACATTTTAGTGTGTGAATGAATGGATGCATGAATTAATAAAAGAATAAAGAAAAGGAGTGCACATATCAGAGAATGACCTGTTGCCAACTGCAGTTCTGCTTGACATAACACCTGTCTAATTCTCCTAATGGCATCTCTGGTTTTCCTGGCAGAGAAGGAGCCAGGGAAGAGTTTGGGGAAGAGAGGGAGGACCTGTGCTTCAGAAGTGGGTCACCAGGGAGTGAAGCGATGGCTTTGCTACCGGTTCACTCTCTGCGTGATGTCAGGCTCTACTCCCCAGGGACCTGCTCTCTGAAAACTCAGAAGGGAGTTTTCTAGTGTCAGGAGTTCAGTTGAAATAGCTTGAGCTGGTGGTGTGCAAGGACTGTATCAGATGACGATAAAGGACACTTGATGACTCTATCCTGCTATGACAAAATTCTTGAAGAAATTCGTAGTATTTTGCTGAATGTGCAACCAGCTACATCTGTAAGGTGAGGCAGCATCACGTGGTGGAGAAAAATAATGTGTGATCTACACTCCTCGCGGGATTATAGTGCAAATCAGATGACATCATGTGTGCGCGAGTGCTCTGTAAACTATTGAACACGGTAATGGGTGGCTGTTGTTTTATCTGCAATTTCCTTTGATGATCTGTCCGTGTGATTCTGGGTTGGCTGCTAATCGCAGTCCCCTCTCTGGGGCTAAAATAGTGAAAGTGACCCAGGTCTGGCCAATCACGGTCCCCAATTTTTTGGCACAGTGATTTGTCCAAGGGGTGAACACGTGACCCAGGCTGAGCCAATCAGAGCTCATCCCTAAGAAGAGATTGTACCGCCCTGTTCCCTTGGGCTACCAGCTAGGATGAAGTCAGCCTAGAGCTCTTCGCAGCCCTGGGTTCTGAATGGAGGAAGTAGAGTTCAGGGATGGAGAGGGAGGCTCTGACTACTGATTGTGTCTGAGGCCAGCTCCACCGCTGTCCTGCAGAAGTACCCGAACGAATTATGTTTGTTATATGAAAAACTTCCCTCTTTTCCTTAAGTTGATTTGAGTTGGGCATCTTTTACCTGAAGTGAAAATCATCATGATAAGATACTATACACAAGTAAATGTAACGTTATCCAAGAGACTTGTTCAAATGGACCGTGAGAGCTTATTTAGAGATTCTAACCAGGGACAACGCTACTTGAGACTCTAACCACAAACGGCCATCCTTGGTCTGTAAAAGGCATCCTTTTCCACCAATCATGTCGCTTCTAAGGGGACATACACATAGTGGTGAAGGTGGAAGTGGAACCCAGCCAGCCAGTGAGTCCAGTCTAGCCCAACTTGGTGATCCCTGGGACAGTGGTTTTGCTTGAATATTTCTGAGGATGGGACTGTCACCTCTTCATAAGGCAGGCCACCATTTTGCTGTAAACCTCTGAATCTCAGACATAAAACCAAATCTGGTCCCTTCAGAATTTTGTCTTCGAAATCCTAGATATCTAGGATTTCAACCTGCACTCCACCTATACCCCCAGCCCTTCTAAGTGGATGGCTCTTCAGATATGTGAAGATAGAAAACATGTTTCCTCAGTCTTTTCTTCTCTGGACTCTGACCTAATTAATGTATTACTGATAATTGTCCCTAGCATTAGAGAAAGGCCTAGATCAACAGGCATCGGACAGGTTCATTTGGTGGGTGGGATGAGAGGAGTAGCAGGTGGGCCCTGCAGAGAGAAGATGAGACCAGCACAGGGGCCCAGAGCGCTTAGGGGCGTAGGAGCTTCTGAAGATGTGGAGGAAATTAGAACACAGTTTCATCCCCTTCGCCATTTAGCCAGGCAGGTCGCGTAGGGATATATGCTAGATTTAACCATTCAGCGTGCAGTTATCTAGTGCTTGATAGTGATAAGACACCACGGAACAAGCACGGTGCTACAAAGACAGTCCCTGTGCTCCCAGCGTCAGGACCAACATGCCCTCATCATGGAGATTTCAGGTACATCTTAGACTTTCCCAAGCCTTAGAGCCCTTGAACTTGGGTAAGTGAGACACAGTGCTAGACATTCTTAAGAGCTGGGGTGTGGGGCTCAGCTGAGCACATTTCAGGGGAAGGTTACATAAGACCCCCAACATGGCAAAAGGGGCAAAGGTCTGATGGAGGAATCAGGGAGCCTGGGGAGCCCTGGGAAATTACTCTGAGAGACTGTTGACCTGAGCTTCCGTGGGGACTTTTCACCACTGGGGTTTGAAGTTTGAGTGCTAATATCTTTCATTTTGAACATTCGTGGGAAAATAGCATTTCAAAATAGTATTTGTTCCATATGGCTACTGTAACAATATCCCACACTGGATGATTTAACACAATGATAATTTATTCTCTCACAGTTCCGGAGACAGAAGTCCATAATCGTGGTGTTAGCAGGGCCAGACTTTCTTCTAAGGTTCTGGGAGAGAATACGTTCCATGCCTCCTTCATAGTTTTCAGTGACTGCTGACAATCCTTGGCATTCCTTGGCTTGTAGCCTTATCAGTCCAGTCCCTGCCTCTGTCTTCACATCGCCTTCACCTCTTCCATCCATCTAAAACCGCCCTCTGCCCTTCTGTTATAAAGACCCTGGTCATCGTATTTAGGACCCACTAGATGATCCAGCATAATCTCATCTCAAGATTCTTAATTTAGTTATATCTACAAAGATCTTTTTTTCAAATCAGATAACATTCACAAGTTATGGAAATTAGGACGTAGACGTATCTTTTTTGGGGGGGGCATCATTCAGTCCTCTCTAAGAATCCATCTTTTGTTAGTACCAAATCATTCTCTCATCTGAACCCCAAGCGTGCTTTTGCTGCCAAAATCTATCCAGAATTGCAGCCGGAAATGAACAGTATGTGTGTTACGACCTATGGATGGAAACCCAGCACAAAGTTTACTGGAATATAGAGAAAACATACACACACACACACACAAAGGAAACATTTTACCTTAAGGCCCTAACACCAAACACAGTCTTATTCTCCTTAGATACATCATCAGCTAGAGTGACTATAGCACAGTTTGTGTGTTAGTATGCGTGTTATGTATTTTAAAAAGTCATTGGATCAGGATCTATTATTATTTTTGTTTGTTGCTTTTGCTTTCAGCTAATAATTTAAAGACCCCTTTCCATTTATCATCAGGTCACTTCATCCTTCCCTAGTCTCACTCTTGCACCAACCCCAGACCCTTTGGTGGCCAGCAAAGAGATGATTCAGGGGCGTCCTCTTCCCTGTAAACTGGACTCTCCTCGCCATGTTTGCCCCACTCCAAATAGCTGCTCCCACTTTATTGCAGTTACCTCCAGGGGGCTGTTGCTTCAAGGTTTGTACTTGAGGGCCCTCCGGAGGCGGGTTGAGCATGGTAGCAATAATTGCATTGGGCCACTGCTTGAGCAGTTACGAGTTAAATTCATTCATTCATTCAAGCAGACCTCTCCGAGTACCTGTTATGTCCAAGGCACCATTCTAGGTCCCAGGAGATGGGGGAGGGGGTGTAAAGATGATCCCTGCCTCTAAAGCAGGGGTCCCAACCCCCGGTCCACACAGCAGGAGGTGAGCGGTGGATGAGTGAGTGAAGCTTCACCTGCCGCTCGCTCTCCATCGCTCGCATTTCGCTTGAACCACCCCCCCGCCCCATCCATGGAAAAATTGTCTTCCGCAAAACCAGCCCCTGGTGCCGAAAAGGTTGGGGACCGCTGCTCTAAAGCACTTACTGCGATTTCATAACATCCCATCTTTCAGACTGAGAACTTTCAATCCAAAGTAAAGAAGATAATGTTATGTAAGTAGATGTGGAACATTGTAAATGCCTCAGTCTTAGTTCTTTACCAGCAGCATTCACACACGACACCTCACTAGAACTAGTGTTATCACCCTGGTGACGTTGGTCACCTCTCACTGTTTTCAGAGGAGGCAGCAGAAGCTCAGGTGGTAAACTGATTTGCCCCAGCTTCCCAGCCAATGGGCGGCAGAGCTGGGATGTGAGTCCAGGTTTCCTCTACTAAGTCTGGGGGATCCTTCCACTCTGCCATGAAACACTTGTCTTGTCTCTTTCCCACCTCAACTTCTGAGCCTTTTGCAGCCCTCCTTCTTTCTTTCCTTCGATGCTCCCAGGACCCCTGGCCCTTAGTTGGTACCCTGTCTCCCCACCCTGAGATTGCCTGGGCTCCCGCCTCTTTATCCAAGAGCTTCTCAGTTCTCTAATTTGATAAATATGCTAACGAGTGAGAATAGGTCAAACATAACAAATTTCCAATCCTATTTTAAGCTTTGGGGAGATGAAGCTTTAATGGAAAGTGAATACAAAGACTAGTTAATGGACTCACTGGCTGAAGGATAAACAACCTCCATCATTATGCAAACGTTTACCCAGCGCTTATCATCTTGGAGGAAATGAGCTGGGAAGTACGTGGGAGGATGTGGTGCGGTTGTGTCCCCGGAGCCAAGGCACAGAAAGCTCGGAGTTGGGGGCCAATCAGAGCTCTGGTTGAGTCCTTGCTGTGAGACCTTGGGCAAGTGACAAACTCTCCGAACTTAGCGTTCAGTGAAATGGAGATAAAATTATCTACTTACAAGGTTCTTGTGAGGATTTGATGGGCTAAAGTATATAGACATGCCTGCCAGGGGTTAGGAGTTCAATTTTTTTTTTTTTTTAAATACGTTAGTTCCTTTCCTGCTCAGAGAGCTTACATTCCGGTTGGGGAGGTAAAGCTCACTCATATGAATTGACTTGAGCTTACCTGTATTCCAAGGGCTTCGCCCTTCATGAAACTGCAAAAGAGCCACACACTCTGGGGAAGTGGTAAGAGGATGGGACACAAGAAGATGGGGCACAGGTGAGAGGACAGGTGTACAGGTGAGAGAATACGGACACAGGGGAGAGGGCATGGTGCACATGAGAAAGTAGGGGTACAGGTAAGAAGACACAGGCACAGGTGAGACAGCAGGGGCACAGGTGAGCGGGAAGGGGCACAGGTGTACTGCCGGGTGGGTAGGGCCAAGCACTTATGGGGCTTGAGGGCAGACAAAGGAGGGGGTAGCAGGAAATGCCCCTCCCCTCCCGTGGCATCTTGTCTTCCTTTTGCACTCTTTAAAAACATGTTTGACTTACCAAACTCATACATACTTGTAAAAATAAAAAGTTCAAACAGTGCAAAATTTTCTAAATTCTTTACGAAATACTGTGCATGGCTTGTCTCCTTCCCCTAGCTCCACGGCACCACGAAGCACGCTAGCGATTTGGTGCGGTCTTTCCACACCTTCGCCCAGGCCCAGGAGAACATAGTTTGTATATACTGCTTTTGATTTTAAAACAATGGTTCGCCCTAGGGATTGTTCTGAAACTTGCTTTTTGTTGTTGTTGTTTTTTACTCAAAGTCTATCATAGCCCACTTTCCACGTCAGTAAATACAGCTCTACCTTGCTGGTTTTTAAAGACCTGCGTGGTATTACAGAGCATGGATAGAGCATAATTTATTTAACTTCTTCCCAAGAAATTGTCTCCAGTTTTTCACTATTATAAACAATGGTGCACTTTGTTCATTCAACAAATACGGACTGAGCAGCTACGTGCACCAGGTGCCAGGCTGTGCTTCAGAGACACGAAAATGAGTGAACAGGGTCACAGTCCCCACGACTGAGGAGCCTGCAGGTAGTCAGGAAGCAGACTCCAGTGCAGTGGAGGCACAGGTAAACGTAAAATTGTCACCGGGAGGCCCATAGTACTCTCAGAGCTGGAAACAGGAGGGTGACCTCCTCAGGAGACAAAGCAGCACTCCCTTAGGGGATGGCACTGAAGCAGCAGGAGTCAGCTTGGCAAAGGACAGTTCCAGTTCTCCTGACAGCCCGCAGTGAAAGGAGCTGAATGTGCCAGGGTTTGTGTGCCGGGACAGATGGTGGGCCAGTGGGCAGAGCTAAGAGGGGCCAAGTGCAGGACTGCACAGCAAGGCCTCCTAGACCAGCTGGAGGAGCTTACCCTTCACCCCCAGAGCCACGCAGACCCACGGGCGGAGGGGCAGGGAGTTTCATCAGCAGGGCAGGACCCAGCCACCAGACTTCCCTGTGATAAGCTCACTCCAGCCGCAGATGGAGGACCAGATGGGAGGAAAGCAGAGGGATGCAGGTAGACCCAATAGGAGGGCTTTGCTCAGGCCAGAGGCGATGGGGGCTTGGACTATAGTGATGGCTGTGAAGATGAAGGGAAGTGGAGATTTTTAGAAATATTAAGAAAATAAAATAGGGCTAATAGGGTTTTGGTGACAGATTGGTTAGGGGAAGGTGAGATATAAGAGTGACTTGTAGATTTCTGGCCTATGTACTTTGCATAGTAAGGATGCTGTTCATTGAGATGGGCAACAGAGGAAAAGAAGCCACAGAAGGACAGGAGGGGAGGGAGAAAGGAGAGGACAGGACAGGGCTGCCGCTTTTGGTCAGACGTTTGCCATCACTGTCCTTACCAAATACACCTAGTCGTAGCAATTATCTCACTTTGACGTGATTGTTCTCTGTAAGTTTATTTTTCTTTTTTCACAATTCCTCAAGAGTGGGATCCACACCTTTTAATCTTCAAATCCTCAATGGCCAGTGTAAAGTCTATGGTGAGTGTATTAGTTTCCTAGGGCTGCTGTTACAAATTACTAAAGCTGGGAGGCTTAAAACCACAAAATTTATTCTCATAGTTCCAGAGGCCAGCAGTCCAAAATCAAGGTGTCGGCAGGGTCACATTCTCTCTGAAAGATCTTGGGGGGAAATCTTCTTTGCTTCTTTCAGTTTCAGGAGCTCCAGGCATTCCTTGATTTGCTCAGCGTAACTCCAATCTCTGCCTTTGTCTCCCTCTGCCTTTCTCTTAATATCTGTCATTGGACTTAGGGCCTGCTCTAAACCCAGAATGGTCTCATCTCGAGATCCTTAATTACATCTCCCAAGGCCCTTTTTTCAATGCCTGACAAGTACCCCAGATCTTATTCTTTGTTTTTTAATTGAAGTATAGTTGATTTACAATATTTCAGGTATACAGCAAAGTGATTCAGTTACATATAGATATATATTCTTTTCCAGAATATATATAACATATATAATTCTTTTCCAGATTTTTTCCATTATAGATTATTACAAGATATTGAATATAGTTCCCTGTGCTATGCAGTAGCTCCTTGTTATAACAAGTGCCCCAGATCTTATTCTTAAAACCCGCTGAAGCCTGCTGATGGGAATGTAAAATGGTGCAACCACTATGTCAGTTTCTTAAAAAGTTAAACATACACCTACCGTCTAATTCAACTATTCCACTTCTGTGAATTTACCTAAGAGAAAAGAAGGCACAAGTCCACACAAAGACTTGTATGCAAATGTTCATAGCAGCTTTCTTTGTAAGAGTCAAAAACTGGAAACAACCCAGATGTCCACCAATAGGTGGATGGATAAACAAATTGTAGTGTATCCGTACAGTAGAATCCTTCTCAGCAATAAAAAGGGATAAGCCACACAGCAACATGGATGAATCTCAAAATAATTATACTGAGTGAAAGAAGCCAGATAGAAAAAAGAATGCATACTGAATAATTCTGTTTATATAAAACTCTAGAAAATGCAAACTGATCTATAGTGACAGAAAGCAGATCAGTGGTTAATTGGGGATAGGAGAGGTTGAGGGAGAGACTACAAAGGGACACAGGAAACGTTTGGGGGTGATGGATGTGTTCATTCCCTTGATCATGGTGGTGTTTATATGTGTGTCAAAACTTATCACATTGTGCACTAAATATATGCAGTCTATTGTATAGCAATTATACCTCAATAAAACCTTCTTTTTAAAAAAACACACTGGAGGGCTTCCCTGGTGGCGCAGTGGTTGAGAGTCCGCCTGCCGATGCGGGGGACACGGGTTCGTGCCCTGCCCCGGGAGGATCCCACATGCCGCGGAGCGGCTGGGCCCGTGAGCCATGGCCGCTGAGCCTGCGCGTCCGGAGCCTGTGCTCTGCAACGGGAGAGGCCACAACAGTGCGAGGCCCGTGTACCACAAAAAGAAAAAAACAAACAAACAAAAAACCAAAAACACACTGGAGAATTTTTAATTAAGGTAGAGGCATGATCAGATTTTTAAATATCTTCCAGTTGTACAAAAATGGGAAGACACCAGAGATGGGGAAACCAGCTAAGGCATAATTATGTACCTAGTTAGGTAAGAGAGGAAGTGCTGATTCGTTGATTTTAATTGCTGTGTGGTATTCCATTGTGGCAATATGCTATAATTTATTTATCCATTTGCTCATGGAAGGATATTTAGGTTGTTTGCAATTGTTTAGTATTACAAAAATGCCTTAATGAATACTCTTGTAAATTTCTCTGCGTACTCACATGTGATTGCATCTCTAATGAAATACCTACAGGTGGGATTGTTAAGTCATATAGTGTGAGTGCCTTCAGGTTTACTAAATATGTCTCTATTGCTCTCTCCAAAGTCATTGCAAAAATATTCACTCCGGTCAGTATTTTATGAAAGTTCCCATTGTTCTACATTTTCATCAACACTTGGCATTATCAAAATTTTAAAATTTTGATGGGGGGAGTGGGGGGCCACCATGGGGGAGGTGCCCCAGGCAGCTGGGTTGCCTGGCTTGGCCATAACCCAGTCCAGGGCCAGGTGGGACCGCGAGGACACGTGGCCGAGCCTGCTCCGTTACCTCTGACTTTTGAGGATGTGGCCGTTTATTTCTTGGAGCAAGAATGGTGGAATTTAGAGGCACGGCAGAAGGAGCTTTACAAGCAAGTAATGAGAACCAGTTATGAGATTCTTGTTTCTCTAAGGGACACAGGTTTGAGCCCTGGTCTGGGAAGATCCCACATGCTGTGGAGCAACTAAGCCTGTGTGCCACAACTACTGAGCCTGCGCTCTAGAGCCCGCGAGCCATAACTACTGAAGCCCGTGCACCTAGAGCCCGTGCTCCTCAACAAGAGAAGCCACCGCAATGAGAAGCTTGCGTACCGCAATGAAGAGTAGCTCCCACTCGCAGCAACTAGAGAAAGCCCACGCGCAGCAGCAATGAAGACCCAACAAAAGATCAAATGGATGTGAAGTGATGTATCAATGTGGGTTTGGTTTGCATTTCCTTAATGGCTAATCATGTTGATCACCTTTTCATTTGTGTATCTTCTTAGGAGAAATGTCTATTCAAATACTTTGCACATTTTTAAAGTGGGCTATAAGAGTTCTCTATTTGTTCTGAATACTGAACCCTTATCAGATATATAATTTGCAGGCATTTTCTCCATTTCTTGGGTTGTCTGTTCCTTTTTTGATGGCGTCCTTTGAAGCACAAAAGTTTTAAGTTTTGATGAATTACAGTTTATTTTTTCTTTTGTTGCTTGAGCTTTTGGTATCATATCTAAGAAGCCATTGCCTAATTCAGAGTCACAAAGATCCACTCCTATGTTTTCTTCTAAGAGTTTTATAGTTTTAGTGCACATATTTAGGTCTTTGATCCTTTCTTTTCCTTCTTTGATCTATTTTGAGTTAATTTGTCTTACATGGTTTGATATAGGGATCCAGCCTCTTTTGCATATCGATATCCAGTTGTCGCAATACCATTTGTTGAAAAGACTATTCTTTCCCCCATTGAATTATCTTGGCACCCTTTTGGAAAACCAATTAACCATAAATGTCAGAGTTTATTTCTGAATTCTCGATTCTGTTTCATGGATCTATATGTCTAGCCTTATGCCAGTACCACACTGTTTTAATTACCATTGCTTTAGGATCAGTTTCTCAATTTCTGACAAAAAAAAAAAAAAAGGCAGATGGGGTTTGGGGAATATTGTCATCTTAACAGTACAAAGTCTTCCAATTCATGAACATGGGATATCATTTCATTTATTTAGTACTTTGTTTTAGGACTTTTAAAATCATTTTATGATTTTTATTGTGCAAGCCTTATGTTTCTTTTATTAAATTTATTCCTAAGTATTTTACTCTTTTTGATGTTCTTATAGATGGACTTGTTTTCTTTTTTTGTTTTTTTTAACATCTTTATTGGAGTATAATTTCTTTACAATGGTGTGTTAGTTTCTGCTTTATAACAAAGTGAATCAGCTATATGTATGCATATATCCCCATATCCCCTCCCTCTTGCGTCTCCCTCCCACTCTCCTTATCCCAGGCCTCTAGGTGGTCACAAAGCACTGAGCTGATCTCCCTGTGCTATGCAGCTGCTTCCCACTAGCTATCTATTTTACATTTGGTAGTGTATATATGTCCATGCCACTCTCTCACTTCCTCTCAGCCTACCCTTCCCCCTCCCTGTGTCCTCAAGTCCATTCTCTACATCTGCGTCTTTATTCCTGTCCTGCCCCTCGGTTCTTTATAACCTTTTTTTTTTTTTTTACTCAGCCATAAAAAGAAACGAAATTGAGTTATCTGTAGTGAGGTGGATGGACCTAGAGTCTGTCATACAGAGTGAAGTAAGTCAGAAAGAGAAAAACAAATACCATATGCTAACACATGTATATGGAATCTAAAAAAAAAAAAAACACTTGTTTTCTTAATTTTTTCTTTTTTGAAAAATAGTTTTAAAAGATGCTGAGAGTTCAACCCAGAAGAAGACTGAGAATAAATGTGTGAATTTATTTTTTTTAATTAACTTTTGTTGGAGTGTGGTTGCTTTGCAATGTTGTGCTGGTTTCTGCCGTGCAGCAGGGTGAATCAGTTATACATATACATATATCCCCTCTTTTTTAGATTTCCTTCCCATTTAGGTCACCACGGAGCATTGAGTAGAGTTCCCTGTGTTGTGCGGTAGGTTCTGATTAGTTGTCTGTTTTATATATCGTAGTGTATATATGTCAATCCCAATCTCCCAGTTCATCTCATCCCCCCTTCCCCCCTTGGTATCCATACATTTGTTCTCTACATCTGTGTCTCTATTTCTGCTTTGCAAATAAGTTCATCTGTACCATTTTTCTAGATTCCACATATAAGTAATATTATATGATATTTGTTTTAGGTGTATGGATTTAAATAAAAGATAATGATTCCTTTTTTCAAAAAAAAATTTTTGATGGTGTAAAATGACATCTCACTGATTTTCTAATTTGCACTTCCAGGATTATTAATGAGGTTGTGCATCTTTTCTTATTTTTCTTGATCGTTGAGGTATCCCCCTCTGTGAATTCTGTACATATCCTTTGCTTGTTTTTCTAGCTGGCCTCTTGATTTATTTTTATTGATGTTATTATAGTCTTTCTTATAGTCTTCCATTCTAATTCTCGGTCAGCTGTATGCATTGTAAAAATTTCCTCCCAGTCTGTGGTTTATCTTTTCACTTTGTTCTACGGTGACTTTTGTTATGTGGTGCATTTGTTTTTTTAATACTCCTGTAACAATATACCACAAACTTAGTGGCTTAAAACAACAAATTTGTTATAGCCTGGAGGACAGAAGTCCAAAATGGCTTTCACTGAGCTAAAAGTCAACATGTCAGCAGGGCTGCATTCTTTCTTTAGGCTCTAAGAGAGAATCAGTTTCCTCGCCTTTTCTGGCTTCTAAAGCCCACCTACATCCCTTGGCTTGTAGACCCTTCTTCCATCTTCAAAGCCAGCCACATCTAATCTTCAAATCTCTCCCTAACTTTGACACTCCTATGTCCCTCTTATACGGACTTCGGGTCAGCCCAATCTATTAAATAGTCCACTTTCCCTACTAATCTGCTTTGCCATCTTTATCGTATAGCAAGCTTTAATAAATGCATGGGTTTGTTTCTGGGCTTGTTACTCTCTTCTTTCAATTATTTACTCCCTTGCTTTTCAGAGTTGTGGTTCATGGACCAGCAACATCAATACCACCTCGTAGCTTGTTGGGAATGTAGAACCTCAAGCCTCATCCCAGACCTTCTCAGTTGGGATCTGTGATTAACAAGATCCCCAGAGGATTCCTGGGAGCCTGAAAGTTTGAGAAGCACTAGTCCCCCCCATGCTTTTGAAATCTTAATTACTATAACCTTATTTCAAGTACTGATGTCTGATAAGTCAAGTGCCCCTCTGTTCTTCATGTTGAATTCATAGTTTAATTTGGGGAGGATTGGAAATTTTATAATAATCGAAGTCAATTCATAAGCTTTTTATATTTCACTTATTTAGGTCTTATGTTTTTCAATAAACTCTGGTAATTCTATCCATAGAGATTTTGCATATCCTTTTTGTGGGTTTTATTCCTAGGAAATTTCAAGTTTTGTTGTTATGGAAAATGCTATTTTCTAATTGTTGTAGGTATATTGGAATGTAATCTGTATTTGCATATTGATCTAACAACTTTGCAGAACATTTTAAAATTAATGCTAATAGTGTTTCTAAAGATTCTCTTGTTTTTTCTTTTTTGTAGATAATAATACTACCTGTGAAAAATAATAGCTTTGTTTCTTGTCTTTTCAACTTTTGTTTCGTTTCCTTTTGTTAATCCACTAGTTAGGATTACCAATATAATGTTGAGTAGAAGTAGTGAAGCAGTGACGGTCTTGACCCTGAACTTAAAGGAGATCATTTAAATCTTCAACATCAAATTAGATGTTTGCGGTTGATTTTTGATGGAATATACTTTAAAAGGTTAAGGAAATGTTCTTCATTTTCCAGTTTGCTAAGATTTTTTTTCTAAAATTATAAATGACTTTCAAATTTTATCAAGTGCTTTTTATGCATCTACTAAGCCATTGCTCTCATCTACTTTCCTGTTTGTAATACTGTTATAACACATGTACATTTTTTCCTTATTTTAAATACTGGTTCTTCAGGGGATCCAGTGGTAGTGGTGCAGGACCCAAATGAAATATATTTTTCTGTTCCTTTTCAGGACTCAGGTGTTTCAGTGATGTTAAGGGGAGAATGGCCATAAAAGTTCAGATCATACAAGTACTCACATATTCAAAAAGTATTTCAGCACCTATTATATGCCAGCTAGAAGCAAGGATAAAAAAAAATCCCGAATAAGATTGAGCTCTTTCCTCAGAGAGTGAGCATTGTGTGGAGTCTATAAGTCCTAGAGTCAGGTTAACTTTTTACAAGCAGTTAGTCTTGAGTAAATTACTTACTTAAGCTCTTTGAGCTTCAGTTATCTTATTTGTGAAATGGAAATAATAATAGAACATTCTAATCGATTTTGCAATGATTAAGATGCTTTGGGCTACAAGTAATTCAATTTAAACAATAAGGAAAATATATCTCCTCATATAAAAAGAAGTCCTGATACTTCTGGGTTGGTTACCTCAGTAATCAATGACACCATCAAAGACTCAATTACTTTCCATTTCTTGGTTCTGACATTTTCGTTATGTCTCTTTGTTCTCAAGCTAATTCCCTTCCTAACTGCGAACGACTGCCAAAGTTTCTGGCATCCAGAAATTATTGAGAAGCACATCCTTTTCTCCCGCTCATTAGACTTCTCTTCATTCCTCATGGCCAGAATTTTATTCCACGTCTATGCTGAAACCAATCACTCTAAGAGAAATGGGATCACAGTAATTGGTTTAGACCAACTGGGATATAGCTTTCCTTGAGTTACTTGGAAGAATGGTAGACACTCAAATGAAATTAGGGCTCTGCCAGCCATGAAGAAGGGAAGGGGTGGTTTGGTAGGTAACAGGTACGGGGCTGTTGTCAACTTGTAATGAGATCATTTGTGTAAAGCTCTTGGAATGGCACCTGGTGCATAGCAAGCGCTCAATCGATGTTAGCTGTTAATATTTCTCATGTACTTCACAATTACATTATCAATCTAGGCAAGTTGTTTTTTTTTTTTCATTTATTTTTGGCTGCGTTGGGTCCTTGTTGCTGCGCGCGGGCCGCCTTTAGTTTCAGCGAGCGGGGGCTACTCTTTGTTGTGGTGCGTGGGCTTCTCATTGTGGTGGCTTCTCTTGTTGTGGAGCAGGGGCTCTAGATGTGCGGACTTCAGTAGTTGGGGCGCATGGGCTTAGTTGCTCCGCAGCATGTGGGGTCTTCCCGGACCAGGGCTCCAACCCGTGTCCCCTGCATTGGCAGGCGGATTCTTAACCACTGCGCCACCAGGGAAGTCCCTGGGTAGTTTTAAAAAATTGTATTTTTCTCATGATGTCGAATGACAGATGTAAACAAGGTGGTCATAGGAGCACAAAGGATTCCCTAACCTTGTATGGAGAGAGGAATCGAAGGGTGAGGAGGGGTAGAATGTCCGTCAGGAAAGTCTTCTCAGAGAGATGCCCTTGAGATGAGTCTTGAAAGACAAATAGGAATAAACAGATTAAAAAGGGGAGGTGGAGATAGAGTGGGCATGGGACTGGGGTAGAGACTTACCTGTCCTCTGTGCACTTGAAAGTGCCTGGGAAGGAGAAAGCTGAGAAAACCTTTGTAACTGGCTGTGCCCTGAGGGCAGAGTGATGTCAAGACCTTAAATGCCTTAGACAAATTGATCTTGAGTACATGTCCGAGTTTATTATCTTGCTAGCAAAGAAACCAGCAAGGAGACTGAAGAATGTGCTGGTTCAGAGAGAGGTTATACAGTTGAGAAAGAGAATCTGGCACAGTGGCCAGTTTCGAAAGTGTGAAAAATTGCAAGGTCATTTCACAAGGTCATAACAATATCAAGTGCACCCTGGTTGTACCAAAGGACAGTTGTAGTAGGACAGTCTAAGATGCAGGTGTGTTGACTGTCAGTCAAAAGAGAAAAATAAACAGCACAACAAAAAGCCCTGGCACATTCAGGAAGCAAATGATAAGGGTCCATTTCTCTCTGTATTTGGAATAGCCAGGTTGCATCCCCAGCAGTGGTGTTTTATGGGGTCAGCTGACAGGTAAGCAGGAAATAGAGTTGATTATTCAGGGGACTGAGCAGAAGCCGGAGTGTGAGGGGAAGGCCAAAGTGGGACTTCCAGTTCTGGTTTTAAACAGTCATCCCTGATGATTTGTTTCATTCAGGCCACAAAGATGCAAAGTACTGTTTGTCTGCTGCTTGGTTTTGGAACACGTTCCCCGCCCCCTCTCCCCTGTTAGTAATAAAAAGCAGACTGGGCAATGCTGGGGCAGGGGGAGGGGTGGTTTGAAATTTATTCTGCAAGTTGAAGGGAACCACTGCTGGGTTGCAAGGCTCACTCTCTGGGATCTAGGCCCCTCCTCTGGGGCCTAGGAAGTCTGACCATCACACCCAGAAGGAAGAGAAAGGAAGACAAGCAGCAAACCCAGTGGTGCAGTTGTTTTCATTTTGAGAAGGCAGTCTATCTGTGCCTTTAGACACCTGCCTGAAGAGCTCTGATGGGCTGAAACTGCCTTTCACTAAGAACCTGCACATAACAACTCTATCTTAAATAACCAGTTTTGTCAAGTCCTTGGCCTGCCCCCTCCAGAGTCAGTAACTGGAGGTTCCTCGCCGATTCTCAGCAGTCCAGCCTCTCTCCAAAGGCAGTGGCAGACAGAAAGCACCTGACTGCAGCAGCATCTACCTGAGGTCGCCTTTGCTCGAGGCCAGAAAGGGCAGCTTCTCCTGAATGCTTTCCAAGAAGGGATGTCCTGCCATGACAGAATGTTCCAACTCTGCTATGCCCAGAGGATATAAAGCAACGAATGTTTGAGAAGCAGTCATCAAGGGAAGGAGAGTAAATAATTTTGTACTGCCTTGGTTGGCTGGAAGTTGAGAAGGGAGTAAGAATGCCCTCCTGGCCTTCCGTGGAGCTGTGGGCCTTGGCCAGCCCTCTGTCCCCTGCTCTGCTGTGGCTTAGGCCCTCACAGCCTGACACACATCAGCTGCCCCTCTGAGCTCCCGGAGGCCACCGTCCTCAGTGAAAAAGGCCCCACTGGGGTGGTGACCAGGGATTTGGATGGCAAGGCCTGGGGAAGAACTCTTTCCTCCTACCCTTCCTTCACCCCTCAAATCTGCATCTTTTGACCAAAAGGTCAGAGTAGAAAAGGAAGAAAGTAAACCGTGTGGCCGAGAAGTCAAAACCATCCTCCCGGGATGCCCCATCTCCTGCATCTCCTTCTTACGTCTCTCCCTCGGGCAGCAGCAGACTCCTTGTGGCAGTCCACACAACCTGTCACTTCTCTCCTCTGGGTCTCTGTCCATGCTGGTCCCTTGGACCTGCAATCTTCTGCTGACACTATTATGAAAGCTGGAACAGGTGGTCCTCCCAGGCGCCATAACATCCCGAATTTCCTTCACACGAAACACTTAGTGCTCTGTGCAGAAATTACGGACAACCTGTTTCGTCCACCAAGCTGTGAGCCTCTCAAGGGCAAGGATAAGTCTTTGGCATGTCGGTGTTCTGATACCCAGCGTGGGGCCTGCACAAAGCAGGCCCTTAAAAGCCTTAGAGTAATCGGACGTGAGCAGGGGGGCGCTGACTCCGCTGCCAGGGCTCCCCTAGGGGCCCCGCCTGGCCCACCTGGCTGCTCCTACAGCCCTGCAGCTGGGCTGGGCCCTCAGACCCAAACCTGAGGCCAGGTTCAGAGGGCAGAGCTCGGCCTTTCCCTCCCGCTTCTGCTACTGAAGAGCAACGTAAAAAAAAAAGACTCTCTCTCTCTCTCTCCAAAGCTCCAACCGCAAATGCTGGGGCAAAGCTCTCATTTCGCCTATTTTTGGGAGTTTTCTGCGTCAGCCCCTCAAGATGCCACTTGGGAGAAGTGGGACTCTTCAGATTCCTGAACACGAAGGGCTCTTTCCAGCCTTGGGCATGGCTCTGCTCTGGGTGGTGCATTGATTTGAACTCCTTTAGCAAATTATACCTCCCAGAGGCCTGCGGACTCGCAGCCAGGAGTGATTTCTCTGGGGGAAAGAAAGCGCCTTACAGAGCAAATAGGGAGGCTGTGTTCCCTGTGTTCCCTGAACAGCTAGTGTTTTATTCTGTCAAGGCAATAAAAGCCTCTGTATCCAAAAGAGCTCAGAGGGGAGGAAAAAGTAACCCTGAACTCAAGAAAGAAACCCCAAATCTCTAAAGTCTGCAGATCCTGGTTATCTCCCAAGCCACCTCCAGTCCCAAGCAGAGCCAGATCTGGAGGTCACCCCTGTTGCTTCTCTTATTGCTGGCTGCGTGCTTTCTATGACTATGGAAAGGTCCAACCTGTGGGCTTCTCCCCATCCCTCACTCCTTCCTTTCCAGCCGTCGTCTCCCTCCCTCTTCCTCTCCACTTACTCTTTCTTTATATTTATAATCTTTCCCTCTTTCTCTCTTAAGCTTGTGCATATACAGACATGCGCACGCATGCACACACACACACACACACACACACACACACAGCTTCCCTGTGACATGCCCTCACATCACATTTGTGTCTCCTCAGCACTTCCCAGCCCACCCAGTGTCTGGACCCCAAATCATCCTCCCCCATCACTCAATCCCCAAGCCCTGTCTTCTCACACCCAGTCTGAATTCCTGTCCAGTTCAACTTACATTTATCTCAGTAGTTAGTAAGCACCTATTATATATAAGGCCCTGGCCTAAGGGCTGAGGTTACAAAGATGAATAAGATGTTAGAGTTTATTTGGGAAGATATAGGTAGACAAGTGCTTTGGGTACACTAGGTAAGTTATAAGATAGAGATGTTCACAGATCTTGAGTGTCCACAGTGGGTGCCTATCCTGGGAGTTAAGCGAAGGCTTCCGGGAGAAAGTGATACCAGGTGAAGAAAGTTGGGAAGGAAATTCCAGAAAGAGGCGGCAACATAAGCAAAGGCACAGAGCCAGGAAACTACGTGGCTTATGAGAGGAGCCACCAGGGAGCAGTTACATGGGATGCGACAGGAGATGAGTCTGATGAAGGAGACCTTCTAGGAGAAGGTCCTAGAAGGCCCTTGAAGCCAGGCTAAGGGCTTAGTCTCTGGTGTACAAGCTGGGGAATGCATGAGTGGTTTCAAGTGGGGAAATCACAAGACCTTCATTGGCTGCAGAGTGGAGGATGGACCCACGAGTGGCCAGGCTGGAGGCAGAGAGCATTGCAAGGGGCGTCTGTGCTACACCAGTTCAGAAACGATGGGGGTGTGGGTGAGGCGGGGGGTGGTAGGGATAGGGGAAAAGTGGTAAATTTGAGATATAAGTAGTTTAGAAAAAAGTCATCACTATTTGGTGGTTCCCTGCAGTGAGCAGTAAGCAAGACAGAGTGCAGGGTGATTCCAAGGATTCTGGCCCAAGTGTCTGAGGGAGGAGTGCCTTCATGGATGATCAGGGGTAAAGTCCTGATTTCCAGAGCAAGAGTAAGACTGTTAGAAGCTCTAAGCACTAAAAAGATTGTGTTGTCCTCCCCATGTATATATCAAAATAAAATCAATGCTAACTTGTAATTGTAATAAAGGCCAACAGAGTTTTGATTTCCCCCAAGATATCATCAATTTAAATATCTGTGTTTTAATATACATATGTATACATATACATGCATACATCCATATATAGTTTTATTATTTTTTTTTATTTATTTTTGGCTGCATTGGGTCTTTGTTGCTGCACACGGGCTTTCTCTAGTTGCGGCGAGCAGGGGCTACTCTTGGTTGTGGTGCGCGGGCTTCTCATTACGGTGGCTTCTCTTGTTGTCGAGCACAGGCTCTAGGTGCGTGGGCTTCAGTAGTTGCGGCGCGCGGGCTCAGTAGTTGTGGCTCACGGGCTTAGTTGTTCTGCGGCATGTGAGATATTCCCGGACCAGGGCTCGAACCTGTGTCCCCCTACATTGGCAGGTGGATTCTGAACCACTGCGTCACTAGGGAAGCCCCTGTATATCCTTTTATTATTACTTTATTTCTTCAACACTTTGGCTCCATGGTACCCCGGGCACCTGTTGTGTTTGCCTGCTGCTGTGGCAGCGGTTTGTGGCGTTCAGGGGACCCGAGGGAGTGAAGAGGCAGTGTCACCCAGGACTCCAAGGAGGAGGGAAAGAGACAGGGAAGAGGATCTGAGGAAGGAGGGAAGTCTGGGTTTAGGGGAAGAAATGTGATTACATGTATAGACTCAGGGGGGAAAACAAGAAAGGAGGGTGAGAGTGAAAATACCAGTGAGAGAGGAGGAGTGACTGGGGAACAGCCTCCAGGGGCCAGGAAGTGGGAGTTGAAGAGCCTGGAAGCGGGTTAGCCTGTGACAGGAAGGACCCTCAGCCTTGGAGGCTGGAGGAAGGGGGGATGCAGGTGTGGAGAGTTATGAAGGTGGGGTGGGAAGCTGGTGGCCTCCAAGGTCTCAGGGAAGGAGACATGGTGAGGATGGGATTTAGCGGCCTTGGGGACAGTGAAAGGCTTGGCACTGGGATTGAAAGAGACAGCAGCTCATCTTCCACCTTTCCTCAGCTCCCCACCCCCTTCGCCGACAGCCCCTAGTCCTGCCTCCTTATCCCCTCACTGTTTCTTCCCTACCAGACCCACCATCAACAACAGCTTACCCAGGAGGTCAAACCCGGGACAAAGGTGATGGCTGAGGGGGCCACTGTGGAGACAAAATGTCACACCCCCTTAGCAGGGATCTCCCCACCCTTCCCTCTGCTCTGGCCCTGCCTCATTGTGAATTCTCATCCAGTTCCGTATCCCTGGGCCTCCTTATGAATTTCCCTCGCCAAATGTGTACTTGTACATCTTCTTTGCACCTTTCCCTCAAATTGGATTAGTTCTATTATAAGCTGAGTGCAATTTTCAAATACATATTTCATGGATTTCTGTCTGCTCAGATCTATTGAGCCAGGATGTACACGCACACACACACACACACACACACACACACACACACATTGGGAATCCCTAGGCATAGTTCCAAAGAGCTCTCCCCGTGCTCAAAACTTTTTTGAAGTTTCATAGTATGTCTTTTAAACTTATTGAAATATTGTATTCTCCTCCGTAATGTATTTATTTTTGATATCCTATAAATACATTTTAAAACATGTACTAGCGATATAATTGGCATTCCAAGAAGACATTCCATGTTTGTCCTGTGGCTACTTATGTTCCTTGGGGCACGGCTAAACATTCCTAGGGGCCCCTGTATCTTGTCTGAGAAACAGATCTATAAATGATTGCTTCTTTCTTCTTTGCAAGCCCACCAGTTCACTATCAACAGTATAGCTGATGTGTTCACATTTGATTTAGGTGTTATTTAATTGCACTAGATGGATAGAATGTTAGCAATTGCAGGAATCATAAAGTACTGTTGGTCCATATGGAGCCCAGAGAGGGTAATGACTGGACTGAGATCCCAGAGCAAGTTGGGGGTAGAGTTGGGGCTTGTCCCCAGGTGTCCTGACTCTCAGTCAGGACTCTCCATTCTTCCATAGTTTTCTTTATCCTTTGGTGTTTTTGAAGACCCCATCTATTTCTAAAATTATATAATGCTAAATAAGGGTACAGAAGTTAACCATTGTGTACTCTTCACGATACCTTCTCTTCCTGAATCCATTACTCCTTATCATTCACCTTTGTCTGTAGACTCCAAGCAGCTTTATATCTTCTCTTCAAGACTACATTTAGGTCCTAGACAAATTGAATTAATTAATAACCCAGATAAATCTAATCATTTTTATATATGATTATTTGTTGGTGGTGGGATTTACACTAGTAGTTCAAATACCATTTTTAGCAAGATACACTGTTCCTCCAAAACCTGCAGTGGCTCCCCATTACCTATGGCATCAAAGCCTTTCCCCCCTCCTTCACCTGCTCTGGGATTCAGGGATTCAGGCTGGGCATGTTGTGTGATACTGCAGAGGACAGGTCAGGCCCTATTTGGCCCTTGCCACATGATTTGAAGACTAAAACAAATAGGGTGTTGCCAACAAGTGAAGAAGTACTTGTTCTCCATCAACCAATGAATGGATAAAGGAGATGTGGTATATATATTCAATGGAATACTACACAGTCATAAAAAAGCATAAAATGTTGCCATTTGCAGCAGCATGGATGGACTTGGAGGGCATTATGCTAAGTGAAATAAGGCAGAGAAAGACAAATACTGTATGATATCACATGTGGCATCTAAAAAATACGACAAACTAGTGAAAATAATGAAAACGAAGCAGACTCACAGATATAGAGAACAAACCAGTGGTTGCCAGTGGGGAGAGGGAAGTGGGGAGGGGTAATATCGGGGTAGGGGAGTGAGAGGTACAAACTATTAGGTATAAATAAGCTACAAGGACATACTGTACAACACAGGGAATATAGCCAATGTTTTATAATAACTACAAATGGAGTACAGCCTTTAAAAATTGTGGATCACTAGATTGTATACCTGTAACTTACATAGTATTGTACAGCAAATATACTTCAATTAAAAAAGAAAAAGGAAGTGCTTGTTCAAAAAGTAGGAAAGGAAATAGCAAGGGGGTATGGCTGTGGGTGTCCCTGGGGGGTTCTTAACAATCCACTCCATCCCCTATCACCTAAATCCACCCCCACCCACTCTCCCTTCATCGTTGGCGCCTTTTCTCCTCACTCTGCAGACCAGTAGCTGCCCAAACTCTTCCTGTGCGTTCTGAACTCTCAGCCCCGTTCTGTCACAATCTCTCCCTGCGAGGGCCTCCTACTTCCGGGCTCCACCTCTCCCATCTCCTCACTGCACAACTGCCACAAGCCACTTCTGTAAACTGCATTTTTATCTCCTCAGTCCCCTGTGTAAGGATCTCCTGCCTCTGCTTAATCTACCAGGTGCAAATGCCTTGGTATGACTTCAGATGCCTTGTGGTAATCATCCTCACGTCCAGCAAGTGCAAGTTCCACTGCTCCTTCACATGCAGTTCTCCACAAATAAGATAAATCCTCTCACCACTGTCCAGTGGGCCTAACACTATGGGGGGCGGGGTGGAAGATGAGAAGAGGTGATCTCTGGGAGGTGATGAGGCTTCATGGAGAATACGTTATACCACTCCCTAGACACACTTTTTTCTTTGATAGGGGTTATCAAACTGTTGATCAGGGAATGGCTATAAAGATGGTATATCTAGATTTCAGCAAAGCTGTTTTTTTTCTCCATAATCTTCTGTACGAGATTGATGAAGCTGGTGAACTGGCTATACTATACTCCCACTTATCTGGTGCATGACTAGATTAGCTGGGGTAAATGTGTTAAGCCACAGTAACAAAGAGACTCCAAAGTGACAATGGGATAAATAAGAAACACACGGCAGTCTCAGTGGCCCTGTCTGTCAGGACGGCTCTGTCCCATGTTGTCAATCAAGGACCCAGGTTTCTTCCATTCTGTACTACCTTCAGCTTCAAGTGCAAGTGAGTTGCTGCCATACCCACAATCCAGCCAGCAGGCAAGGGAAAAGAGGATGTAGAGAGTTAGCAAATTCAGTTCTTAGGAAGTGAATTGGACTTTGCACATATCACTCCCACCCAGATCCCACTGGCCAAAGTCTAGTCGCATGGCCCTCCTAATGCAAGGGAAGCTGGGAAACGTATTGGGCGGGCCAAAGGGTTCATTCGGTTTTTTCCGTAAGATGGCTCTAGTAACACTTAGTTTCCTTTAACTTCATTCAAAACAGCTTTGTTAGATTGTATGTGACAGCTGTCATATCAGCGTGCATTTAAAAAAAGACATCCAAATTGGTGAATTTTTGTGTAGCCATTTTAATATTGAAGATGGAAGAAAAAAGCAACGTTTTCAGCATGTTATGCTTTATTATTTTGAGAAAGGTAAAAACGCAACTGAAACGCAAAAAAAGATTTGTGCAATGTATGGAGAAGGTGCTGTGACTGATGGAACGTGTCAAAAGTGGTTTGCGAAGTTTCGTGCTGGAGGTTTCTCACTGGACGATGCTCCACGGTCCGGTGGACCAGTTGAAGTTGATAGCGATCAAATCGAAACAATTTAGAACAATAAACATTATACCACCGGGAGATGGCCAACCTACTCAAAATATCCAAATCAAGCATTGAAAATCATTTGCACCAGCTTGGTTATGTGAATCGCTCTGATATTTGGGTTCCACATAAGTTAAGCGAAAAAATCCTTCTTGACCATATTTCCGCATGTGATTCTCTACTGAAACATAATGAAAATGTCCCGTTTTTAAAACAAATTGTGATGGGCAATGAAAAGTGGATACTGTACAGTAATGTGGAATGGAAGAGATCGTGGGGCAAGCGAAGTGAACTACCACCAACCACACCAGAGGCCAGTCTTCATCCAAAGAAGGTGATGTTGTGTGTATGGTGGGATTGGAAGGGAGTCCTCAATTATGAGCTCCTTCTGGAAAACCAAACAATTAATTCCAACAAGTACTGCACCAAGTTAGACCAACTGAAAGTGGCACTCGATGAAAAGCATCCAGAATTATTCAACAGAAGATGCACAGTCTTCCTTCATGATAACCCAAGACCACATGTTTCTTTGATGACCAGGCAAGAACTGTTACAGCTTGGCTGGGAAGCTCTGATTAATCCGCCGTATTCACCAGACACTGCATCTTTAGATTTCCATTTATTTTGGTCTTTATTTATTTATTTTGGTCTTAAAAATTCTTTTATTGGAAAAAATTTCAATTCCCTGAAAGACTGTAAAAGGCACCTGGAACAGTTCCTTGCTCAAAAAGATAAAAAGTTTTGGGAAATTGGAATTATGAAGTTGCCTGAAAAATGGCAGAAGGTAGTAGAACAAAAGGGTGAATACGTTGTTCAATAAAGCTCTTGGTGAAAGTGAGAAATGTGTCTTTTATTTTTACTTAAGAAACCGAAGGCACTTTTTGGCCCACCCAATAGTTTCTTTTTTTATGTTTTTTTTTAATTGAAGTGTTGTTGATTTACAATGTTGTGTTAATTTCTACTGTACAGCAGAGTGATTCAGTTATACATAAATATACTTTAAAAAATAACTGTTATTTATTTGTTTATTTTTGGCTGCGTTGGGTCTTCATGGCTACACGCGGACTTTCTCATTGTGACGAATGGGGGCTACTCTTCATCGCGGTGTGTGGGCTTCTCATTGCGGTAGCTTCTCTTATTGCGGAGCATGGGCTCTAGGCGTGTAGGCTTCAGTACCTGCAGCATGCGAGCTCAGTAGTTGCAGCACATGGGCTCTAGAGTGTTTGGGCTTCAGTAGTTGCAGCGTGTGGGCTCAGTAGTTGTGGCACGCAGACTCTAGGGCACATGGGCTTCGGTAGTTGTGGTGCATGGGCTCAGTAGTTGTGGCTCGCAGGCTCTAGAGCGTAGGCTCAGTAGTTTTGGTGCATGGGCTTCGTTGTTCCACAGCATGCGGGATCTTCCCGGACCAGGGATCGACCCCGTGTCCCCTGCATTGGCAGGTGGATTTGTAACCACTGCGCCAATTCCTGCATTTGTTATTTTGTAAACTTTTTAATGATGGCCATTCTGAACTGTGTGAGGTGGTACCTCATTATAGTTTTGATTTGCATTTCTCTAATAGTTAGCAATGTTGAGCATCTTTTACTGTGCCTATTGGCCATCTGTATGTCTTCTTGAAGAAATGTCTATTTAGGTCTTCTGCCCATTTTTCAATTGGGTTTTTTGTAGTTGTTGTTGTTGTTGAGTTGTATGAGCTGTTTGTATGTTTTAGACATTAAGCCTTTGTTGATCGCATCGTTTGCGAATATTTTCTCCCATTCTATAGGTTGTCTTTTTGTTTTGTTTATGGTTTCCTTTGCTGTGCAAAAGCTTGTAAGTTTGATTAGGTCTTATTTGTTTATTTTTGTTTTTATTTCTATGCCTAGGGAGACTGACCTAAGGAACCATTGGTATGATTTATGTCAGAGAATGCTTTGCCTATGATCTCTTCTAGGAGTTTTATGGTGTCATGTCTTATATTTAGGTCTTGAAGCCATTTTGAGTTTATTTTTGTGTATGGTGTGGGGTGTGTTCTAACTTCATTGATTTATATGCAGCTGACCAACTTTCTCAGTACCACTTGCTGAAGAGACTGTCTTTTTCCCATTGTATATTCTTGCCTCCTTTGTCCAAGATAATTGACCGTAGGTGTGTGGGTTTATTTCTGGGCTTTCTATCCTGTTCCACTGATCCATATATCGATTTTTTGTGCCAATACTGTGCTGTTTTGATTACTGTAGCTTTGTAATATTGTCTGAAGTGTGGGAGGATTATGCCTCCTGCTTTGTTCTTTTTCCTCATGATTGCTTTGGCAATTCTGGGTCTTTTATGGTTCCATATGAATTTTAGGATTATTTGTTTTAGTTCTGTGAAAAATGTCATGGGTAATTTGATAAGGATCACATTAAATCTGTAGATTGCTTTGGGTAATATGGCCATTTTAACAATATTAATTCTTCCAGTCCAAGAGCATGGGATATCTTTCCAAAGGAAATGTAGTTTCTTGATGGGTACCATGTGCTCAGTCAAAACTCAGCAGGAAGCAGGTGGCTCTACTATGAGGGAGAAGGGGAGAGGATATATACTGGGCACATAGCAGCCTCTGCCACAGCAGATTTTGACCAATTATTTCTCCTCTTTAGCCCTCACATCCCCATCTATTACAGGAGGGCAGTAATATTTACCCTCCCTGTCTCACAGAGCTATTTGGAGAATAAAATAAAATTGGACACATGAGGGCTTTGGATGATTTTTTAAATATTTTTTAAGTGATGTGCTAGAATGCAAAATTCTCCAGCCACTTAAAAAAACCTGTCAGTTTTGTATAAAGTTAGACACTTACTCTATGATCCAGCAGTCCCACTCCTAAGTATTTGCCCAAGAGAAATAAAAACGTATGCTCACATAAAAACCTATATACAAATGTTAATAGTGGTTTATTCATGGAAACAATCCAAATGGATAAAGAGACTATGATACATCCATAGAATGAAATACTACTTACTCAGCAGTGAAAAAGAATGAATTACTGAATATATGATATAACTTCAGTGAACCTCAATGCATTACGCTAGGTGAAAGAAGCCAGACTCAAAAGGGTTTATGCTATATTATTCAATTTATATGATATCCTGGAAGAAGTAAAGCTATAGGAATAGAGAGCAAATCAGTGATTGCCAGTGGCTCAGGATGGGAAGAGCAGTTAACCACAAAGGAGTATAAGGAAATGATAGGGATGGTGGAACTGTTCTATATCTTCATTAGAAAGGGCACATTTTATGTAGTAATCTATACTTTAATAACCTTGACCTAAAAAGAATAAGTGCTGTGCTAATCCAAGCTATTATATTAATAATCATCTACCTTAGAGCTCAAATAATGGATTAAGTTCCTATTTGAATGAGACGATATAGTTCATAACTTCGTTTAGCATACATTTCCTCCCGTGAATCCCACAGCAGCCCTGAGAGGCAGCAGGGCAAGCCTCCTTTTGCTCTTTATCAGATGAAGCTCGAGAGTCGTTCAGTCATTTGAGAGCGTCGTGCACCTGGTAAGCGATACGGCTGCCATTTTCGTTTTTCGATTTCTGCTCTTTTCTCTTGCAGTGCCATCACGCTCCTTAGAAATTTTGAATATTGTCAGATAAAGACCCCCTCCCAAAAAATCTACTGGTTTGGAGCAGGAACAACTTCAGACTAGTGGATTTTTAAAAATCCCAGATCTGCCTTCCCCTAGTGTTCCAGGCAGGGTCCTCTAGAGCCTTTCCGTCTCAATTGTGGTCACTCTTTCCTCCCTGGGGAGGACAGTGTGACTCAGGCCGCAGGATGGGGCCTCTCTGGCTGTGGGAAGACAACAGAGAGACTTCCAGATCTCTGCCTTCTTGCAACTCAGCAACAAGCACGCTTCCCGGGCCACAGCAGTGGTGCACCCAGCCACTAGAGCCCAAGGACAAGAATAAGCAACAGAAAAAGTCACATGCCGAAACCCGCCTACTCAAGGAGGGCTGTGATGGGAAAGAGGCACGGGTGCGGAGCAGTTAAATGCTTCTTGGTCTTATTCTGTGCATCAGAAAGATTGCCCAGACCTCGCCAGTTCACGTCTGTCTCTTTCCATTGCGTAAGTTATTAATATTTGTACTTCATTAGACTATTTCAGTTCGTTAGAATGAATGAAATGTTTTTACTTGTGTTAGGTGGTTTGATTCTCCCTACAGAGAAAATGATATTCCTGTCATCCTTCTCTGTAGCTGAGAAAAGAAAGACCCGGAGAGCCAAGCTACATCTAGCTAAGCTACGATCCAGCTAGAAATTGATGAAGCAGGACTTGATCCCACCCTCTGCATCCAAAGTCCACATTCCTCTTTTTCTTTTAATCCACATTCTTCCCTTATATCATTCTGTCTCTTATTCTTACACCCAGCAGACACAGCACCTGCCCTCACCATGCGCACAGGCTGGGGGACGCATCAGTGAGGACATTGGCTATGACATTGAATTAAACGGCTCCGATGTGCTCCCAAACGGCTCCTCACTGGTAGTTGTTCTTAATAGTGTACCTATCATTCATGAACCTTTTAAACCAACTTCTATTTATTTAAGCCCATTATACGTTTTGGAGAAAGGAAGCTCTTCGGATATTACCCTGCCCTCTACAAAATGCTATTTTTCGATTTATTTCTCTTGAACGGACCTCTTCCAAGTCCAAGTTACAGTAAATGTTCACTCGTCCTACTCTTTAAGGTTATAGGAAGGCTAATCATGCCTTTCATGGTTTTATCCACCTGCTCTGCTCCATCCCAGTGTTCAGTGTATTGTAGATCTGTCTTGGTCCTTGTCCAAAGAGGGTGACTGCCAGGAAGACCTCATTTCAATATAATCCCCAGGGTACGGACGCCAGTGGTGCTTTCAGAGCTAGGCGCCTGCACAGGAGGGAAGGGAAGACCGTCAGAGGGTTTGCAGAGCAGAATGAAACGATGTTTCCCTTTTAATTAAGGATTTTACTTTATCGAAGGAGAAGGGGTGTAAAATGCAACAACTGTTTTATCCTTCAACACCTGCCTCCTGTTGCCTCGCATTTCTTCTGTGTTCACTGTTTTCCAATTCACCTCACCCCAAGTAACCCTGTTCCGTTTACCCTCCTGCGGGTGGGGGCAGGCCCCCTCCCAGAGCCCATAAGTGTTGGAGCTTCTTTGCTGCCTAATTACCTGCCCTGTGGCATCGGGAAGAGACTGGCCTCAGCTGGAGCCCAGCTGTAGAGAGATGGAATATTAAGACATTTTCCTTTCTTCTGAGTCCTTGTTAATTCTTCCTGGTGGTGATTAGCCAGTTATTTTTAGCTCCATCTAAGCACCCTGGTTAGTATTCAGGGCTGGTTTAGACAGCACTGAGGCACACTCAGCCTGTTCGTGCTCTGATTCCAGTTGGTCCCATTGCAGTGAAGGAAATGAACCTGCAGGGCGGGCCCCCTCTCCTACTTCTCCCTGAAATGCCGGCTGCTGTCCAAAGGGCCTGCTGCTTTGGGGCGGGGACAAAGTCTTACAGGAGAGGTCTGGAAAGTGAGCAATTTGGGAGCCATATGAGGAGGATAGAAATAACACTGCACTGGGAATGAGGAACCAAGTGTTTAGTTTGGACTTTGTCACCTGCTAGCAGTGTCACCCTGGGCACATTACGTGCGTTTCAGAGCCATCAGTAAAACAGTGTGGCTGGACCAATCGGCCCCTAAGTCCTTTCCAGGATTAAGATCTATTGAGTCACTAGGTCTAAACAGGAGTGGAATGTGAAGACACCGGAGCCTGTGTGTGGACGTCTTGAGAGTGAGACGCAGGTGGCCTTTTCTTTCTTCCTTTGAGCCACCTGGCTTCCCTTTTCTAAAGCTAATCCTTCAGTGAAGTGGTTGTTCTCATTCCACATCCCTGCCGCAGCCTCTTTCCCTTCCATGTTAATCCCATAGAACTCCTAGGGCTGCTGGGCCCTCTCGGGAGCCGCTGTTGATGCAGCAAAAAGTGTGTCTGGGGAGGTTTGGGCACCTCAGTGCAGTTCTGTTGACAAGATGGAGGAAGCCATTGGATGTAAGAAAGAGATCCAACTCCATCCCATTGAACCGGCCTAGGAATGATGAATTCTCAGTGATGGAACTTACTGTACTTCCTCCAGCAAGTCTAGGCTCAAAGCCAATTCGAAGGGGTGTGTGCATCTCCATTTTCCAACCGCTCACCTGGCTTTGGTTTGATGGCAGGGCAAGCCCTCCACCTGGGATGCCGTTTCCTCCCTTCCTTGTTTGTAACATGGGGATAATAACTGCCTGGGGAATAGTCATAAGCAGTAAATATTATGAATTCATATATATAATTTGGCCCAGTGCCTTGCACAGAGTAGGTGCCACTCTGCTTTTTTTATTAGCACTGCTTTGAAATTCTGTAATAATTTCCAGCTTTTACTGAGTGCTCACTCTGGGCCAAGCAGTGTGTGGCGTAGAAGCATGTCCAGTGCTTTACAATGAGGACCACTATACCCCTTCTACAGATTAAAAATTGAGAACTACAGGAGGTAAGCCACTTGCGTAAGCTCACAATACACGTGTGAAGCTGGACTTGAACTCAAGCTCTCTGAGGCTAGGGTCTGAGCGTTCAACCATACGAATATACACATACAGCCTCTGAATAGGAAGATGTGATCTTTTTAAGGCGTACCTCTTGAGGGTTGCACTCATTTTAGAAATGCCCGCTAGCCCTGCACAAAGTAGATTTTAATAGATATTTTCCTGATAAGTTGAAACTGGCCAGTCCCTTCCTCACACCTTTAACCAACTACGTGTTCTGCCCCGTCGTTTCTCTCGTACAGGAGCTCACGACAAGCTCCTCTGCATCCCTAACAGAGCTCTGCCATTCCCCTCATCTCATTTTCTGGCTCATGGGCTGTGATACCTGTGCGATTTTTGTCCAAGCCAAATCAGCTGTGGACCCTACCAAGAAAGTCTCCTTTGGTTCCAAGACCTCCGGTGGGCTTCCTTCCAGTCGAAGCCCCAGGCCTCCCACTCACTGTTTCCTTCCCGCTCCACGTTACTACTGAAAGCTGGGCTTGCAAGCATCTTTTGGCCTCTCTCCCAGTTTTATCTGAGGGCACAGCCCTCACTGGGCTGACCTCTGGCCCCTCCGTGACCAGGTCACAGTATGATGGTCACTTCTGAAACAAGTCGAGAGCGTAACAGCCCTGGGGATGGTCAAGCCTTGCTAACCTGTGGCTAGGAGGTAACGTCGGAGTACGTGTGTATTCACCGATGCAGGGTTCTACTGAGACTGTGCCTTGACTGATCAGTAATCCCTCAGGGTGTGGTTAAGATACCCATGTCTGGGACAAAGACTTTCAGGTAGAACAAGCTGGCTGACTCTGCAAGCCTGGGTCAGGCAAGACCAGTTCTGTCCAGCTGGGATCCGGGGCAGCCTATCCTGCCTTACCTCCT
The DNA here is from genome assembly GCF_003031525.2 of Neophocaena asiaeorientalis asiaeorientalis. Lineage (NCBI taxonomy): Eukaryota > Metazoa > Chordata > Mammalia > Artiodactyla > Phocoenidae > Neophocaena > Neophocaena asiaeorientalis. The sequence goes on from NW_020175191.1 coordinate 4,360,089, forward strand.
ACTTTGTCCCTCTGTACAGAACGTGGTGTATCTGAGTGACCCCACCAAGCCTCCACAGGGGGAGAGGTCTTTGTGCTGCTGTTTGCACAAAGGTCAGGCAAAGCCAAGCCCAGTGCATCATATTTCAACGGCCCTCTCTGCAAGCAGGTCCCACTCGAAGGACCCCAGCTGGCTGACACCTGCCCTTCCCTCACTCTGAGTTTTGGAATCGAAGGAAATTCTTGTAAATCCACTAATGCTCGGACTGCAGATTTTATTGCAATCATAAACAGCACCCAGTGCTGCAACAGGTGCACCAGGAAGCTTGGTTAAGTAATAAATGCAATCCGCTTTGTTTCCTATTCATCCAGCCTGGAAGGACCCTGAACAGCTGGGGGAGGGGCAGCTGAGCAGAACCCCAGGTTGTATTGCTTCCAGAGAGTCAGAGAGGGAGTGTTCTCACCTTGGACCCCAGAGTACAGTGTGGATGTTGACCCATGACAATTCTCACGTACCTACACGGTGTGGAGCCCAGTTCAAATTCCAGGTTTTCAGCTGTGTGCCTTTAGGCAAGCTGCTTAGCCATTCTGATCTGTTTTCTTACCTGTGAAATGAAATTACTAACGTTTAGGGTGACTCTGCGGAGTAGATGAATTAAGGTCCAAGGTATGGGGCCCGGGCTCCCTCTGTCAAGACTCTGCCTGGTCCCCTGGAGCAGTGTTTGGAAAATCTGCTTCTGAAGCCTGTCCTTGGTCAGAGAACCCCTAAAGCCAGGGTTCAAGGAGAGTTATGGAGCACCTCACACCCATTGGCAGGGCTGTCATTTGAAAAAGCAGAAAACGACAAGTGTTGACAAGGATGTAGAGAACCCTTACACGTGGTTGGTAAAAATGTAAAATGGTGCAGCTGCTCTGGAAAACAGTATGGCAGTTCCTCAAAAAATTAAAATAGACTTACCATATGATCCAGCAATTCCACTTCTGGGTATATACCCGAAAGAATTGAAATCAGGGTCTTGAAGAGATATTTGTATATTCACATTCGTGTCAGCATTAGTCACAATAGCCAAAAGGTGGAAGCAACCCAAGTGTCCATTGACAGATGAATGGATAAACTAAATGTGGTCTATACATACGATGCAATATTATTCAACCTTAAAAAGAAAGGAAATTCTGACACATGCAACAACATGGGTAAAAGTTGAGGACATATATGAGGTACCTGGAGTAGTCAAATTTATAGGGACAGAAAGTAGAATGGTGGCTGCCAGGGGCTGTGGGAGGGGGAGAATAGAGAGTTGTTTAAATGGTATAGTGTTTTAGTTTTGCAAGATGAAAAGTTCTGGAGGTTAGTTGTACAACAGTGAATCTTTGACACAACTGAAATGCACACTCTAAAATGGTTAAGATGGTAATTTTTATGTGTTGTCAACTGAAAAAATGCACAACGTAAAAGTTGAGAAATGCGTTTTATTTGGGGGACAAAACTGTGGACTTAAGCCTGGGACACAGCCTCTCAGGTAGCTCTGAGGGACTGCTCTGAAGAGGTGAGGGAGGAACCAGGACAGATAGGACGTTTTGCAACAAACACCAGGTAGTCAGAACATCAAAAGGTTACTATTAATTAAAGAAAACCAGACATCTCAAGTTAATGAATTTAGCACTTTTCTAGGTATGGGAAGATGCAAAAGTCTGGGCTTGTTGAAATCATCCCTTTGATATGCACCTCAGCTATCTGGGGCCAGAATCCTGTGTTTTCCCATCCTGAGTCTCCTCGGGGTACACTGTTGCGGGGTGCCTGCAGTGTCTTGATGGCAGGTATCCTGTTTCTATCATGAGTTCCCTCAGGGCTCACCTTTGGAGTGGCTCTAATGTGATGGCTTGATGGCTGCAACATCCTTTGTTTACTGATATGGCAGGCAACATTTTTTCACTCACAGTGTATTTTATGAGAGAGAGAGTTATAGAGTGAAATGGAAGTGATGGTAGTGACTAGTAACAGGGTCCTCCCAACCAGGGCAGGCACTGAAGTGCAGCCCTCATCATTCCAAACCAGGGCTGGTGGTCAGTGGTCAGCTTCGTTGGCATATGTGTGTGAAGATGTAGACCTTTCATTTGTTTTGTTTTCTTTTTTTTTAATTAATTTGTTTATTTATTTTTGGCTGTGTTGGGTCTTTGTTGCTGCATGTGGGCTTTCTCTAGTTGCGGCGAGCGGGGGCTACTCTTTGTTGCGGTGCACGGGCTTCTCATTGCGGTGGCTTGTCTTGTTGTGGAGCACGGGCTCTAGGCATGCGGGCTCAGTAGTTGTGGCTCGCCGGCTCTAGAGTGAAGGCTCAGTAGTTGTGGCACACGGGATTAGTTGCTCCGTGGCACGTGGGATCTTCCCAGGCCAGGGGTGGAACCCTTGTGCCCTGCATTGGCAGGCGGATTCTTAACCACTGCGCCACCAGGGAAGCCCTATTTTATTTTCTTGACAGATGTAGATAATGAAAATAATCACAGTAATAAATGCTATTGAGCGCTAACCTGGGCTTTGCATGTATCACAGCCTTCAATTTTTCCAGTGATCCAGTTAAGTAGATACTATTATCCTCAATGGGCAAGTGAGGGAACCAAGGTTAAGAGGCTCGAGTAAAAATTGAATGAGTTATGTCATTAGCTAGCTAGTGCTTGGCACGTGGCTGCAGTGGTCACGGGGATGTGTGCTAGGCATAGGCGCATAGGTGTAGCTGGAGCTTCTCTGTGGTCTCTGGGTGCCCCCAGGACCATGGAGGAGACATACACAGTGAGAGAGGCTCAAAGTGGAGCCTTGAGGTACGGGAAAGGACATTAGAGAGACTCAGGGGTTCACGAAAAGGAGGGGGCAATGAACTGGCAGGAAAGGGGAAAGTTAAGGAGGCCTAAGTTCTAGGAGACAGGAGGTAAATAGTAGATGTAGATGGAAAATAATATTCCTTAGCAGGGGAAAGGGAAGTGCAATTACAAACAAGATTACCTAGTGTGGGTAAGAGGCCATTAGGCTGGGGAAGCCCTATGTAGGGATTGCTACTGCAAACCCATTTAAATCCACATAATATTAGCTAATATTTTTTGAGCCCTAATTGGTTACCAGGCTCTGTTCTAAATTCTTTACATACAATAATGTATTTAATCCTCACAACAAAGGTATGAGACAAGACTTATTCATTATACTCATTTTATAGGTGAAAAATCTAAGGCTCAGAAAAGTGAAGTGACTTAGTCCACCATCACAGAGCCAGCAGAGGGGAGCAGCAGAGCCAGGTTTTACATCCAGATAGCCTGACCCCAGAATGCAAACATGCAAGCCCCATCATATGTGGTTTGGTGATGTGGAGTAATTATCCAGCCAAATTTATTTGTATTTAGACGTAAGCGTAAGTAGCAGTCTTGTTCGGTCAGAAATTAGTATTTTGAGACTGGTTGCTGGCGTCCCTGTTTTGTGCATTTGTACATATCACAGCACTCATAAAAAACCTGGAGATGAACGTGGGGAGCTGTAAAGAGGGGTTTGGGGCTGAGAACAGATAATGATGCTAAATGTTGTTTCCAACAATAAATCTTAACTTCGCCCCTGTGGATTGTATATGCAGCACACAGCCAGCAGAGATCATGAGAAGAGCTTGAAGAGATCAGAAGGGACCTAAATTAGTCAGGAGCTGGTATTTTTAAGTGCAGAAGCCCAACTCACACTAGCTCGAGGAAAGAGGAAAACCTGTTGGCTCACCAAACAAGCTTCCAAAACGGCCTGGAGTGGAGTCAGCTTAGAAACACATCACGACCATCACTGGAGACCTCCGTAGGCATCAGTCTCCAACTAGGCACCACACTGTCACTCTCTTAAAATTTTGCCCGAAGTCATTTGCACGAGAATCACTTAGACAGGTGCGTCGGGGGAGCGTTCTAAAAACGCGAGTATCTGGAAGGGATTCTAAACCTACTCAGTTAAATTATCTGCAGATGTGGCTCAGGGATCTACCTGCTAAACAGGCTTTCTGGGTGACTCTCCCAATTAAAAATTTGAGGACCACTGCCTAGGTTGCAGCAACGGCAGTGAAGAGTGTCATGTGATCTCCTTCTTTGCCACTTTGCCGTCTCACGGAACCCTGTTCCTTTCCTAATATCTTGTTGAGTAATGTGAGCATCCGTCATCCAATAGTGTGATCACTTGATGAAAGCCATTCCCCCGCTGGACTGTAGGCGTCAGAAGAGCAGAGTGCTCTCACGTACTTTTCTCGTTTACACAACAGCCCCCTATGAGGTAGGTAGGCTAGACATTATTATTTCATTTTTCATGTGAGAAGAGTGAAATCTAGAGAGAAATTGCCCTGCTCCTGTCACGTCCATAGTAAGTGGTCTCTCAACTCCCATCCTCGATGGGCTCATTCAAACAGACTGGTACGTGGGTCTGCAGGGTTGCTGGGCCATCGTGAGGAGGTCCCCAGAATGACGGAGGTGGCATATGTGATCCCATTCCCCAGCCAATCCACAGACCTCTTTCCTGGACACTTTTTTGTATTTTATGTGTCTTTTTCTAGTGCGGCTCAACCTCCTTAACTGTTTTATATTGAACCAACTTCTCTTCTCTCTCTATGGGTCAGGGAAGGAAATCAAAGGAAGAGAGGGAAAAAGGAGAGTCCAGTTATGTTGTCGGAAGGGGGACCCCTTCCAGGGCCCGAGAGTGGGCTGTCGTCTAACACTCGGAAATGAATTGTCCGAGGAGACACACGTGCTGACAAAGCAGGAGATTTACTGGGAAGGGGCGCCCGGGCGGAGGGCAGGCGGGAAAGGGAACCCAGGAGGGTTCCCAGGAGGATGGGATTAGTTTCCGGGTTGTCTCTGGCCAAGCATTCTGACTCAGGGTCCTTCCCAATGGCGCGCACATCACTCGACCAAGATAGATTCCATTGAGAAGGATTCTGGGAAGTTGGTAGGACATATGGGCTGGCGTCTCCTCTCTCCTTTTGACCTTTCCTGAATTCTTCCAGTTGGTGTAGCTTGTTAGTGCTGCGTTCCTTACCAGGACCTCCTATTGTTAAGATAACTCATGCAAGTAGCTACTATCTTGCCTGGCCAGGGTGGGTGGTTTTGGTCAGTGGCTCCCCTAACAGTTACTCAGAGATCGGCAAACAATGGGACAAGAGCATTACATTGAACCAAATATCCCCAGACCTGGTCTTCCGTCTGCGCACCCCGAGATGAGAACACACGCATCTAGCAAGGGAGCCCCAGACGGTGTGACAGTTATGATGATGGCAAATAGCAACAATCATCTGTGAAGATGCGGTGGATCTTCTGGGTGTTTTGTTCCAAGTATCAGTAGGTATTTACTGAGCATTTCTCATGCCCCTAACAGTCGGCTGGGCGCACAGGAGGGAAGACAAAAAGAGCAGAGGGCTCAGACCCTTGCCTGGAGGAGCACATAGCATCCATTACGTTGGAAAGAATGTGATGTTATGACACAAATAAGAGAGAAATCAAAGAATGTGTTACACGCTGCTGTTAATGCTGGGGGAAGTCAGGAGCCAGCTGTTTGGGCCAGAGGGCATAGAAAGTGTCATGGAAAATGTGACTGGATCTGGAGAGACAGTTAACAGTTTCAGAAGGCTGTGAAGAGGGGGAACATTGCTGAGAAGGCAAGGAGCTTGGCACGAGAGTGGGAGAGGGAAGAGGTTCTGGGAAGAGGGAAGTGGTTCCGGCTGGCAGGTGGAGGTCAGCAAGGTGGTGTCTGTGTGCTCCTTCCCCTCCAGACCCCTTTGGCTTGTCTTCTCCTATCAAATGGGATGGTCATGATGATTATAATAACAAATACTTTAAAAATAGTAAACATCACAATAATCTCCTTCCTAGGGTTGTTTTGTAAGGATTAAATGAGTTAAGATATGGAAAGAGCTTCTTAAAGTGCCTGGTTTGAATAACTAGTAGCTATTGTCATTCACATTCCTTGAGCTTCTGCTGTGTAGCAGGCAGGCAATAGTGGTGAAAGGTCCTTTCTCTCAAAGATCTCCCAGGAAGGAGAGAGAGAAAGCCAGGTAACCCAAACACAGCACCATTGCACGTGCTAGTATACTATTGGACTTGAAGACAGGTTGCTTCTAAGCCTTCCTAGAGGCATCCCAGGAAGACTTCTCAGAGGAGGTGATGGCAGTGGAATCCAAATTGAGAAGTTTCTCAAATGAAGAGGGGGAAAAGAGAGAAGGCTGATGGAGGTAGAGGAACCACAAAGTACTAGAAGTACTAAATGTACGACAGGAGTGGAAGCTGTGGGGCATGAGGAGAATTGAGATTGGAGAGTTAAGCTGGGAGGGTCTGGAGGGGCCTTGGGTGCCAGGCTAAGGAGGTAGGACTTGGTAAGCCACAGGGCATGAGGAGGCTGGATCTTCATGTGTGGTCCCCTCACCTCCCTGGGCCTTGTTTCTGCATCCAAAAGGAAGGAAGTCTGCGAGAGCCAATTCCTATCTTGCTCTGAAAACTGAGTGGCATCACACCTGTCTAGTGGGCCCCCTGCCCGACCCTCTCCCCCATCCTCCACCTTGCCTGCCAGACTTGTGTAATCGCCAGGCCAGCCTGGGGCAGGTTGATAGACATACCTGAAACGTTGTTAACTAACTTATTGGACAGATATTTATCAAACACCTACTATATTCAGGCACTGGTGAACAAGGGAAGATGCCGAGGCCAGACTCCTGAGAAACGGGACAGGACGGGACCGTTGTAGGAAAAATGGGGTGCAAGAGGATGGTCATGTCCGAGGTCTGGGGTGAGTCCCTGGGATGGGCTGCCAAGTGAGGGTCCTTGGCTTCAAGCAGGAAAGAATTCAAGAGTGAGTCAAAGTAGAGTGAAAGCAGATTTATTCAGGGAGATATACACTCCATAGACAGGGTGTGGGCCATCTCAGAAGGTGAGAGGCCGCAGGGTGTGGAGACGGTTAGTTTTTTTATGGGCTGGGTAATTGCATAGGCTAATGAGTGGGAGAAATAGTCTAACCATCTTGGAGAAAAGGAAGGGATTTCTAGGAAATGGGGCATCGCCTGCTCTTTGGCCTTTTATGGTCGGCCTGGGAACTGTCCTGGCACCTGTGGGTGTGTCATGTAGCATATGCTAATGTATTACAATGAGAGCGTAATGAGGCTCAGGTCTACTGGGAGTTGAATCTTCCGCCATCTTGGGTCTAGTAGGTTCTAACTGGTTTTTGTGGTATCCTGTCCTTAATGGTTGTGTTATTCTTTTACTGGTTGTGCCCAGCCCCTTCCCTTTCTCTCTCAGGACCTGCAGAGCCCAGTCTGGCGGCCCCTCTCTTGCAGCTCAGGCAAAGACAGCGCTGTCTCTTCTGGGCAGAATGGAAATGATTTGTGTGCAAGGGTATGCACCCTGGGGTGGGCTGGGGTGTGGCTTGCAGTAAGGCACCGTCTTTGCCCTCCTTCCTGCTGGTAGACGTCTGTCTCACCTATCAGCCTTCCCGTTAAGACTTGAAATGGACATTTCAGGACTCGAAATGGGAGCAGGCATGTACTGAGTCTGCGTGCAGGGGCTTGGCAGGATGAACTGGGAACCCTAGAGCAGTCCCCGTCTCCCGCCAAGACATGCATGCTTGAATAGTTTGTAGAAGTTTAGGTAAATACAAACTCTCATGTTCCTGAGCTGTACAAATCCCACTCCACAAATGCTTCAGAACCAGCCTGCGGGGCATTGTCCCATGTAAAGGAATGCTTTCTTTGTTAAATCTTTTAATCCTACTGTCTCTTTTCTTGCCTACTCCTCTACATTCCCACAGATTCCTAGGGAGCCTTCTCTCTGGTCTGACACAGATTTATCCAGCTGGAACCAGCCCAGGTCCCAGAACAATTGGAAAGCAATGGGCTAGAGTGGTTTCTGTCAATTGCCCAAAGACAAACACTAGCCATGGGCGGAGCCTGGCTTCAAAACTAGGTCCAAGGTTGGGGACAGAAAGTCCCCATGGGCCACTCCTGGGGGCTGCTGGCTGAGACACCCAGCCCAAACTCTCCTTCGGTCCTAGGACCTGACCTGTCTGACCCCGGACCCTTCTTGCCCGCCACATGACTACCTCCTGGGTGTCCCCAAGAGGGATCCTTGATTGTCCCAAGCCAGCCTCCTCAAGTGCCTAGGGTCTCCTCACCCTGCTGCCTGGGCTCTGCTTGTGAACCCTCGTATCACCCTTCATCAGCTGTGGATTTGGGGCTTTATGAAAAATAGGAACAGTATTTACTTCACATAATTATTGTGAAGTTTAAATTAGATAATACATATAAACCACATAGTAGAGGCTCAGTAACTGTTAGACTCATTCTTTCCTTTTTCTGGGTAGTCTGATGCTCAAAACGGGCAACAAAAATTGTATCAAGTATAAACTGTTGACTGAAAAAAAGTGCACAACCTAAAAGTTGAGAATTATGTTTTGTTCAGCAGACATACTGAGAACTTAAGCCTGGGAGGCAGGATCTCAGATACCTCTGAGGGACTGCTCCAAAGAGGTGAGGGAGGAGCCAGGATACATAGGAATTTTTGCAAAAAAAAAAAAAAAAAATCAGGTAGCCAAAACATCAAAAGATTATTGTTAATTAAAGAAAACCAGACATCCCAAGTTAATGAATTTAGTGCTTTTCTGTGTGTGGGAAGAAGCAAGAGTCTGGGCTCTTGAAATCATTCCTTTGATATGCGCCTTAACTATCTCCTATTTTTTTCCATCCTGAATCCCCTCAGGGTATACAGCAGTGGGGGGGGGCAGCTGCAGTGGCTGATGGCTTGATAGTTGCAACATCCCCCGTTTACTGTTATGGCAGGTGACATTCTTCGTCCACACTATTATATGCCTAGTGCTATGTTAAGCACCATGGGAGATACACTAGAGGTTTCTACCTCTGAATCAGTCAACTAAATAATCAGAAAACCGGTGTTTTGGGCTTACCCTGTGCCCAATATAATAGTAAGAGCCATGACAAATTACAGTTATGTATGACGCATGACACTGTCCCTTCCCAGGAGACTCGACTCTAGGGAGATGACGTTTACACAGAAAAAGTTACATAACAGCGTAAGACCTAACAAGGCTGAAAGAACAAATACATGAACCACGTGATGTGCACAGTTCACTGCTAAATGGGGTGGAAGGTCTAGCAGAGCAGAGGAGCCCTCAGGCGAGACGTTTGGGGATCAGGAGACCACATGGCGAGGACAGGAAGGGGGCTGGGGATCGCCAGTTACATAACCGGGGTTTTGGTTGTTTGTAGTTCTGGTCAAGAGAAGAGGTTAAAACATGTAAAGTGGACCACACTGTAGAAAAGGTGGAACACTTGGTGGGTCAAGGGCCATGAGGTCCGTCGATTGGGTGAGACAGTCCACTCAACCCCTTTATTGCTGGGCCGTCGGGAGCAAGTGACTTAACTTCCCTAAGTCTCACTTGCTGTGAACAGGAATAATAGTGGTTTCTACCTCATGGAGTTGTAAAGATTAAATATTTTCATATACGTTTATTAACGTAGCATCAGGCACTTATGCATCAAGATGAGTTAGGATTTATTATTATTAATAACATAAGGAGAAGTTATGGTATCGTTTTGGGGGAATGTAACTCATCCTAAGCCTGGGAAGTCTTCTTGTTTGCTAGGAAAGAGGTGATGTCTGCTACAGTGTATGAATTCGAATTTTTAAAAGTAGTGTTCATATTTTATTTCCTAATTTATTTGATTTGGAAATCTAAAACGCCAACCGCTCAAGAAAGGGAAACTCTTGAGCGTTTCACTTATCTTAAAACCCATTTTCCTCCCATCCACCACAAGAGACAGTCCTTCAAAGATTCTGAGCAAATACACACATGTATCCTAGGTCTGCAAGATGGGGCAGCATGGGGCAAGCCTGTCTTCTCAACCCAGCTAGTCGCAGCCTGGGACCTGGCTCTGGGGGTGTGGATTTCAGTCCTTCTCTTTCTTCTCCTGGCAAGACTTAGCAGAGGAGCTCAAAGAAATCAAGGCAGTTGTCTCTTGTCCGTAAGGGGGAATGAGATTAGCAAGAATACTTGAAATCCACATTCCACCCAACCTGCTCCTTAAACAAACCCTCCACTGTGATCGCTAACAGGCCCTAACGTTGACTGATCGCCAGTCCTCTGCCTATGCCTGCTCTGGTGGGTGTATTAATGAGGAGAGCCAAAAGGCAGCTGGCACAGGGAGGGAAGAGAAAGAGTGAGGAGGAGTAAGAGGGTGTACAGATTGAACCATTTATCTATGAATAATTGAGAGTCAACTCTATTTGAAAATGGACTTTGATAATGGTTTGGCCAGAGCTGGGCCCCAGGAGGCTCCATTCTAGCCTCGTCATGGAAACCATGGGGCCAAAAGCCAGGCCTGCAAAGTTCTTTTCTAAATGGCAACATCTGCTGCTATCATTACCCACAGCAAGGTGTTTCAGGGGGACAGTAGCCCCTGTGCAGTCTTTCAGCCATATTGCCATGAGAAGGGAAAGGCTCTGGGACCAGGGCCCACATAGCCCCAGAGGGCAGTGGTTTTCCAACAGTTCGATCCACCAGCATTGGGAAGGACAAGTGAGCTGGGCCTTTGGCTTAAAGGCTGTGAACTTTGGAGACTTGGAAAGGGGATTTGCAGCTTCCTTTGGTTTTTCTTTGAAAAAGAATCCTATTTGATAAACTTTGATGAGAATTAAGTTCAATCCTATTTCTTAAACTTTCATGAGAATTAAGTTGAGGGCAGGCATGCTGTTTGCTGCAGGTAGAGACCCACCGTCTCTTTGCCGTGGTGGCACAGAGCCTCCATTGTGAGTGAACCAGAGGGCTGGGTCACACTCATTTGGTATCGGTGAGGGTGGCAAGTTGGGTCTGTCTGGACACTCAGTCTGCAAATTCACTAACTAAGGAGTTGTTTACTTCTTTAGTCTGTGGTGTCACCTCATTCATCCAGAAAGAGGCTGTCGGGGGTTTGCAGGAGACAGACTGTGGCTCTATTTAAGCTATGTGACCTTAGCAAGTCACCAAATGCCTCTGAACCTCAGTTCCCTCCTCTATGAGGAAAAGGGCAAAAATGCTTCCACTCAGAATTCTTGGGAGGAACGTGTAAGACCAAAATTCTTAGTGTTTCTCCTAGGACCTGACCGACATCAGTCAGTAACATTGTCTCCCCGTTACATACCCAGTGGTACCAGCATTTGTGGTCTCTCGACAAGGGGGACTCATCCCTTCTGAAGTGGAGAGTCTCTGGGAAGAAGCTGCTATTGGCATAAAATCATCTCTTGAACTTTGCTGTTCTTTATTGTTCTTCATATCAAGTGGACGCCCAATATTTGAAGTCTTTGGGGCTTTCTCCTGAAGGAAGGTCAGAATACTTCTCTGCTTCTGAAAAAAAGCAGCTCAAATTCAAGGCAGGTGAAACCATGAAAAGCCACAAAATGCCACGGGAACCAGCTGGCTACTCCGACGGTCAAACCGTGAAAGTTGGGATAAGATAGCATTTTTCTCAGTCAGTAGGATCGTGAAGCCAAACAGAGCTTATGGGACCCCCAGAATGAAGAGTGATCGTTCCAGCCAGTTCTTCTGTTGACTCATGAAGAGCCTGGATGCAGAGTAAACTTGTGAGAAGAAGTGATCAGGGCTTGAGTAGGTATCTATACAAGGTTTGAGAGGGGAGGTCTTTCAGCCTGACCGGCCATTAGGAGAAGATGCTCAAAAGAGACAGTGATTCAGGGCTGGCAGCGAGGAAGTCTCCCACTTCACAGATTTACCATCCTGAATAATAATTCTATTATTGTTGAAGTCTTCTAGTCATTTGGCTTTTGATAGTTGTGGACCCCAGCCAAGAAGAGGCAGAGGAAACAGAACAGAGGATGTTGCAGAGAAATGTGCAAGAAGTCCTTGTCCGCGAGGTCGCAGAGGGGCCATGTTGGGAGCTGCCCTTGCCCAGAAGATGGTGTCAGATGGGAGAGTCGGGGTTCCTCAGACTCTACCCAGTGCCCTCCCACTCCCCGAGGTGTTGGTGAGGTAGCAGCCCCTCCTCCAGACTAGCTCCCCTCGGCCGACCATCTGTCTCCCTAGGGCAGCCAATGGAGGTGAACTCATTTCCAGAACCCAAGAGGCGGCTCTGACCCCGTCTTGCCAGCTATTGCTGGAGTTGGCCGGTTGAAGCCAGGCTGGCACCAGGCCGGCCTCGCATCGGGCAAATCTGCTGACTCAACTCCCTCTTCATCTAAACAAGCCCTGGGAGCTGGCATGCAGGGAGCAGCGCTGAGGAATCCGATGGCCGATGGCATGCGCCACCTGGCAGGGACTGACCAAGGCAGGTGGAGCAGGGGGCAGCGGTTTTCTGCAGGAGCTGTCACCCACCTGCTAGCCCCAGTCCCACCTTCCGCTAACTGCACGGGGGACAGAAGTATGTGCTTGCCCAAGGATTTCGGGGCTTCTTTCACGAGTAGAAACAAGCATCTCGTGGGAGAGAGTGTTGCGACATGAGAAATATATACTTTGCATGAGAAAAATGGATCACTTGAATGATCTTCAAAAGTTATGCCTGGCGTATGGCACAGCTTAGTGGCTTAAAAAAAAAGCCACATGTCAGTGTTTGAAAAATTAGTACAGAGAGGGCTAAAGAATAAAACAGACATGGCCCATAATCTCCTCTTCCCCACCATCAAGGAGTATCCACAGACATCAAGGAAGACAAGTACTTGATTAGATAATCTATACATACAAAAATGTACAAAATGAAAAATGAAATCTCCCATCCCCTTACTTAGCCCTCTCGCAAGGGTGCCACTTCTAAGAGTTTATTTTGATTTTTTCCCAGGGGAAAAAATTTTTGTATATACCTACATATCTGCTCGTGCTTAAATATTATTAACACACCAGAATAGCCTGAGGATTATATAACTCTGTGGTCACTAGCCCTGTTGTGCTTTGTGGAGCCCTGATGGGGCTCAACAACGTGGTTGGTGTCCACCAGGGTTATGCTCCGTGGTAAGAGTGTTGTTTCCACTTCGTAAGATACACCAGCGTTCTTTCCAGATCAACACAGATACATCTCTCTCTTTTTTTTTTAGTCTGACTTCATAGGTCCCATCATTTGGATGTACCATAATTTACTCAACCAGTCCCTGTGGATGGATAATGTGTTCTCCCCCCACCCAATTACAAAAGTGCTTCAATTAATATCCTTGTGCAGATATCTTAGCAAACCTTTGTGAGTATCCACAGAATAAATGCTTATTGCAGGATTCCTAAATCCATGAGTACATGCACTTTAATTTTATAGATATTACCTACTCAGTAACTTCATTACAAGTAACAGCTACTCCAAGGAACAAAAGGGTTTCCCCGATTTAATCCACCCCCCCACAAAGTAAGGTGAAAGGGATTGACCTGACATTGGAACAGGATCCCCTTATTACTACGCGCAGTGTTGAATGTGTGTTCGCACAGATTGGGTGAATAAGAGGGAGGTGAATTGATGAGGGAGAAGAATAAAAGAAATTCTTTGGAATTTAAGAAGGGCTGTCATCCTAACCACTGATAAGGAAAAAGGTAGACAAAGGGGTTATAAAAGCTGCATTTATAGTGTCACTCTATCTCAGCTAGAGCCTCCAAGTAGCCCAGAAACAAAGTGAAAGTTCACTCTGGGCTCCAGATTTTGAGGCGCCCTTGTTCCATGTGTGTTTCAGTTACCTACTGCAACTACTCTAATGTTTTATTATGATCACTCACGGTTCTGGGGTTTCACTGGGCTCTCACCTGGGTGGTTCTCACTTGGGGTCTCTCACGTAGCTGCATTCATATATGGGCTATTGTTTCGATGGGAATTGCCCAAAGGAATTTGTAATTTTTTCCCCCAGCTTCCTGTAGATCCCTATCCTCCTAAAGGGAGTAGGATGGAGGCTTGGCTATTCGTCTCTGGGTCAAACTAACTTAGAGGAATTTGTTGACTCAGGTAGCTGAAATGTCCAGGAATATTTTAGGAAGAGCTGGATCTAGTTGTCCAAAGAATGTCATTAGGAACTTGTTTCACTCCATCTCTCAAATTCAGTTTTCTCTCTCGACTTCTTTCTGAATAACGCCACTAAGAGATTCAGGCTTAAGGTTAGCAACCCCAGGAGAAAGGAACCTTCTTTGTGGCAGTAGCTTTAGCACCATCTTGAAGCTGTTGTTGGCCTGACATGGGTCATAGGCATGTCCTGTGGGAGGGGAATAAATCACCCCACCCAGTGAAGGGCCAAGGCTGGGTCTGCTACCAACCTCTGGGTCTCAAGGTGGGATCAGACTCACCCAAACCCTGGGAACTGAGATGGAGGGTGAGGTAAGGTGGTTCCTTAAAATGAAAGAGGAAGAAGGGAGGTGCTGGAGCCCATCGAGTCCAGTCCCCAGCCCAGTGACGGAGTCCTTTCCACACCACCCCTGTAAACACTTAGAAATGATCCGTGATAGGAAGCACGCTCACTGCCTTTGATAGCAATCTATTCCACTATTAGTCAGCTCTAAGCCTAAGTCATTTTAAAGTAAAACAAATACTAACACCTTCAGTGGTTCCTGTGTGTCAGGCACTGGGCTATGTACTTTGCAGGCATTTTCCAATTTCTTTTTATAATATTCCTGGGAAAAGATATACTATTGTTAGCTCCACTTTACAGAGGAGGAAATTAAAGCTAAAAGGCATTAAGTAACTCAGGTATTTCAAGGACAAAATCTTCGTGGTAAACCTTTGCACTGTGAGGGCTTGCCACACTACATGCTTTTACTCCTTGATTGTACTTTGGCCTTTTGGAGTTATTTGGCTAAGCTCTTCAAATAACTAGACAGCTATGACATAACTCCTAAGACTTGCGTCTTCTCAGGGAAGCATCCCTAGTACCTCCTTATATTCTGAATGTCAAAAAGCTTGCAGAGATTTCATTAAATGCCCTTCTCTGGGCATGCTCAGTGTCTCTCTTAATATGTGCTTGAAACCAACGTGCTCCAATGGGGGTCTGACCAGTGTGAAGTACCTTGGGACCCCTTTCTCTGGCTACCCTCTGTCAGCAGAACCTCAGACTACATGCGGGTCTTAAGGAGGCACATTCCACTGACAACTTGAACTTGGAGTCATCTTCCATTCTAAGGTCTTCTTCATCTACACTTCTTCTGAGTCTGCCCCGGTTATCAAGGGCAGGTAGCTTTTGCAGCCTCAGGGGCAGGGCTTTCCCTTTGTCCTTAGTAAAATTCACCCTGTTCATTTATTGTCCCAGCCATTACTGGGGATTCTCATTCTGTCAATCTATACCTCACTCCTCTTGGGTCCTCTTCAAATTCGATGAGCATGCATTTGTCCAAGTCAGAAGTTAAAGACACATTTGACAATAAAGAGGCATCAATGGCAAATGCCACTGGAGGCCTTCTTATGGACGTCCTGACCTATTAACAAATCCCACCAACCAACCATCACTCTCCCTTCGGTTCTCCACTCTTTTCTACAAGAGTTTACAAGAGATTTGTCAAATACTAAGGTTAACTGCTGATAAACCATGTCTAAGGAGCTAGTACTCTACTCTAATATCTCAAGAGGAAAAGAGATTAGTTTCACATTCATTTATCCATTCAGTTATCTAATATTTCTTGAGTACTACCTCACTATTTATTAGATGAGAGGCCCTGCACAAGCTGCTTAACCCACCTGTTCCTTAATTTTCTAATCTGTAAAATGGGGATAATAACCTCACAGAGCTGATGTAGAAATTTAATGAGATAATAGACTAACTGACTTAGAACAGCTCCTGGCACATGGTATGGTAAATGCTCAGTAAAACTAAAATACAGAGCCCTGTCATGAAGCCATTAATGCTAGTTTCCCTCGCTTCTTGGTTCCTGTGTCAAATCCACTTCCACGTTTGTATTTTGTCCTTCTTAGGCCCCGCTCAGGTTCCTTGTTGGTTCAGATGAGGATCTGGTGCCTTCTCTTTTTCTCCCTCACTTTGCTTATCTGTGGTTTTATCATCTTGGTGCCATTTTTAAGGTCCTCTTGTCATCCCTCTGTTCAGGTTTTCAAGTCCTTCCTGGCAGGTGCCTGCAGTTGCCCCTCTGAAGGCTCGTGACAGCTGCCTGCCAGGGAATGCTTGGCAGTCTCCTACTGTTGGCCAGTTGTCAGCAGTGCCCTGAGGTGATTGCCTTACTTCAAGACTCCTAAATGGGGGCTTCCCTGGTGGCGCAGTGGTTGAGAGTCCGCCTGCTGATGCAGGGGACACGGATTCGTGCCCCGGTCCGGGAAGATCCCGCATGCCGCGGAGCGGCTGGGCCTGTGAGCCGTGGCCGCTGAGCCTGCGCGTCCGGAGCCTGTGCTCCGCAACGGGAGAGGCCACAACAGTGAGAGGCCCGCGTACCGCAAAAACGAAAAAAAAAAAAGACTCCTAAATGGGACCACAGCTCTCATCCTCTCTCCCTTTCTGTTAGCCTTGATACTAGGACTGAGGATTTCCCTGCAAAGATTTCTCACATAAATGGATTTAAAGTCCGAGTAGTCCACCCAAGTCTCTCGTAGAAAGAGAGGCTCCAGCTCCCTGATAGACTGTATGGGAGGAGGGCTGGCAGTCATGCAATCTTCTTATCATTCCCAAGTGCTTTGATAGGGCAAAGGACTGCCCCCCGGCCTCCCAGCCTCAGTCTCTTGGGCTCTCTCTTGACAGGGTACTTCTCACCTCAGAATCTGCAGCTCAGGAATCTGCCCCAGACAGTCTTTCTCCAATTTTTAAAAATTTATTTATTTTATTCATTTATCTTATTTTTTGGCTGCATTGGGTCTTCATTGCTGTGCACAGGCTTGTCATTGCGGTGGCTTCTCTCGTTGTGGAGCACGGGTTCCAGGCACGCGGGCCTCAGTAATTATGGCACACGGGCTTCAGTAGTTGTGGCCCGCGGGCTCTAGAGCGCAGGCCCAGTAGTTGTGGCGCAGGGGCCCAGTTGCTCCACGGCATGTCGGGTCTTCCCGGACCAGGGCTCGAACCTGCGTCCCCTGCAATGGCAGGCAGACTCCCAACCACTGCGCCTCCAGGGAAGCCCCCAATTTTTTTTTTTTTTTGTCTTTTGTTTTTCTCCATGCCCTTCTACCTGCTGACATTACACAATTTGTTTACTGTTTCCCTCCCTACTAGAATGGAAGCTCCTAGAGGACAGAGCCTTTGCCCCAGAGCCTAGAACAGTGCCTGCCTAGCCCAAAGTAGCACTTGGGAAAAAGCCATTGAATGAATCAATGAATGAGTGACAGGGAAGCAGCCCAGTCCCACTGAACGAGCTGGAAGGACCTTGGAGATGGCCTAGTCTTTCTGTCTGATTTTTCACGAAAGAGAACTGACAACAGTCTGGAGATTTTAGGTGACTTCTCAGATTTGACACTGGAACTGGACTTTGTGTTTTTCAAGGAGCTTTCAAGGCACACTATCCCCATTTGACTTCTCATACTCTCTCTGAGGAACGTTCTCATGGTGAAAATGAAGGCTTAGAGAGGCTAAGTTGCTCAGGATCACACAAACAGAATTTAAACTCAGGTTTATCTGACTCCAGGACTCTGCTTTAAACCAGTAGGTTGGGGATGACAAATCCATTTCCTTTCAAGAGCCAGGTGCAATTAACTGGGAATGCTTGCTGGGTCCAGCATTTTGAGGAGTCTGAGGCTACATGTAGGTTCTGTAGAAAAGAGTGCACGATTGATTAGCAATGTCTGCCACAAGTGCAGGGAGGGGAGTGGCAGGGTTCTGCCATCCCTGGGACCGGATGATATTGCAATATTATAATATTAGGCTCCTTATCCAGGACTCTTTCTTCCTCGCCATACTACTTCTGAAGCCAGTATTTCTACAGCTCCTGCCTCAACATTGAGAAGCCTTTTGGGAAGGTTGTCAAGCACAGACAAGTTGGAGGCCAAGCGTTGTTAGAAAGGAACTGAATGCACATTTGGTTAGTCTAAAACCTTCTGTCCATCACACAGGGCTTACTATCACCACCGTGTTAGAAGGGCACAAGTACATGAATGACAGGAGACAGATAATCCAAAATTATTTATATCTACTTTTGGAGGGGTGATGTGACCTTTGGGCACAGACTTACTCGGTTCTCTTATCCTCTGAGTCCCCTGAGAACATGGAAACATCCCTGAAATGTGCTATGCGATGGTGGGACTGGAGAAGCATTTGCTGCCAATGACCGCAAAGCAGAGAGCCCATCTGCAGAGGATGGAGCATGGACTGTGGAAAGAAGGCCTGGCCACCCATGGCTGAGACACCCTGGAGTTAAATCAGTGAACCCGCAAAGGCTTACTGAGTCATAAGCTAAGGCTGTAAAATGCCTTGCATCACACATGCCTGGCACAGGCACAGTGACGGGCATTTCCATTTTCTGCGGCTGCCTGGACATGTTCTGCACGGTGCTAATAACAGGGGGCTTAGGCACGGACCCTGCCTTCAAGGGCACGATGCCCTGGTTGGGGATACCAGACTAACCCACCCCTTGCAAAAGCATGGAAAATTGGCCTGCATCCCTCTCGACCTCTATCTCCCTTCCCTCCCTCAGAAGCGGCCTATCTTGAAATTCCCCTGATATCTTGTGTTGTTTCACACCTCCATGCCTTTGCTGACTCTCCTAGGCTACCTGGCAAATAGCTCTTCATTGCTTTGAATCCCATCTGTGGTTTGCTGTAGCTGTGAGGCCCTGGACAAATGATTTAACCATTCTGTGCCTCTGTTTCTTCCTCTTAAAATGGGAATAATAATAGTTTCACCTCCTAGGATTGTTGTAAAAATTAATGATACAACATCAAATATGTATGAAGCATTTTGAAGTGTGCTCAGCACTTAAGAAACATTAGACAGAGTTATTCATCGTTATTACTCATCTTTCAAGACTCGACTTGAACCTTATCTCTACCAGGAAGCATTGCAAAAATACCCTATACAAAGTCAAAAGACAAAAGATTACCGGAAGAGATGTTTGCAAAACATATGACAGGGGACTAATTTCCTTAATTTACAAGGAACAGGCACAGAACTGTAGGAAGACTACAGTTCAGTAGAAAAATGCCCAACGGACAGGAACATGCCATTCACAGAAAAAGAAATACAAGTGTCAATAGCAAGAAAAGATGCCCAATTTCACTCATTATTATGCAGTTAAGTAGCAACTAGAGGGCATTTTTTGGCTCTCAGATTGGTAACGTATTTAAAGTTTGATAATATTCCATGCTGGGGAGGAGGGAGAAACCGACCATTTACACATAATCTTGGAGGGAGTATAGATTTCTGCAGCCATTCAGCAAGCATTTGGAAATATTTATCGGAACTAAAAATGCACATTTCCTTTAGTCAAGCAATTCGTGTTTACTCTATTGATATCCTCACAAAAGAACAATAATATATGGTACTACCGTATGCTAGTTTTCACAACAGTGCCCGGCCTACAGAGATGCTGGACAAATATTTGTTGAATGAACACACGAACCAAAATGTTCATTATAGCAATGTTTGTAATAGAAACTAAAGACAACCTAAATGTCCAGCAACAGGGAGGCATTAAATAAATGATTGGAGAATTCTGCAGCTGTTAAAATCAATGTCATATATCTGTACCTTCTGATTCAAGAATATTTCTAATTCAGAAGGTAAAAAAAACACCTAAAAACATCAAGGTGCGGAACAATAAGCACTGTACATGATCATTGGTGTAAATAGGAAAGAGTACGCATACGTAAATATTCAAATATTCTAATATATGCATTATTTCCTGGAAGGATGCCTTGGAAGCTGTTTATAATTTATTTGTGGGAAAGGACCAAGGATAGGGAGGTAGGCAGAAAGGGAGAATTTTATTTATTTTTAATTTTTTTAATTGTTTGGGATATAGTTGATTTACAACGTTGTATTAGTTTCAGGTGTACAAGCCAAGTGATTCAGTTATACATATGCATATATTCATTCTTTTTCAGATTCTTTTCTCATATAGGTTATCACAGAATATTGAGTAGAGTTCCCTGTGCTATATAGTACTTCCTTGTTGGTTATCTATCTTCTATATAGTAGCGTGTATATGTTAATCCCAAGCTCCTGATTTATCCTTTCCCCCCATGTTTCCCCTTTGGTAACCATAAATTTGTTTTTGATATCTGTAAGTCTGTTTCTATTTTGTAAATAAGTTCATGTATATCATTGTTTAAAAATTAGATTCCACATATGAGTGATATCATATGATATTTGTCTTTCTCTGACTTACTTCACTTAGTATGATAATCTCTAGGTCCATCCATGTTGCTGCAAATGGCATTATTTCATTCTTTTTAATGGCTGAGTAATATTCCATTGTATATACGTGCAGCATCTTCTTTATCCATTCCTCTGTCCGTGGACATTTAGGTTGTTTCCATGTCTTGGCTATTGTAAATAGTGTTGCAATGAACACTGGGGTGCATGTATCTTTTCAAATTATGGTTTTCTCTGGATATATGCCCAGGAATAGGATTGTTGGATCATATGGTAGTTCTATTTTCAGTTTTTTAAGGAACCTCCATACTGTTCTTCATAGTGGTTGTACCAATTTACATTCCCACCAACAGTGTAGGAGGGTTCCCTTTTCTCTACACCCTCTCCAGCATTTATTGTTTGTAGAGTTTTGATATTGGACATTCTGACCTGTGTGAGGTGATATCTCATTGTAGTTTTGATTTACATTGCTCTAAAAATTAGTGATGTTGAGCATCTTTTCATGTGCTTTTGGGCCATCTGTATGTCTTCTTTGGAGAAATGTCTATTTAGATCTTCTGCCCATTTTTTGATTGGATTGTTTGTTTCTTTTATATAGAGCTGCATGAGCTATTTGTATATTTTGGAGATGAATCCCTTGTCAGTTTCTTCATTTGCAAATGTTTTCTTCCATTTTGTGGGTTGTCTTTTTGTTTTGTTTATGGTTTCCTTTGCTGTGCAGAAGCTTTTAAGTTTAATTAGGTCCCATTTGTTTATTTTTGTTTTTATTTTCATTACTGTAGGAGGTGGATCAAAGACGATAATGCTGCAATTTACACTTACATTGCTTCTGTTTTCCTCTAAGAGTTTTATAGTAATGTCCAGCCTTACATTTAGGTCTTTGATCCATTTTGAGTTTATTTTTGTGTATGGTGTTAGAGAATGTTCTAATTTCATTCTTTTACATATAACTGTCCAGTTTTTCCAGCACCACTTATTGAAGAGACTGTCTTTTCTCCACTGTATATTCTTGCCTCCTTTGTCATAGCTTAATTGATCATGGGTGTGTGGGTGTATTTCTGGGCTTTCTATCATGTTCCATTGATCTATATTTCTGTTTTTCTGCCAGTACCATACTGTTTTGATTACTGTAGCTTTGTAGTATGGTCTGAAGTCAGGGTGCTTGATTCCTCCAGCTCTGTTTTTCTTTCTCAAGATTGCTTTGGTGGGGGCTTCCCTGGTGGCACAGTTGTTAAGAATCTGCCTGCCAATGCAGGGGGCATGGGTTCGAGCCCTGGTCTGGGAAGATCCCACGTGCCACAGAGCAACTAAGCCTGTGCACCACAACTACTGAGCCTGTGCTCTAGATCCCATGAGCCACAACTACTGAGCCTGTGTGCCACAGCTACTGAAGCCTGCACGCCTAGAGCCCATGCTCTGCAGCAAGAGAAGCCACCACAATGAGAAGCCTGCACACCGCAGTGAAGAGTAGCCCCTGCTCGCTGCAACTAGAGAAAGCCCGCACACAACAACAAAGACCCAATGCAGCCAAAAATAAATAAATAGATAATTTAAAAAAAAAGATTGCTTTGGGGGCTTCCCTGGTGGCGCAGTGGTTGAGAGTCCACCTGCCGATGCAGGGGACACGGGTTCGTGCCCTGGTCTGGGAGGATCCCACATGCCGTGGAGCAACTAGGCCCGTGAGCCATGGCCGCTGAGCCTGCGTGTCCAGAGCCTGTGCTCCACAGCGGGAGAGGCCACAACAGTGAGAGGCCCGCATACTCTAAAAAAAAAAAAAAAGATTGCTTTGGCTATTCAGGGTCTTTTGTGTTTCCATACAAATTAAAAAAACAAATTTTCTAGTACTGTGAAAAGTGCCATTGGTAATTTGATAGGGATTGCAATGAATCTGTAGGTTGCCTTGGGTAGTATAGTCATTTTGACAATATTGATTCTTCCAATCCTAGAACATGGTGTATCTTTCCATTTGAGTACCTTCGATTTCTTTCATCAGTGTCTCATAGTTTTCAGAATACAGGTCTTTTGTCTCCTTAGGTAGGTTTATTCCTAGGTATTTTATTCTTTTTGATGTGATGGTTAATGGGGTTGTTTACTTAATTTCTCTTTCTGATCTTTCTTTGTTAGTGTATAGGAATGCAAGAGATTTCTGTGTATTAATTTTGTATCCTGCAACTTTACTGAATTCATTGACGAGGTCTAGTAGTTTTCTGGTAGCACCTTTAGGACTTTCTATCTGTAGTATCATGTCATCTGAAAACAGTGACAGTTTTACTTCTTCTTTTCCAGTTTGGATTCCTTTTCTTTCTTTTTCTTCTCTGATTGCCATGGCTAGGACTTCCAATACTATGTTGAATAAAAGTGGTGACAATAGACATCCTTGTCTTGTTCCTGATCTTAGAGGAAATGCTTTCAGCTTTTCATTGTTGAGAATGATGTTAGCTGTGGGTTTGTCATATATAACCTTTATTATGTTGAGGTAAGTTCCCTGTATGCCCACTTTCTAGACAGTTTTTATCATAAATGGGTGTTGACTTTTGTCAAAAGCTTTTTCTGTATCTACTGAGATAATCGTATGTTTTTGTTTTTTTTTAATTTATTTTTGGCTGTGTTGGGTCTTCATTTCTGTGCAAGGGCTTTCTCTAGTTGTGGCAAGTGGGGGCCACTCTTCATTGCGGTGCACGGGCTTCTCACTATCGTGGCCTCTCTTTGTTGCGGAGCACAGGCTCCAGGCGCACAGGCTCAGTAGTTGTGGCTCATGGGCCTAGTTGCTCCACGGCATGTGGGATCTTCCCAGACCAGGGCTCGAACCTGTGTCCCCTGCATTAGCAGGCAGATTCTCAACCACTGCGCCACCAGGGAAGTCCAATCGTATGGTTTTTATTCTTCAGTTTGTTAGTGTGGTGTACCACACTGATTGATTTGTGGGTATTGAAGAATCCTTGCATCCCTGGAATAAATCCCACTTGATCATGGTGTATGATCCTTTTAATATATTGTTGGATTCGATTTGCTAGTATTTTGTTGAGTATTTTTGTGTCTATGTTCATCAGTGATATTGGCCTGTAATTTTCTTTTTTTGTGGTATCTTTGTCTGGTTTTGGTATCAAGGTGATGGTGGCCTCATAGAATGAGCTTGGGAGTGTTCCTTCCTCTGCAATTTTTTGGAAGAGTTCCATAAGGATAAGTGTTAACTCTTCTCTTTGATACAATTCACCTGTGAAGCCATCTGCTCCTAGACTTTTGTTTGTTGAAAGGTTATTTATTTATTTATTTGTGGATATGTTGGGTTTTCATTGCTGCTGTTTTCATTGTGGTGAGTGGGAGCTACTCTTCATTGTAGTGCACGGGCTTCTTATTGCGGTGTCCTCTCTTGTTGCAGAGCATGGGCTCCAGGCACGTGGGCTTCAGTAGTTGTGGCACACGGGCCCAGCAGTTGCAGCTCGCAGGCTCTAGAATTCAGGCTCAGTAGTTGTGGCACACGGGCTTAGTTGCTCCACAGTATGTGGGATCTTCCCGGACCAGGGCTCGAACCCATGTCCTCTGCATTGGCAGGTGGACTCTTAACTCCTGCGCTACCACAGAAATCCTGTTGGAAGATTTTAAATCACAGTTTCAATTTCATTACTTTTGATTGGTCTGTTCATATTTTCTATTTCTTCCTGGTTCAGTCTTGGAAAGTTGTACCTTTCTAAGAATTTGTCCATTTATTCTAGGTTGTCCATTTTATTGGTGTATAGTTGCTTGTAGTAGTCTCTTATGATCCTTTGTATTTCTGTGGTGTCAGTTGTAACTTCTTTTTGATTTCTAGTTTTATTGATTTGAGCCCTCTCCCTTTTATTCTTGATGAGTCTGGCTAAAGGTTTATCAATTTGTTTATCTTTTTTAAAGAACCAGCTTTTAGTTTCATTGATCTTTTCTATTGTTTTCTTCATTTCTATTTCATTTATTTCTGCTCTGATTTTTATGATTTCTTTCCTCCTACTAACTTTGGGTTTTGTTTGTTCTTCTTTCTGTAGTTGCTTTAGGTGTAAGGTTGGGTTGTTTGAGATTTTCAGTGTTTCCTAAGGTAAGAATGTATTGCTGTAAACTTCTCCCTTAGAACTGCTTTTGCTGCATCCCATAGGTTTTGGATCGTCATGTTTTCATTGTCATTTGTCTCATGGTAGTTTTTGATTTCCTTTTAATTTCTTCAGTGATCCATTGGTTGTTTAGTAACATATTGTTTAGCCTCCATGTGTTTGTGTTTTTTACAGTTTTTTTTCTTGTAATGGATTTCTAATCTCATAGCACTGTGGTCGGAAAAGATGCTTGATATGATTTCAATTTTCTTAAATTTACTGAGGCTTGTTTTGTGGCCAAGCATGTGATCTGTCCTAGAGAATGTTGTATGTGCACTTGAGAAGAAGGTGTATTCTGCTGCTTTCAGATGGATTTGACTGAAGAAAGGCAGAATTTTAGATTGATTTGACAGTTTTCTTTCTTTCAATAGATAAGCAGCAAGGATTTGTTGCGTAGCACAGGAACTATATTCAATATCTTATAACAACCTGTAATGGAAAATAATCTGAAAAAATTTGTATAACTGAATCATTTTGCTGTACACCTGAAACTAACACAATATTGTAAATCAAGTATACGTCAATTTAAAAAAAGTGTATCAGAGATAGATGATTTAAAAAGTATTTTTTATTCAGTCTTAATTAAGGGGCTGTGAACCCTATGTCACCTTTCCTTCTCATCTCTTTCTGCCATATTTCTTCAGCATTTTATTTCCCCTTAGTTTCTTCACATCCTTGCCTGCAAACATTATTCTCTTACCCCATTTTCACACAAGGTTATGTTGCAAAATTTCTTATTTTCCCCTTTTGACTGTTCAAATCATCCATTATTCATCTGCAGTTTTCTTTTGAAATATTTTCTCCATCCCTCCCCCTCTGTTTCTCTTTCCTTCCTTCCTTCCTTCTTTCTTTCTTTCTTTCTTTCTTTTTCTTTCTTTCCTTCCTTCCTTCCTTCCTCCTTCCTTTCTTTCTTTTTCTTTCTTTCTTTCCTTCCCATCTTCCTTCTGTCCTTCCTTCTTTCTTTCTCTTCCTCACTTCCTTTCCTTCTTTTGCTGTACACATATATTGATTTTATTTTAAAATATAAATAACTGAATATGCATTTTTGTCTTTTAGTACCTGCCTAGGCTGTCCAAGATCTGCCCTGCCTGCCTCTCAGTCTCCTTCTCAAACTCTCCTCCCAGGGCTTTGCTCTTGCCGTGGGCCCCCTCACTCCCTACCTTCCCCTGTTCTCCCTCTCTCCCCCTGTTCTTTAAGGCATTCTCCCCATGCTCCACCCACAGGCTAGGCTGGTGCCATCGCAGGGTCCCCACAGTACCCCACTCACGTATCTATCTGTCCCTGCACCTCTCCATGCTCTTGTTTGGAAGAGGGCAGGTGTAAAATACCCTCAGGGCAGGATATGCTTCACTCATCTTCACAATCTCAGCTCTTATCACAGTGCATCTTACATAGAAGACTCTCAATAACGTTGGATAGATGGATAATGGGGGGGGGAAGGTCTTGTCTGGAAAATTATGAAGAAACTCTTAAACTCTTTGATGACTGATACTAGAATCCTCACATAAAAAGAGAATAGAACCACTGGCAAAGCTGGGTATTTGAGTAAAGAGAGCTGCTTCTCCACTAGCAACTTGTCAGGAATAATTGATTCCAGCACGAAAACCAGGTTGACCAGCCTTTTTCTGAGTCCCTCTTGCTCCTCCCCTGCTATCTTGGCTTCTGTCCACAGCTGCATACAAGGCATCCCTAGAGAGATAGCAAAGCCTTAGAAGGGAGAGGAGTTCAGTTGTTAATTCACCTGTGTACCGAGCACTTGCTGTGTGCCAGGCACTGAGCCAGCAGGCATCACAAAGAGGGTAAGGCTGGGTCCTTGCCCTTCAGGACCTAGTCTAACTGCAAAAGAGAGGGTTGGGGAAAGAAACTGAATTCAGATAGAAGTAGAGAGAAAAAAATTGCTGCCCGTTACAGAGCCCAGAGCCTGCAGGTCTCCAAATCAAGACTTTGCTTTACCTAGTGATAAAACCCCTGCCTGGTGGAAAGGCCCCGGAGGAGCTGGTGAAGATTAGAAGATGCCATGAGAACTATAAAATGCTGCTGCAAAGAATCTCTGGGTATCCAGGGAAAATGACCATCTGAGGGAGTGGATAGAGTCAAAGGTTTTAAGGCCAAAGATGCAAAACCAATAGAGTCAATGAAAGTTTCATGGCTGCCCTTAAAGTGATTTTTCTGTCAATGTCATGGGGCTTAGTTCTCTCATGAAGGGAAAGTATATGACATCTGGGTTAGATAAGCCAGGTTTGTAAAGTCCTCAGACATCTGTACTTAGAAGCAGTTGCTGTGGGAGGCTGGTAGACAAAGGGTAAGGTATGGGGGATGGGCAGGGTGAGCTTCAGACCTGCTTCTCTACTTCCTTGTACTTTTCCATCCTAACCCAGTTGCCTCTCATCTGTTCTGGCCCTGACCTCTAAGGCAAAAGGTCACTGTAGCTTTGGCACCAACAGCCTGAGTGGTGTCAATAATATGGCCCAGGAATTCAAGTGAGGCTCGGCATAAAGCAACAGAGAAAACATGTGCGCTAGAGGGATTCAAATAGGATGGTACCCAATCCCGGCTCTGCCATTAACCCACTGCATGACCTTGAGCAGGTAGCCCCTCTCTCTGTGGGTTAACTAGGTTTACATATCTGAGATTCCTTCTGCATCAACGTTCTCTATCGCATTCTCAACTTCACGTGTTTTCTTAGACTCTGAACTTCTAGAAGCACTAGAGGTTACCCAGAGAGAAAGATTTGCTGAATGAAGGCAATTCAGCACATACATCTTTCATCTCTCACCAGGGATTTCGTAAGCAATAACTGGAACATTTCACCACAGTTTCTAACTTAATCTCATTATGTTCATTAAAGGCTTATTACATGTTAAGCAATTGGGTTAATATTTTGGAACAAGCACTGTAAATAATATTAACAGCACTATTATGTGTGTTACACTATCATGTATGTTACACTATCATGTATGTTACACTATCATGTATGTTACATCCCTTAACTCTCAGTTCTGGGGAGGTAGGTATCATCATTGCCATTTATATAGAAGAAAACAGATGCTGATGGATTAAGAAAACTGGCCCAGGGCATGTAGCAAGTAAACAACAGGGCCAAGTTAAAAAACCCGTGGTCGTCTCGTGTCAGAACCTGAATGCTTTACTAAGATTTACTGACTCACCTGGAAATAATTATAGGTGGCTTAGAAAGAATGAATAATGACCACATGAACGGATATAACAAATCTGCTGCTGGTTAGACCTAAGCGGTGCTTTCTCTTCCCTCACCAGGTTTACCTTCCAACCAAACTGGCACTTCTCACCAGCAGCCCCTAACTCAGCTGTTTACCTGGTTCCGCCTATACCACCTCCTGAGGATGGATGGACGGCTGACCCACCTAGTAGGCCTGTCTACCTAAACGCGTTAAGCTAGATTTATTCTTTATATGGCAGTTGTCATTTTCACAGGAAGGGAAATGAACCCCCTTCACGATATGGACCAGAATGTGGA
This sequence comes from Neophocaena asiaeorientalis asiaeorientalis, assembly GCF_003031525.2. Taxonomy (NCBI): domain Eukaryota; kingdom Metazoa; phylum Chordata; class Mammalia; order Artiodactyla; family Phocoenidae; genus Neophocaena; species Neophocaena asiaeorientalis. Next base: position 4,387,922 of record NW_020175191.1, read on the forward strand.
TTCCACATCCTACTGGACTAAAGAAACCTTGCTAAGAGTCCTCAGCGATATTTGTTTTGTGGTTGTTATTTAAACTGAAGGGCTGCTGAGCTGCTGGACCAGACAAAGGCATAGATGACAATTTAACTTTCCACAGGTGTAGGTGGCAGGAACCAGGGAACTCTTGCTCTGTGGCTGAGGCCTGGATCTCAGGGTGGAAGGAGAGTCTTAAGCCACTTTGGCTGGCTCTGGGGGCCCACTGGTCCCTGCAGAAATCTTGGAAGCCAACAGAGTACTTTCTGGGGCCAAGTGGCAGGAACAGAAGGAGGCAGGTTCAGTTTGGCTTTGTGGGTTCACAAACTGCTGATCCGAGGCCCAGAAAGGACATTCTGCTCACAGGTGTGCGGCAAAGGAGCATAACTGGTGTAAGCCTGTGGCAGTCACAGATCACACATCAGACCTTAACAGACTCAGCGAATGCAAAGCAACCCTTGAGAACAAATAGTATCAATAGAGTTGAATACAGAGTAGAGAGAAGGGGCAGATCTCACAGACTGCTGGAAGAGGAGAGCAATCTGGGTAAGTGGCACCCGAGGGTGTCCCCAGGAGTGAGGTGGTAGGGTTGTCTATTGAGATTTCCCCACCTGTTAAAGAATTCTAGAATTACCACTGCTTGAAGGACCTCAGCCAGCTTCCACGTTGTAGGTGAGGAAGCTGAGACCCAGGGAGGGGAGGCGCCTTGCCCAAGGTCACACAGCAGAAGAGGGACTGGAACCCAGCCTTCCTGACTGCTGTCCCAGTGCTCTTGTCCTCTGCTCCGCTCTGTCTCAGCGTTGGACTGCTTCTCACCCTTTGGCCCTGAAAACCGGTTTCACTGTTTCCCATTGTTTGTGCAGAACTGCAGTGACCATCTTGGAGGTCATTAGCATTGTATCCTAGGGATTCAGCCTGAGTGGTGGTGACAGAGCTTGTCATCTGTAAGTTATTTCTCATATGTGGAGAGTTATAGGGCCTAAGAGGGTTTTGCCTGAAGAAGACTTCAGGCTGATGTGATACTGATGATCAGATACCTGGAAAGTTGTGTAAGAGGAGTCGCTAGACTCACTCATTATTGCTAGAGAATATTGCTTCTCAAAGTGTGGCCCAGGGACCAGCAGCATTAGCATTACCTAGGAACTTGTTAGAAATGGAAAGTCTTGGGCCTCACCCCAGACCTACTGCATCAGGATCTCTGGAGTGGCACCCAGCAGAGTGTTTTATCAAGCCCTGCAGGTGATCCTGAGGCTTTAAAGTCTGAGGCCCTCTGGCCAGAGTTGGGATGAATGGGTCAAATTGACAGGAGACAGATAAGGAGGGCTTGGGTAAGAAGGATGGACTTGGTGGGGGGCCATGGGGGTAGCTCCCCTGATGCTGGCTGCACTCACACAGAATGAAGGCCCACCAGCCGGGAGAGGTGTAAGGGGGGCTACCCAGGGAGAAGAGTAGTGAACTAGGTCACCCCTAATGTCTCCAAGATACTGTGATAGTTTTTGCATGATAAACAGGCCAGGAAACACAATTGTTTCCCTTTCTAAGATGTAAGCACTGCAAAGGCAGCCAGTTTTGTGCTTTTTTTTTTTTTTTTTTTTTTTTTCCTTATT
>NW_020175191.1:4389579-4500665 GCF_003031525.2 Neophocaena asiaeorientalis asiaeorientalis
TTTTTTTTTTTTTTTGTCTTCTTCAGTACTATAACCCCAGTGCCTAGAGCAGGGGCACGATTCATGGGCTAAATCTGGCCACAGGCTGCTTTTGTAAACAAAGTTTTATTGGAACAAGCCATGCTTATTCATTTACATATTGTCTACAGCTGCTCTTATAATATAGCGGCAGAGCTGAATCATTGCGACTGACCACATAGCCTGTGAAGCCTAAAATATTTACTGTCGGGCCTTTTGTAGACAAAGTTTAACAATCCCTGATCTAGAATATTGCCTCTATCACAACAGATACTCAACAAATATCGAATGAATGAGTGAACTATTTTCTCTGTTGGTGTCACAGACCTTAGTTTAGAATATAGAGGTATAGAGGATGTGGGCATCGAAAGCAGAGCTGGGCAGATCTGGCCTTGAATCCTGGTTCCACCATCTACAAGTGGTTTGACCTTAGGCATATTAATTGGCTTCTCTGAGCTCCATATTCCTCATGTGTTAAACAGCAATGATACTAGGCATTTATGATGAAAGAACAAGTCACACACTGCACAGAAAGCGCAGCACCTGACTCACGTAGCTACTGGATACATGTAACCTGGTTATCGGTAACATCCAGAAGCCTTTGGTGAGAGAGGTTCAGCTGTGACCGTTTGGACACCGTGAACAGGGAGTCGGCAGTCAGAAGATTCTTCCACCACGCATGAGCCCTCTGCAGGAGGGGAAAGGGCAAGTTCAGAGATGATTATTAGACAGCTCAACATTTAAACTTGTAGAAAGCTACTATTAGCCAAGGTACATGTAATGATATCTAAGACAATGTATGAATGGGCAAGATTTAATTGCTGTAGGCTTTCAGGTGTTTTTCCAATGGTGAAAAATAATGATCCATCCATATTTTCTCACGTATTCCCCGATGACCAATTGTGCAAAACTGGCTTGAGTCAGGGCTGAGCAGCCTGAGGTGATGGGAACCCATGGGAGCTACCTGGTCACAGAGGGACTGACCTTGGCCCTGTTCACCAGCTGGTGGTCAAGTCCCCAAAGAGGGAAGTGTTTTCTCATCTAGTGCAAGTGTGGCCCCTTTGTACTGTGGGTGGTGTTAATTTTTTTTTTTTTTTCTGGTAGGATCTCTTAATGTGTACTAGGTGTTCTGGAAGAAGTCTCCAAGCCCTCTAATTCCCCAGGTTAAGCCAGAAACAAAATAATCACGGGCAGGTGCAAATCCACACTAGCAAGAGGCTGAGTCAGAAACATGTTGTAACTCAGGACTAAAAATACCCATATGGACGGTTTCCATGATTCTGAGATTTTGTAAATTACCCTATATGCCTGGCTGCTGCATATCAGTTCAGCGTTTTTCTTCACTCGTGTTGGGAGAAACATGGCAGTTTCCAGAACTCTTTGGGGCTATGCCGGCAAGTGCATTTTCATATGTGAGAATAGGAGCTGGAGACTCACCCGCACCCTCATTCACATGCAGCAAGCCCCAACCCCCAACCCTCAATTCACAGCTCTCATTAAGAACTGCTCATCTCTACCATGTAGAATTCAATTATAGATATCTCTAGGGTCTGAGAATCTGCAGTGTGTTCTCACAAATAGAGGTTTAATAAAAAGGAAAGTGAAGAAATACAATCCAGACCTTCATTTCTTCATGTTTTTATTTTCTTATATATTAGGACCCAGGACACTGTAATCCACTCTCCTGGGAATCAGTTGCGGCCTCCCTGCAGAGAGAAACACTAAGAGTTTTCTGTCTCTAAGGTTCTCTCCTGGGCTACATTCCTCTGACCTTCAACCACAAACAGCAACTATCAGCTGGTAACTAGACCACCACCTGCCACCAAGCACATTCCCAAATAGCCACAAATTTTCAGTGTCCCACTGGAAACTCAAACATGTTTCTATATCCTTCCCAAAAGCACAACATATGCCCCAAATGCTCCCGTAATCATCCACAGACCGCTTTCAGATCATATGCGGAAGAATCCTTCAAGCTTAGGAGAGCTTGGTAGATGATGGGAGTGGCGGGGGAGGGCTTTGAGTGAGGAAGCCTGGAGTAGTTCCACGTTCCGTACTCAAGCACAAACTCATCATCCGCCCCATCTTCCTTCTGTGATTCTTTCCATCCTCACACGGGCCACACTCTCTCCTCTCAAGCAATCCAACGTTGAGATATCTTAGCTCAATATTACAGTGACCTAGCCCCAAACAGGTGACTCCAGCCTCCAAATTCCCTGTTAATTGAAAAATGAGTCCTTGTTTCTCTGCAATGCAATAAGAAAGTAGGCAATATTTGTCCAGGGGACGAGAAACAAGAAAGGGGACTAGCAAGGACTAGCTCCTTCCCTCTAACTGTTCTCGCTCTTAGTCACCCACTGAGCTGTCTCAAAATAGACCCCACTGAAGGCATGAGTAGCCTACAAGAAGGTAGCTTTTCTTCAGGAAGTGGGAGGCCTGTATATAAGCCTAGAGAGCTTAGTTAGTGACAGTGTATGGAATTGCAGGCTTTCACAGAGACATCCTACAGTCCTTTGTGCAAAAGTCTCTAGAAATTAGCAGAGCCTTTCTGCACGTAACACTATGCCTAGGATTTCAGGGCTGCTCTCTTCAGTTGCAGGGCTTGGAGTCTCTCGAGGTTGCGAAGGAATATTCACGCCCATGAATCGGAAGGCTAGCTCTGCTTAGCTGGACCCAAACACCACCCTGTCACTGCCTCGGTCCAGGCACTGGCCTCAGTTTTTATGGAGTAGAGCTCTTCCTCTCTGGGTAACACGTCCCTCCCTGCAATTTCTTGGTGCCCTCTCCGAAAGCCAAATTTCGGGAACTGCGCCTCAGCCTCTCCCCTGGCACCCAGATCGCATCTTGGCACTCTTTTGCTTTCACACTCATTTTCCTCTGTTGGCTTAGTCCTTTCTGTTCTGTGCTCACCTGCCTCTTCTCCCAGGTCACCTGGCCAACTCTTTGCTTCCTGCCCTTGGCCATTCTTGTCACCTCCAGAAACACTTCCTCTTTCCTTAGGGTTTCCTGGGCAGGTGAGAGGAGAGCTCGTGTTTTCCTTGTTCCACTCCAGCTAACCTTTCAGACGCCACTCCCAAAACGTCATTATCTGAGGAAAAAGCCAAACCAATTAAAAAAAAAAAAAAAAGACGGGTGGTGATGCTAGGAAGGGAGAGAGGGGGCACCTCTCCAGCTTCCTGTCCCACCCAAGCAAGGCTACATGGGGACTGGGCTGAGAACCTGGTAAACTTTGGGAGGGTGGGAAACAGATGTTGAAGTATCTGAAATACCCCTAGCTTGAAATCCACACATTTATGTTCACACACATTTATTCACCTGGAAAGTGAGAGGTCATTATGGAATGCAGGCTTTCTTTTTGCCTGATTCCTGTTCCACTAAACCCCAGCCTAACACCCTTCCATTTTCTTTTTTCTTTCTCCCTACTTTTAACTCATGCGACTTGGTTTATTTTTTTATTACCACCAAATAAACCACTAGAGTACTTTCTAGAACAAGACAGGTCTTAATCACATCTACTCAGATTCTCTTTATTATGTTCCCATCCATGCAAATAAACACAAATGTCCCCCTCAAACAACTAAGAACATATACAAACCGCATTGGGACCCATATGAGTGGCACACAGAGATAAGCATGAAATGAGGTGTGTGTGCCCACAAATAGCCTGAAATGTTCATTTGGAGGAGCCCAAAGGTAGTATATTGGCTTTCACAGGTCCGTTCAGAACACTGGGTAAGAGGGTTCCTGGATTGTACTCTCTGGCTGAGAGCAGGGGTGAGGTCTGAGCAGGAAAGGAAGGGAGCGGGTAGGAGGAGAAAGATCCAGTGGGTGTAAGAAATACCGCATGGTCAACCAAGAGACCCAGGGCTCTGCTGATTGATTGATATTCTTATTATGATGGTCCTGAGGTGTCTGTCCAGATTAGATTGTCTGTCTTAGGCTGTAAACCTCCAAAGGACTGGACTGGACCCACATGTAGTGCTGCCTGTGCTCTGTCAGGCACGAAGGGCTCATTGCTGGTAATGATGAGGGCTGGCAACGCTGTCATGGGTTTGTTGACTAGCTAAATGACCTGGCTCCCAGACCTGAGTGTCTTTTTTTTTTTTTTTTTTTTTTTTTTGGGGTGGGCGGGCCTCTCGCTGTTGTGGATAGGCTCGGCGGCCATGGCTCATGGGCCCAGCCGCTCTGCGGCATGTGGGATCTTCCCGGACCGGGGCACGAACCCGCGTCCCCTGCATCGGCAGGCGGACTCTCAACCACTGCGCCACCAGGGAAGCCCCTGAGTGTCTTTAAATGCCTGATGAACTGCAGAATACCGTAAAATACACTTTCTCTGGGCTTTACGGAAACGGAGCCCTTCACCTGGTTGAAAGAGTTTGGGTGCCATCCTGCCGAAAGGCAGATGTGCTTACGCGAGCTGCCAGCGGCCTTTTCAGCCTTGGAATTGCTGTGATGAGATTCCCAGAACTTGAAGATGCCATGAAATGACACTGTGTTTTCATTGATTGTTTCCATGTCTGCCTCCCTCAAGAGAAGAAAGGGCTTGAGCATTATTCACTTCTGCATTTCCAGAGCTTAGAACCATGCTAGAACATCATGGGCGCTCCGGAAATACTGATATCAGGGAATGAGTGAGCTTGAGCCTAAAGAATGGAGTTCAATCCACCTCCAGCCCCAGAATCCGCCCCTCCCCCAACCCCCTCAGGGGCATCCCAGGCAGGTATCAAGTCTCTCATTAAAGCAAAAATGCAGAACCCCTGGCTCCCGCTAGCATTTAGTTTACAACCTCTATGGTGAATACTATTATAATTCCAATTTGGGGGGTTCTAAAACTGAGGCCCAGAGATGTTGTAAATGTTATCGGGGTCACATTGCTAGCAAAAGGTAGCACCAACACTGGTCTTCCAGACCCCGAAGCCCTTGTTCTTAACCACTGAGTTAATCCTTACACTCTTGTTACTAGCTGCACGCCCATTGCTTAATCAATTGAGCGCTCAGGTTGGAGTTTCCCTGTCTGTAAAATGGAAATAATGAAACCTACTTAAAATAATGGTAAGATTTAGATGATGTGTATGAAACAATAAGCAAAGATATGTAGCTATGCTTTCAAAGGATTTACCTTTAAATTTTGAAGGAAAGAGGCACATGGAGAGTTTTCTTATCTAAGCCAACTTAAGTAAGAAGTTGTAGTCATATAAAACCTCCTCCTTGAACCAATTAAAGTAATGATCAATTCATCCATTTACCCTTTCACTCATTCAGCAAATACATCTCAAGGGTCCTCCACATACCTTTTGGTACCAAAGGACAGGAAAGCCTAGTAGGAAAGTGGGCTTTGACTTAGCAGGCTTAGACTGACAGCCTCAGTCCTCCCTCTACCAGCTGAGTGAATTTGGGCAAGTCACTCAATTACTTGGCCCTCAGTTTTGTCATCCGTAGAATGGGATGATAACACCTAACCCACACAGCTGGGAGGTTTAAATAAGTTTCATATACCAAAAGGACCAGGTCCAGTCTCTGATACAATGTACATACCTACAAAATCATAGCTACCGTTTCCATCATTGGCCTACTGCCTTCCTTACTGCCTATACATGTACAGACTACACCCACCACCAGCTTTTGGGAAGCAGATGAATACTTGTGCCAAAGTATTCAGGTGGTAATCAGAATTACTTTGCTTGGTTATAAACCACATTTATAGTAACCCCACTTAGAGTCTGTGAAGGAAATCAGTAGGCTTTGTTAGCAGCAAACATCTTAGTTAATCCAATAAAAAAAAAAAATCTGTTTTTTTCCTATTTAAAAAAATTTTTGTAGTAGTATAATATACATAAAGAAAAGCACATATTATATAGCTTGCTGAATTTTCACAAGCAGAGCACACTCAAGTAATCAGAACCCAGATTAATAAACAGAACACTGTATCTGTTTTTTTCCTATTTAAAAAATTTTTTGTAGTAGTATAATATACAAAAGGAAAGCACATATTATATAGCTTGCTGAATTTTCACAAGCAGAGCACACTCAAGTAATCAGAACCCAGATTAATAAACAGAACACTGTCAGTTCCCAGAAGCCCCTTCAGGCTCGCTTCCAATAACTACACCCTTTTGCCTGTTTTTATAAATAGAACTTTAATAAGTAATCCCTGGTGTCTGGCTTCTTTCATTGAACATTACGTTTGTGAGGTTCATCCACATTTTTGTGTCTGGTTGTAGATGGCTCGTTGTCGTTTTTGTGTAGCATTCCACTGTGTGAATATACGGCAATGTATTTATCCGTTAAACGATTAGTGGACATTTGGGTTGCCTCCAATTTATAGTTATTATCAATAGTGCAACTATGAGTGTTTTAGTATATGTCTTTTGGTGACTATATGTATGTGCTTCTGTTGGGCATATCCCTAAGGAGTGGGATGGCTGGGTCTTAAAGAATGCATATGTTTAGCTTTATTAAATACTGCCAGACAGATTTCCAAAGTGGTTTTTCAAAGACATATTAAAAATTGCATTGTCACTTCTAAAACTTCAAAGTCCTTTCTTGGAGTGACGTAATAGGCTCAGAGAAAAAGGCACGGAATGGATGTCTGTGGTTAAGTGAATCACGGGGCAGAGAACCTTCCAGCATTTAAAGCAGTCACTTGAGCTTAGCATTCCGGGAACCTGCCTAGAACACAGAGCTTGGTTTCCCAGACTTTCTGCTTCAGATTAAATTCTCAAAGACTTTCCCCACAAGAGGTTCTAAGTCATCCTCACCTCTCTCTCCTGAGCTTCAGACCTGTGTCGACCACACAGGCAGATGAGTCTAGGCACCTTAGCATTCGTAGACTTCACCTGAAACTCAACACTCTTACCCACTCCTTGCTAAAACTCAGCCCTTGCTCCCCCTCACTCCCCCCATCCCCTGTAACCAATCAGACTCAAGTCCTGTTGATTCTGCTTCCACTTTCCCCTGATCCCTTCCACTGTCACCTCCCACGTGGATGCCTACAACCCCCAACATGTCTCCTTGCCTCCACGAAGCCTTTCCTCAAACTTGTCTTCGCCCATATCCTTAGACATCTTTCTAAACTATGAATCTGATCATTTCATCCCTCTATTTAAACCCTTTGGAAACCTTTGCAATACCCTCAGACTCAAATCAATCAAAACTCCTTAACGTGTTCAACGAGATCATTTGAGACCTGGCTCCTGCTTAACTCTCCAGCTTCCAATGCCTCTCCTTTGCCAGAGGCAAGGGGGTTCCAGAAATCCTTCAGTGATCCAGCCTTGCCAAACATCTTTCTGTTTGCTGAATAAATTATGCTCTCTCTTGCCTTTATTTGGCTTTTAAAAAGCATATGTAATAGCACTATTGAGATATAACTCATATATTATACAATTCACCCATTTAAAGTGTACAATTCAATAGTCTGTAGTATCATCATAGGATTGTAACAGCATTCACCATAATCAATTTTAGAACGTTCTCATCACTCCAGAAAAAAACCCAGTATCCATCAGCAATCACTCCCCATTTCTTCTCAACCCCCTTCGCCTTAGCTAGTGATCTACTTTCTGCCGCTATAGATTTGCCTATCCTGGACATTTTATACAAATGGAACCATCCGATTTATTGCCTTTTTTGACTGCCTTTTTTCACTTAGCTTAGCATTTTCAAGGTTTATCCATGTTGTAACATCTGTCAGGACTTCATTCCTTTTTATTACTGAATGATATACCATTGTATCAATATGCCATGTTTTATTTATCCATTCATCAGTTCAACATTTGGATTGTTTCCAGGTTTTTAGCTATGATGAATAAAGCTGCTGTGAACATTCATGTACAAATTTTTGTGTGGACACATGTTTCCATTTCTCTTGGGTATATATCTAAGAGTGGAATTGCTAGGTCATATGGTAATTATGTTTAACCTAATTGCCAGACTGTTTTCCAAAGCTATAGCACCATTTTGTATTCCCCTCAGCAGTATATGAGTGTCAATTTCTCCATATCCTCTAAAACACTTGTTAATATCTATCTTTTTCATTATAGCCAATCTAGTGAGTCTGAAGCAGTATATCATTGTGATTTTGCTTTTCATTTCCCTGATGACTAATGGCACTAAAGCATCTTTTCATGCGATTTGTTGACCATTTATGTATCTTCTTCGGAGAAATGTCTCTTCAGATCCTTTGGCATTTTTAATTGAGTTATTTGTCTTTTATTATTGACTTGTAAGTTTTTTTTTAATGTATTCTAGATACAAGTCCCTTATCAGATATATGCTTAACAAATATTTATCTACACATAGAAAAATTGGGGGAACAAATACACTGGCTCTTAATTCAGTGCCAAGGTGAGTCCCAACATAGTGGACACAGTCTTAGAAGAGAGAGCTGTGAGGCCAGGAGTAGTCAGGGACATCTTAAAGGAAAGATGCACCTTGAATGATGGGTAGGCTGTAAACAGGCAAGGAGATGCACTGCTGAACCTTTTATCATTGAATAATAAGATAAACCTTATCATTCATTCTCCAGTATTTATTGAGGACCTACTCTATGCTAAGCACTCTTCTAGGAAGCAATGATAAATAAGACAGTTCTTCCCCCTCAAGGTGTTTACAGTCCAGTGGGCAAGAAAAACACATAAACAAATATCAGTGTTTGCAATTCAAAGTACTCAGTGCAATTACAAGTATTATGGAAGCACAGTGAAGGAAGTTAGTCCTTTCTTTTAAATTGAAGTATAGTTGATTTTCAATATTATGCTAATTTCAGGTGTACAGCATAGTGATTCAATATTTTTATAGATTACGCTCCATTTAAAGTTATTATGAAATATTGGCTATATTCCCTATACTGTACAATATGTTTTTGTAGCTTATTTATTTTATATACAGTGGTCTTGATCACCTTAGATTTTCAGATGACTTGTCAAATCAGGGAGTCTTAATCTGGACTCTTTGGATAGAATTCAAGGGATTGTTAATTTGGAAGATAAAAAAATACATCTTTATTTTTAATACCTGAAATTGAAATTTAACATTATCTTCATTTATGTGTGTAAGGGACAAACCAGAGTAGTATTTGCAGCAAGTGTGACTTTGTCATAATAAAAACCACAGGTATTTATATATTTTATTACGTTTGTTGTAGATCTTGGGGTGTTATTTATGCTCATCACTACATCAAAATCATGATAGTTATAGACCTACCACTAGATCTTGTTATTTAATGTGCTGATAAATAAGTAATATATTATTATTGCCAAATTGGGTTTACTAAATTTTTGATTATTATATTTTAATCTAGTTGGTTTCCTTCGTAATCCTATATATTTTTTTTTATGTATTTATAAGTTGAGAAGGGGTTCATGAGCTTAATCAACTGCCAAAGTGTAGATGGGACAAAAACGTGAAGAAGCCCTTTATTAAATCAATCTTAATTGAGGCTGGAGATTCTACCGAGCCTAGAAGACCAACAGACAAATAAGCAGATAGTTTCAATGTAATGGTAAATATATAACAGAGGATACAAGTACAAAGAACAATGAAAAGAAGGACTAATTCAGAGAGGGCTACAGGTGATATCTGAGCTGACCCTTGAAAGATGAATAAAGTTGAAGAGACCTTTGTTCATCTGGTCCAACCCTGCGTCCAGTCCCCGAGTTACCTCTACAGCATTCCATCACATGGAATCCGACCTCTGCCTGGAGGCATGCAGCCAGACGTTGGCTGGAGCGGGAGGTAGAGGAATGAGGAGGAGAGAAATGCGACAGATGGAGTCACTAGGCAAAGGGCAGGCCTGTGTTTGTGCAGCCGAAGGAAGACAAGATGGAAGGGAAAGAGAAATAAGACCCCAGGGCCTGTGGGCTGGGGTCACACAGAATGAAAGAAAGACCCTTGACTTGGGGGATCAGTCAAACCTGGATTCCACACTCCAATATAATCTGTGTTACCTTAGACTACTATTTAATCTCTTTGAGCCTGTTTTGTCACATGTAAATATGAATTAAAACCCATATTTCAGGGCTGTGAGGAATCAAGTGATAGAGCATGTGGAAAATTACCCGGCATCGAGTAGGCAGTTGATAACTGTCAGAGCCTCTTCCTCTCAGTTTGCCCAAAGCCAGCCTTGCTAACCTCTTCCCTTGGGTAAGAAGTTGACCTTGATTACTCATCGTCTGGGACCAGTAATAATGACTAGATTTATTAACTTCTTATTATGTGCTTGACCTTGTGCTAACATTGTCTCTTTTCCTCCTTGCAACAACTTATGAAGCTGGAAATCTCTATTTTACAGATGAGGAAACCGAGGCTCAGAGACATTAAGCAGTATCATTTGCCCAACGTCTCACGGCAAGAAGTGGTAAAACTGGAACTTAAAGCCAGATAGGGCTGACTAGGAAGCAGCTGGAGATGACTCTGTTAGGTAAACTTTTAATTCATGCCTATCAACATTTGACCAAAGCTCAAGAATGCTGTGCTTTAATAAATGATGTTTATAAACACCAAAATCAACAAAAGCAAAACAGTAGGTCAGACAAGTGAAAATCCTTAAAAGAAAGATCCTCTAAATAAACACTTAAGAATAATGACCGCAATCTCTTGGGCACTGGAGAATATCATCATTGTTCCCAGACAGCCGAAGGCGACAACTATAATAAGACTTGAGATTCTGCACTTCTTTCGGGTTGTGATTAAAGTTGCCTGGGACGGTGGTAATATCTCGCCTCACAATCTGTGCACCCTGACATTAAGTATGGAGATCTCAATCACAAAGACTAATATTTGTGTAGTGCTTACAGTTTAGTAAACTTTCTCATTTACAGGGTATCTGCTGACACAACCCTGGGAGATGTATAGGGTCAGGGTCATTTGTGTTCTCATAATAGGAACGTGAGGCTCAGAGAAGCAAGGTGACTTGCCCAAGGTCAACAAGCCAGTAAAAGACAGAATCATGATTTAAACTCCATCTTCTGACCCCTTTCCTAGGGCTATCTCCACCTCCACTGGCATTTCCATCCATAGTCCAAATTAGAAAGGAGATGGAGGCTCAAACTTCTAGACTCTTGGGATTTGTGTAAATTTTGGCAAAAAGGCTCGTCAATGGATTGGAAGGAAATGGAAGATAGTATTCATGATAAAAGCAAAAATCTAGCATTTCTTGAAATAACTGCTTTATTGAGGTATAAGTCATATACCATAAAATTCACCCTTTTAAAATGTACAATTCAGTGGTTTGTAGTATATTCACAAAGTTTTGCAACCATCACCACTAATTCCAGAACATTTTCATCACCATTGAAAGAGACTTCATGGCCATTGCAGTCACTGCCCATTCCAGGTCCTTTCACCCCCTGGAAACTACTTATCTATTCTGTTTCTGTGAATTTACACTATTGTATATTTCTTATAGCTACAGTCATTCAGTATGTGGCCTTTTGTGTCTGGCTTTTTCTACTTACACCATAATGTCTTCAAGTTTCATTCACATTGTAATAAGTATCAGTACTTCATTCTTTTCATGGCCAAATAATATTCCATTGTATGGATATACTGCATTTTATTTATGCATATATCAGTTAACAGATATTTGAGCTGTTTCTACCTTTTGGCTATTTTGAATAATGCTGCTATGAACATTTGGGAGTAAGCTTTGTATGGACATACATTTTCACTTCCCTTGGTATATACCTAGATGTGGAATTGCTGGGTTATATGGTAACTGTATATTTAGCTTTGTAAGGAATTTCCAGAATAGGGCAGTTCTTTATTTATTTCTTTATTATTTACTCTACTATTCTATTTATACTGTGTCCAAAGTGGCTGAACTATTTTACATTCCTACCAGCAGTGTATGAAGGGTTCCACTTTCTCCACATCCTCCCAACTTGTGTTATTATCAGTTGTTTATTATTATTACCCTCCTAGTGGGTGTGAAGTGGTATCTCATTGTGGTTTTGATTTGCATTTGCCTGATGGCTAATGATCTTGAGCATCTTTTCATGTGCTTATTGGCCGTTTGTATACCTTCTTTGGAGAAATGTCGATTCACGTTCTTTACCCACTTAATTGGGTTGTCTTTTTATTGTTGGATCATATATTCTAGATATAAATCCCTTATCAAATATATGATTCGCAAATATTTTCACTCATTCAGTGGATCATCTTTTCACTTTCTTGATAGCATCCTTTTAAGCACCAAAGTTTTTTAATTTTTATAAAGTCCAATTTATCTGTTTTTTCTTTTGTTGCTTGTACTTTTAATTTCATGTCTAAAAAATATTGCCTAATCCAAGATCACAGAGATTACACATATGTTTTCTCTTAAGCGTTGTATACTTTTAGCTCTTACATTTAAGTTCATGATCCATTTTGAGTTAATTATTATATATGGTGTGAGGTCAGTATCCAACTTCATTCCTTTGCATGTAGATATCCAGCTGTGCTAGCACCATTAGTTGAAGACTGTTCTTTCCCCATAGAATTGGCTTGGCAACCACGTCAAAAATCAACTGACCATAAATGTGAGGGATTATTTATGGACTCTCAATTCTATTCCACTGATCTCTGTGACCATCCTTATTCTAGTACTGCACTACCTTGATTACTGTAGCTTTATAGTAAGTTTTAAAATTGGGATGTGCGAGTCCTCCAGCTTTATTCTTCTTTTTCAAGATCACTTTGGCTATTTTGGGTCCCTTGCATTTCCATGGGAAGTTTAGGATCAACTTGTCCATATCTGCAAAGAAAAAACAAAAGGAACCAGGATTCTGTGTGGGGTTGCTCTGAATCTATAGATCCATTTTGGAAGTATTGCCATCCTAACAATATTGTCTTCCAATCCATGAACCTTGAATGCCTTTCCACTTATTTAGGTCTTCTCTAATTTCTTTCAATGATTTTTATAGTTTTCAGTGTACAAGTCTTACATTACTTTTGTTAAATTTAGTCCTAAGTATTTTATTCTTTCTGATGCTATTGTAATGGGATTGCTTTCTGTGATATTGTGATCTATAATATGAAATACAAATTTGGTCTTCATCCTCATTCCTGGTACATAGCTCCCCAAACCCTTGTAATTTCCTAAGTAGTTAGAACAATAGGGACATCTTTTGTTACAATAATTGGGTTTTGTCCTCAGTTCCTGATGTGGCTTCAGAGAGATAAGGGTAAAATGGGTATCTTGTTATTTGTAACAAGCCCCTTTCAACCACTTATGTTAATGAGGGGACTCTTGGAAAGCCCCTTAGATGGGGCTGGTTGTCAGGAGAACCAACCATGATTAGAAGGCTGCAACTTTCAGTCCTACCCCGTACCCTCTAGGGGGAAAGAGGAACTGGGGGTTGAATCAGTCATCAATGGCCAATGATTTAAATCAACCATGCCTATGTAGTTAAGCCTCCACAAAATCCCCAAAAGATGTGGTTAGAGAGATTCCAAGTTGGTGAACACGCAAAGCTACTGGGAGAGTGGAGAGCTCAGAAAAGGCATGAAAGCTCCACACTCTTTCCCACATCTCTTCCAACTGGCTGTTCCTAAGTTGTATTCTTCTATAATAAGCAGGAAATCTAGTAAGTAAAATGTTTTCCTGGGTTCTGTGAGCCACTCTGGCAAATTAATCTAAACCATGGAGGAGGTTGTGAAAACCTGTGATCTACAGCCAGTTGGTCAGAAGCACAGGTAACAACCTGGACATGCAATTGGCGTCTGAAGTGGGGGAGGGGAGCAGTATCGTAGGACTGCACACTTAACCTGTGGGATCTGACACTATCTCCAGGTAGATGGCGTCAGAATTGACTTAAATTGTAGGACACCCAGCTAGTGTCACAGGACTGTTTGGTGTGGGCAAGCCCCTCACACACATTTGCTGACCGCGAGTCAGGAGTAGTGTGGTGAGAGTAGTGTGGTGAGAGTAAAGGAGACACAAAGAAGGAGTGTGTTTTTTCTTTACACTTTCCAAATTTGATTTTTGAGCTGTTCAGTGCTAATGTGTAGAAATACAATTGATTTTGTATCTCATATCCTGCAACTTTGTTGAACTCATTTATTAGTTCTAATGATTTTTATTAGATTGGATTCTTTAGAATGCTTTACGTACAAGATCATGTCATCTGCAAAAAAAATAAAAGGTATTTTTACTTCTTCCTTTTCTATCTGAATCCCTTCTATTTCTTTTTCTTGCTTAATTTCTCTGGCTAGAACCTCCACTACAATGTTGAATAGAAGTGGCGGTAGCACTTGCCTTGTTCCTGATCTTAGGGGAAAGATTTCAGTATTTCACCATTAAGTATGGTGTTTGCTGTGGGTTTTTCATCGAAGGCCTTCAGTAGATTGAAGACATTCCCTTCTATTCCTAGTTTGTTGAGTATTTTTATCATGAAAGCACATTAGATTTTGTCAAATGTTTCTTTTGCATCTGTTGAGGTAGTTATGTAGCTTTTGTCCTTCATTCTATGGAATGGTGTATTATACTAATTGATTTCCATATGTTAAGCCACTTTTGTATTCTTGGGATAAATCCTACTTGATCATGTGTATGATACTTTTTATGTTGCTGGCTCAGTTTGGTAGTACTTTGTTGAGGACTTTTGCATCTATATTTTAGAGATATTGGCCTATAGCTTTCTTTTCCTGCAATGTCTGTCTGGTTTTGATATCAGTGTAGTAACAGCTTCATTGAATGAATGACGAAGTATTCCCTCCTTTTCTATTTTTTGGGGGGAGAGTTTGTGAATCATTTGTGTTAATTCTTCCTTAAAGATTTGTTAGAATTCACCAATGAAGTCACCTAGGCCTCAGCTTTTCTGTGTGTGGGAAGTTTTTTTAATTAATAATTTAATGTCTTTACATATTATAGATCTATTTAGATCATCTATTCTTGGTTTAAGTAATTTGTAACTTTCTAGGAAGTTGTTCATTTTGTCTGTGTTATCTAATTTGTTGGCATAAAATTGTTCATAGTATTCCTTTATCATCCTTTGTATTTCTGTAAGATTGGTAGTAATGCCTACTATTTTATTCCTGATTTTAGTAATTTGAGTATGTTTTTCTTGGTCAGTCTAGCGAAACGTCTCTTAGTTTTGTTGGTCTTCAAAGAACCAACCTTTCATTTCCTTGATTTTTCTCTAACCCTTTTTTTATTCTATTTTTCATTAATTTCCACCATAGTCTTTATTATTATAAAATGTACTTGTTTGTCTCAGTAACAATTTTTGTCTTAAAGTCTATTTGCCTGGTATTAGTAAAACCATTCCAGCTCTCTTTTGGGTACTGTTGGCGTGTTATATCCTTTTCCATCCTTTCACTTTCAACCTATTTGTGTCTTTGAATGTAAAATATGTCTTTTGTAGATAGCATATAGTTGGATTGAGGTTTTCCATCCATTTTTCCAACCTCTGCTTTTTTATTGAGTTTTAGTCCATTTACATTTAAGTAATTACTGATAAGATTTCATTTGTCCTTTTGCTATTTTTTTTTTTTCAGTATGCCTTATGGATTTTTTGTTCCTCTGTGCCTTTATTACTGCCTTCTGTGTTAAATAGAAATTTTCTAGCATAAAACTTTCCCTTGCTCTCTCTCTCTCTCTCTTTCTCTCTCTCTGAGAAGAAGACAGAGAGACAGGGGAGAGGGAGAAGGGTTGAGAGAGAGAGAGAGAGAAATACGTAGATATATAAACACATTTACATACATATATATGTGTGTGTATATTTTAATTTATTTATTTTTTCTTCGTGGTTGGCCTGAGGATAACAAGATCTTAACTTAAAACAACATAATTTGGATTAACACCCTGCATTTTTACAGCACATTCTCACTTACATTTTTAAATTTAATTCTCGGGAAGGAAAAAGTAAAAACTATGGGCTGGAAACTCTTTCTCTATCATGGCCTAAGTACCTGTTGGGAGCAATGTTACTCATACATAATGCTTCTCTGGGGGCAAATTATAGCCACATGAGAAAGATCCCTCTGATTCCAGAGTATAGCTTTTCAGGGTGATCATAACACCTTTACATGGACTTTCTAACTTCCAAAATGCATTCACATACATCAGTGATTCTCAAAGTATGGTGTAAGGATCCCTGAGTTTTCCTGAAACACTTTCAGGTGTCCTCAAAGACAAACCTATTTTTGTAATAATGCCAAGATGTTATTTGCCCTTTTTAGCTCTCATCCTTTCACAAGAGTGCAGTAGAATTTTCTAGAGGTTACATGGCATGTGATATCATAACAGATTGAATACAGAAGCAGATACAAGAATTTACTGTCTCCATTAAGTCAGGCATTAAAGATATTTGCAAAAGCCATGCTATCCTTCTCTCTAAGTTGTTTTTGAGACTATAGTGATATCTCATAAAATATGTCCTTTATGTTAACATATCATGGTTTATTATTATTAATTTTAAATGAGTTTTTTAAAATTTCCCAGTTTTAATTTATAATGTGGTAAATATTAATAGGTATAACCCATTTAAACAAAAGCTTGTTTGGGCTCTTGATAAATTTTAAGAGTATAAAGGGGTCCTGAAACCAAAAGTTTTTGAGAGCTGCTGACGCATTATCTCACTTAACCATCCCAACATGTGAAAAGTAAGACAGGTTCAGTCACTTACCACTATGGCTCCTTGGATGAGAAAACAGAGACTATGGACCTACGACTATACCTGGAAGGACTGGCTTTGATGGGAAGGCAGTCGATGATTCTAAGGCCAGAACCAAACCAGTTAACTGGAATGACTGGACTGACACTAGTGGGAGCTCTAAGCTCTTGATGGCCATTGACATGGTTGACCTCTCCCAGGCTTGAATACTCTCTCCACGTTGGCTTCCATGACACCATGTTCCTAGTTTTGCAAATGGCTCCTCTGCTTCAACCTGCCCCTTAACTATTGCTATTACCCAACATTCTATCCTCCACCCCCTTCTCATCTCTCTCTGTAGTCTCCCTGGAAGAGCTCACCCACCATTACATAAGATGATTCCCAAATGTGTCTCCCTAGCTTATATCTGCCTCTTGAATTTCAAAGCTAAGTACTGGATGTGTCTACCTGGATATCCCTCAGATGTTTCAAACTCACATGCTCAAAATTCTCTAATCACTAGGTGTTCAATTCATTGTGCTAGGCACAGGTATTGTGACAGTGAATAGGACCTAGTCCCTGTTCTTAAGGAAACAGCAGTCTAGTAGAGTTGATCAGTTTGTCCAAAACCAACTTCTGTATTTTTGGGTCTGGTTATTATTATCAACACTGGCCCAGTTACCCAAGACTCCTCCTTCTTCCCCATCCCCTCCATCCAGTGAGTCACCAGGGTTTATGCATTCTATTTCTGTAATGTCTTTCCAGCCTTCACTTCTCTCCGTCAGTACTGCAACTCCCTAGGATGAAGCATTCCTCATCTCTCTTATGAACTATTTCAGTAATCTCCTAGCCACTCTCTTGGCCTCCCATCTCATCCCCGTCAAATTCACACTGTACACTGCTGCCCGAGTGATCGTTTCATAACCTCGAATCTGCTCTCCTTGCTGCCATGCTAAAACTCTTCAATGACTCCCTCTTCCCTGTAAAATAAAATCTGAACTCATTAGCCTGACTCGTAAGTTTCTCCAGGTACTGACCTTTGCTTCATTTCCTATCACTCCTCTGAATGTATCCAAGACATTTCAAATGGTGTTTCTGGTAGCAAAACTACTCTCCCTAATCACCTGTTCATCCTTCGTGACCCTTCTCAAGTATCTTCTCCTCTGTTAAAGTTTTTATGACCTTCCTAAGAAGTCTTGGTCTACCGCTATCTCTTGCATGGGTCTCTCTTCATTATAGTACTTATCACACTGTCTTATAATTTTTATTTCCACAGCTATCTCCCGCTCTGGACAGAACACCTTGATGGCAGGCGCTGTGTCTTATTCACCTTGGTGCCACCTGTCCTGGCCTAGTGACTGGCAGAGAGTGGGTATCAAATAAGTATTTATTGACTTAATAAATATTTGAAGGTCTGTAAAATATGGATCACATCAAAACTTCTTCCCATTTTCTAAGTTTAAAATTCCCTTCCCATTTTCCACACAGTCACCCAAGCCCAAAACATGGGTGTCTCTATTAATAGATACCACTCTTCCTGATTCCCTATAGCCAGAATCACCAAGTCCAACTTACTCTGTTTCTGTAATCTCTCTCCAGTATGTCAGTTGCCCTCCGTTACCACATTTAGAGAAGTCCTCTATCCCTTATGAACACTGTACCCATATTTTCAACCTCAAAAATTGGGGCATGGAATTTTCATGACACCTCCAGATATGAGGTATTCTGAGAAACAGAGGTTAATTCTAAACAGTTAGCATTCTTTAAATGTTTCAGTGATTTCCAGGGACAGCAGTAGAGAATATTTGAAATCACAATGCTATTAAGAATTCAGGTTGGGTGGTCATTTAGCCTTGATTGCAAGGTTCTTAGGCTTCTGTTTTAAGAGTCTCAGACCTTAAGCTATTGAACTTCTGGGTGACAAAGGACAAATGCACAGGCAAGGATAACTAAAAATACAATACTGTAAGTACCAAATAAGTGAAGAAGTAATTGAGAAGAGAAATACAGAGGAGATATGACCTGAGCTGGGCTTTAAGGTCATTGTTACAGAGGTGTGCCAGCTCACACCTAAATGTGCCCGTGTGGAAACACCCCAACTCCAGTCCCCACTGATGGAACTGGACCCTTGTCTACCAGCCAAGGTTGACCAACCTGACTGGAGAAAGCTGATGCAAGGGCAGTTCTTCCTTGAGCAAGCTGAGATCTATGACTTGGACCAGCATAAAAAGATAAGCTATGTCAGTTAGATTCCCTTCTGGAATCTGAAATTGGGAAACCAAAATGGGAGATCTGGCAACACAGGCAGTTGCTAAAAGACTTGCCTCGGGCGTTAGCTTCAGGTAAAGATGGGGCTGGAAAGTTCAGGGCAAGTCGGAGCTGCGTGTAAGCCAAAATTATGAGGAAATAGAAATAAAGAGCAGACAGAACCAGCTGTTAGTAAAGGAGCCAGCACTCAAGGTAAGTGGCAACAGCAAAGGAAAAGGGAGACTTTGCCCTGGGACAAGAGAGGTGAACCGGCTAGTCCCTGAAGCCACCTTGGAACTTAAAGTCTTGTCATCTGCAGTCCAAATCTATGTTGTAGCCTTACAGCCACTTCTTAACCTTCTTTTCCTGGTGATTCTTTTGAATGCAGCTCCTTGCAACCTGAGAGCTAAACTGAAATAGATTCAACCAAGCACAGTGGAGGGGAAGAGAATTCCAGGAGCCCAGGTCAGTATGGTTGGTGCACAAAGATTGAATGTCTCACAGACTACTCAGGGAAGGGTGGAAAGGGATTTTAATTTCTTAGGTGGGAGATGAAAGTGACTAGAACATCTCCAATTTTAAATAAGCAAAATTGGTATCTGACGAATGAATGCATGAATGTAGGTTAAGGCCAGAAAGTACACAACTTGGAACAACAGGTTCAGGACTTTAGACTTGATACCATCAGCATTAGGAAACCTCAGCAGTTTGGAAGAGGAAAAAGATACCATTGGTATGGTGTTTGAAAAATCTTGAAGGTCTTGGGAGACATTCCATTTGCGAACATTGAAGCATGCTTGTCCCAGTTCCGCCATGATGGTTTGAACATGTATGGGTAACGTTTGGCTGAGAGCAGAACAGGAAAGCAGCACTACTGATTAGGATGGCCTGAGGGAGGCTTCCACTCAGACAGCCTAGAAGCTAGGAAAGAGAGCCGAAGACCTCGGGCCTGGCACACAGCTGTGCAAAATGCTGCACCTCTTTCTAACTGACTGGCAATAGCTATAAGATCAGTGAGTGTCACCTCCATGTGCAAACCTATGCATGCTCAATTCTAAATGGGCCCATTATGACAAGGACTGCCAGGCCCCCGTGGACTTCCATGTAGAACCCAGATGTCAGCTGTCTCCTCATCCTCTCAACCAGCCGCTTTAAGCAGCTGTCTGTTTCATATCACGTCAACATGAACTCAGATCTCAGCAACTCTTTAAGTGCACCAGCCCCTCCCCAAATCTATTCACATCACATTAATGAACAGTGGAGAATCTCCTGACAGTTTCGTGAGGGAATATATATTGTACACCCCATAGCAAACAATTAAAAAGAAGAAACAAACAACCAGACATTATGTTCTGAAAAGCTCTCCTTTGCTGGACAACCACCGGGGGTCTCTTTTTCAGCCCATCCCCCTTGTCTAATCTCCTGGATCCTCTTTCTCCTTCCCAGATTCCTCCTGCTCTGTTATGCAAGGTCATTCTGTCCTGCCCTAGCTGCCATTCCCAAATTTGCATACCCAAGTCCAAAACACAGCTCAGATAAATAACCTGTGCTCCATACAGTCACAGGACCCACCTTCCTTGAAATGACAACTGAGGTTATAAACAAAGCAATTGTTACACACACACACACACACACACACACACACACACACACACACACACACAGCAATAAGCATACAGATTAGTAGTTTCCAAAATGGAACCAGCTGTGTTTCCTTGGCCCCATCACTCTGCTCTCTGGGCTTTTGTTTCTTACTCTTTAATCTAAGAGGCATAGGTGGGGCAGTCTGGGTGAATCCCATATGCAGGCCAGCTCTCTCCATTAAGAGTAAAGTGAAGACCTGCAAGATGGCGGAGGAGTAAGACGTGGAGATCACCTTCCTCCCCACAAATACATCAGAAATACACTGCATGTGGAACAACTCCTACAGAACACCTACTGAACGCTGGCAGAAGACCTCAGACTTCCCAAAAGACAAGAAACTCCCCACATACCTTGGGTAGGGCAAAAGAAAAAAACAGAGACAAAAGAATAGGGACGGAACCTGCACCAGTGGGAGGGAGCTGTGAAGGAGGAAAGATTTCCACACACTAGGAAGCCCGTTCACTGGCGGAGACGGGGGCGGCAGGGGGAACTTCAGAGCCATGGGGGAGAGCGCAGCCACAGGGGTGCGGAGGGCAAAGCGGAGAGATTCCCTCACAGAGGATCGATGACGACCAGAACTTACCAGCCCGGGAGGCTTGTCTGCTCACAGGCCAGGGCGGGTGGGGGCTGCGAGCTGAGGCTCGGGCTTCGGAGGTCAGATCCCAGGGAGAGGACTAGGGTTGGCCGTGTGAACACAGCCTGAAGGGGGCTAGTGCACCACAGCTGTCCGGGAGGGAGTCCAGGAGAAAGTCTGGAACTGGCTAAGAGGCAAGAGACCATTGTTTTAGGGTGCGGAAGGAGAGGGGATTCAGAGCACCGCCTAAACAAGCTCCAGAGACGGGCGCGAGTTGCGGCTATCGGTGTGGACACCAGAGACGGGCATGAAACGCTAAGGCTGCTGCTGCAGCCACCAAGAAGAGTGTGTGCAAGTACAGGTCACTGTCCACACCTCCCTTCCCAGGAGGCTGTGCAGCCTGCCACTGCAAGGGTCCTGTGATCCAGAGACAACTTCCCCGGGAGAACACACGGCACGCCTCAGGCTGTTGCAATGTCACACTGGCCTCTGCCGCCGCAGGCTCGCCCCACACTCCGTACCCCTCCCCCCCCACCCTGAGTGAGCCAGAGCCCCCCAGTCAGCTGCTACTTTAACCTAGTGCTGTCTGAGCGAAGAACAGACACCCTCAGGTGACCTACATGCAGAGGTGGGGCCATAATCCAAAGCTGAACCCCAGGAGCTGTGTGAACAAAGAAGAGAAAGGGAAATTTCTCCCAGCAACCTCAGGAGCAGCGGATTAAATCTCCACAGGCAACTTGATGTACGCTGCATCTCTGGAATACCTGAATAGACAACGAATCATCCTAAAATTGAGGCAGTGGACTTTGGGAGCAACTGTAGGCTTGGGGTTTGCTTTCTGCATCTAATTTGTTTCTGGTTTTATGTTTATCTTAGTTTAATATTTAGAGTTTATTATCATTGGTAGATTTGTTTATTGATTTGGTTGCTCTTTGCCTTTTTTTAAATATATAGATATATGTATTTTTTCCTTTTTCTCTTTTTGTGACTGTGTATGTGTACGCTCCTTTGTGTGATTTTCTCTGTATAGCTTTCCTTTTACCATTTGTCCTAGGGTTCTGTCTGTCCACTGTTTTGTTTTTTTTTTATATATAGTTATTAGCACTTGTTATCATTGGTGGATTTGTTTTTTGGTTTGGTTGCTTTCTTCTTTCATTCCTTTTTTTATTCCTTTTTAATTTTTTTATTAATAATTTTTTTATTTTTATTTTAATAACTTTAATTTATTTTTTTCTTTCTTTCCTTCTTTTATTCTCCATTTTCATCAGAGCCGTGTGGCTGACAGGGTCTTGGTGCTCCGGCTGGGTGTCAGGCCTGTGCCTCTGAGGTGCGAGAGCTGAGTTCGGGACAGTGGTCCACCAGAGACCGCCCGGCTCCACATAATATCCAACAGTGAAAGCTCTCCCAGAGATCTCCATCTCACCGCGAACCCAGCTCCACTCAGCAAGCTAGAGTGTTGGACACCCTATGCCAAACAACTAGCAAGGCAGGAACACAACCCCACCCATTAGCAGAGAGGCTGCCTAAAATCATAATAAGGTCACAGACACCCCAAAACACACCCACCGGATGCAGTACTGCCCACCAGAAAGACAAGATCCAGCCTCATCCACCAGAACACAGGCACCAGTCCCCTCCACCAGGAAGCCTACACAACCCACTGAGCAACCTTAGCCACTGGGGGCAGAGACCAAAAACAACAGGAGCTACGAACCTGCAGCCTGCAAAAAGGAGACCCCAAATACAGTAAGATAAGCAAAATGAGAAGACAGGAAAACACACAGCAGATGAAGGAGCAAGGCAGAAACCCAGCAGACCTAACAAATGAAGAGGAAATAGGCAGTCTACCTGAAAAACAATTCAGAGTGATGATAGTAAAGATAATCCAGAATCTTGGAACTAGAATGGAGAAAATACAAGAAACGTTTAACAAGGACCTAGAAGAACTAAAGAGCAAACAAACAATGATGAACAACACAATAAATGAAATTTAAAATTCTCTAGAAGGAATCAATAGCAGAATAACTGAGGGAGAAGAACAGGTAAGTGACCTAAATAAAGAACAGGTAAGTGACCTAAAATAAAAGGATGAAAAGAATTGAGGACAGTCTCAGAGACCTCTGGGACAACATTAAATGCACCAACATTCGAATTATAGGGGTCCCAGAAAAAGAAGAGAAAAATAAAGGGACTGAGAAAATGTTTGAAGAGATTATAGTTGAAAACTTCCCTAATATGGGAAAGGAAATAGTCAAGTCCAGGAAGTGCAGAGAGACCCATACAGGATAAATCCAAGGAGAAACACACCAAGGCACATATTAATCAAACTATCAAAAATTAAATACAAAGAAAAAATATTAAAAGTAGCAAGGGAAAAGCAACAAATAACATACAAGGGAATCCCCATAAGGTTAACAGCTGATCTTTCAGCAGAAACTCTGCAAGCCAGAAGGGAGTGGTAGGACATACTTAAAGTGATGAAAGGGAAAAACCTACAGCCAAGATTACTCTACCCAGCAAGGATCTCATTCAGATTTGATGGACAAATTAAAACCTTTACAGACAAGCAAAAGCTAAGAGAATTCAGCACCACCAAACCAGCATTACAGCAAATGCTAAAGGAACTTGTTTAAGCAGGAAACACAAGAGAAGGAAAAAACCTACAATAACTAACCCAGAACAATTAAGAAAATGATAATAGTAATATACATATCAATAACTAACTTAAATGTAAATGAATTAAATGCTCCAACCGAAAGATATAGACTGGCTGAATGGATACCAAAACAAGACCCGTATATATGCTGTCTACAAGAGACCCACTTCAGACCTAGGCCCACAAACAGACTGAAAGTGAGTGGATGGAAAAAGATATTCCATGAAAATGGAAATCGAAAGAAAGCTGGAGTAGCAATTCTCATATCAGATAAAATATACTTTAAAACAAAGACTATTACAAGAGGCAAAGAAGGACGCTACATAATGATCAAGGGGTCAATCCAAGAAGAAGATATAACAGTGTAAATATTTATGCAACCATCATAGGAGCACCTCAATACATAAGGCAAATGCTAAGAGCCATACAAGGGGAAATTGACAGTGACACAGTCATAGTAGGGGACTTGAACACCCCACTGTCACCAATGGACAGATCAACCAAAATGAAAATAAATAAGGAAACACAAGCTTTAAATGATACATTAAACAAGATGGACTTAATTGATATTTATAGGACATTCCATCCAAACACAACAGAATACCCATTTTTCTCAAGTGCTCATGAAACATTCTCCAGGATAGATCATATCTTGGGTCACAAATCAAGCCTTGGTAAATTTAAGAAAATTGAAATCGTATCAAGTATCTTTTCTGACCACAATGCTATGAGACTAGATATCAATTGCAGGAAAAAAAATCTGTAAAAAATAAAAACACATGGAGGCTAAACAATACACTACTAAATAACCAAGAGCTCACTG
Source organism: Neophocaena asiaeorientalis asiaeorientalis (assembly GCF_003031525.2). Lineage (NCBI taxonomy): Eukaryota > Metazoa > Chordata > Mammalia > Artiodactyla > Phocoenidae > Neophocaena > Neophocaena asiaeorientalis. Next base: position 4,414,113 of record NW_020175191.1, read on the forward strand.
AGGAAATCAAAGAGGAAATCAAAAAATACATAGAGACAAATGACAATGGAGACACAACGGCCCCAAACCTATGGGTTGCAGCAAAAGCAGTTCTAAGAGGGAATTTTATGGCAATACAATCCTACCTCAAAAAACAAGATAAATCTCAAATAAACAACCTAACCTTACACCTAAAGCAATTAGAGAAAGAAGAACAAAAAAACCCCCAAGTTAGCAGAAGAAAATAAAACATAAAGATCAGATCAGAAATAGGTAAAAAAGAAATGAAGGAAACAATAGCAAATATCAATAAAACTAAAAGCTGGTTGAGAAGATAAACAAAATTGATAAACTATTAGCCAGACTCATCAAGAAAAAAAGGGAGAAGACTCAAATCAATAGAATTGGAAATGAAAAAGGAGAAGTAACAACTGACACTGCAGAAATACAGAGGGATCATGAGAGATTACTACAAACAACTATATGCCAATAAAATGGACAACCTGAAAGAAATGGACAAGTTCTTAGAAAAGCACAACTTTCCGAGACTGAACCAGGAAGAAATAGAAACTATAAACAGATCAATCACAAGCACTGCAATTGAAACTGTGATTAAAAATCTTCCAACAAGGGGGAATGTGAATTGGTACAGCCGCTATGGAGAACAGTATGGAGGTTCCTTAAAAAACTACAAATAGAACTACCATATGACCCAGCAATCCCACTACTGGGCATATACCCTGAGAAAACCATAATTCAAAAAGAGTCATGTACCAAAATGTTCACTGCAGCTCTATTTACCATAGCTCGGAGATGGAAACAACCTAAGTGTCCATCATCGGATGAATGGATAAAGAAGATGTGGCACATATATACAATGGACTATTACTCAGCCATAAAAAGAAACGAAATTGAGCTATTTGTAATGAGGTGGATGGACCTAGAGTCTGTCATACAGAGTGAAGTAAGTCAGAAAGAGAAAGACAAATACTGTATGCTAACACATATATATGGAATTTAAGGGAAAAAAAATAATGTCATGAAGAACCTAGGGGTAAGACAGGAATAAAGACACAGACCTACTTCAGAATGGTCTTGAGGATATGACTAAACTACCTAAAGCAATCTACAGATTCAATGCAATCCCTATCAAACTACCAATGGCATTTTTCACAGAACTAGAACAAAAAATTTCACAATTTGTATGGAAACACAAAAGACCCCGAATAGCCAAAGCAATCTTGAGAAAGAAAAGCGGAGCTGGAGGAATTAGGCTCCCGGACTCCAGACTGTACTACAAAGCTACAGTAATCAAGACAATATGGTACTGGCACAGAAACAGAAATATAGATCAATGGAACAGGATAGAAAGCCAGAGATAAACCCCCACTCATATGGTCACCTTATTTTTGATAAAGGAGGCAAGAATATACAATGGAGAAAAGACAGCCTCTTCAGGGCTTCCCTGGTGGCGCAGTGGTTAAGAGTCCGCCTGCTGATGCGGGGGACACAGGTTCGTGCCCTGGTCCGGGAAGATCCCACATGCCGTGGAGAGGCTAGGCCCATGAGCCATGGCCGCTGAGCCTGTGCATCCAGAGCCTGTGCTCCACAACAGGAGAGGCCACAACAGTGAGAGGCCAGCGTACCGCAAAAAAAAAAAGGCTCTTCAATAAGTAGTGCTGGGAAAACTGGACAGCTACATATAAAAGAATGAAATTAGAACACTCCCAGACACCATACACAAAAATCAATTCAAAGTGGATTAGAGATCTAAATGTAAGGCCAGACACTATAAAACTCTTACAGGAAAACTTAGGCAGAATACTCTATGACATAAATCACAGCAAGATCCTTTTTGACCCACCTCCTAGAGAAATGGAAATAAAAACCAAAAGAAACAAATGAGACCTAATGTAACTTAAAAGGTTTTGCACAGCAAAGGAAGCTATAAACAAGATGAAAAGACAGCCCTCAGAATGGGAGAAAATATTTGCAAATGAAGCAACTGAGAAAGAATTAATCTCCAAAGTTTACAAGCAGCTCATGCAGCTCAATATTAAAAAAAAAACAACCCCATCCAAAAATGGGCAGAAGACCTAAATAGACATTTCTCCAAAGAAGACATACAGATGGCCCACAAACACATGAAAGGATGCTCAACATCGCTAATCATTAGAGAAATGCAAATCAAAACTACAGTGAGGTATCATCTCACACCAGTCAGAATGGCCATCATCAAAAAATCTACAAACAATAAATGCTGGAGAAGGTTTGGAGAAAAGGGAACCCTCTTGCACTGTTGGTTAGAATGTAAATTGATACAGCCACTATGGAGAATAGTATGGAGGTTCCTTAAAAAACTAAAAATAGAACTACCATATGACCCAGCAATCCCACTACTGGGCATATACCCTGAGAAAACCATAATTCAGAAAGAGTCATGTACCACAATGTTCATTGCAGCTCTATTTACAATAGCCCGGACATGGAAGCAACCTAAGTGCCCATCGACAGATGAATGGATAAAGAAGATGTGGCACATATACACAATGGAATATTACTCAGCCATAAAAAGAAACGAAATTGAGTTATTTGTAATGAGGTGGATGGACCTAGAGTCTGTCATACAGAGTGAAGTAAGTCAGAAAGAGAAAAACAAATACCGTATGCTAACACATATATATGGAATCTAAAAAAAAAAAACAAAAAAACAGTGGTTCTGAAGGACCTATGGGCAGGACAGGAGTAATGATGCAGACGTAGAGAACGGACCTGAGGACACGGGGAGGGGGAAGGGTAAACTGGGATGAAGTGAGAGAGTGGCATAGACATATATACACTACCAAATGTAAAATAGATAGCTAATGGGAAGCAGCTGCATAGCACAGGGAGATCAGCTTGGTGCTTTGTGACCACCTAGAGGGGTGGGATAGGGAGGGTGGGAGGGAGGGAGACGCAAGAGGGAAGAGATATGGGGATATATGTATGTGTATAGCTGATTCACTTTGTCATAAAGCAGAAACTAACACACCATTGTAAAGCAATTATACTCCAATAAAGATGTTAAAAAAAAGAGTAATATGAAAAGACAGCTATATAAACTCTATGTGTTGGGGGAGGAGGAGGGGGATAGTGGGAGGGGAGAAGGGATAGGAAAGATGGGGGCAGGCAGGGTCGCAGCGGCGGGGTGAGTGTAGGGCTGCTCCCTGCAGCAGGCACGACGCAGCCCAAATGCAGAGCACGGAGGAGAAATGGCTTTGTCTCGGCGGCCGCCCACGCTCTGACTGCATTAAGCCTCACGCTTGGCCCAGGATGACTGTTTGATGAAGGAGATGCAGCATCCTACAGGGGCCAGCAGTCTCAGGGAAGAGAAGAGCTCAGCAGAAAGGGCACCCAGCTTTCCAATATGCTCGTCTCTCATCAGCTTTCTTTTTCAAGTGCATTTTCTGGATGCTATTTTCCTTCTAAGCTATCTGTTAGCTTCTCAGTAAGCAAGAAGGGGGGGAAATCCAACCGCAGTGACAGCCAAGTGGCCAGTTTCTGTGGGAACACCTATGGATGTCTACTGTACTGGACAAGAAGAGAACAAAGTCGCTTTTATCTCCAGCTTTCCAAAAGCCTTTGTGTGCTTCAGAAGCTGGTTATTATTGCATTATTAAAGCCCCAGTGAGCCGGGCCAAGGCGTGGATACGCTAGAGCTGTCCCAGGCAGTCTCAGCTAGTTCAGAGTTCTCATCCTGTGACCTAACCTGACTCCTGGCTTGCCATCCATCGCATCCCAGTGAAGGGGGAGCGGGAGGGGGAGGCCAGGCCTTTAGAGAAGGTGCCTCGGGCTTCCGACCAAACTGGTCTGTTCGGTTCCCAGGAATCATTTTGAGTAGAGTCCATTTTGCCAATATTGTGTTTCTTAAAGCACCAGCAGTGTAAACTGGGGGGAGAAACTGTTGCGTAAGGACATACATATCTCATACCAGATTTTCCTGGGTTTCAGCCAGCAGGTCGTGCAGGGGAAGGTTGGGAGGACGAAGCGTTCAAGTTTGTGTGTCACTGGGGTCTGGGGATGAGGGCTGTGGTGAGGACAGGCTGGGGCATAGTTTGCTGAGAGCAGATTTGCTCCGGTTTGTTGCAGATTGCTATCACAACACCTATGAGCTTTGTCAGCTGTCCCAACCCCTACTTTCACAGAGGAGAGGAAGCCCAAAGAGGCAAGGTGACTTGTCCAGGGTTGCACAGTGAATCGGTGTCCTGCTGAGCTCTCCACAGCCTGGACACGTGCTGAGCATGTGTGGTGTTCGTGCTCCAGACCTGCAGGCACAGGTGCCCTTTCAATGGCAGTGCCAGTTTCACATTTCACGTCAGTGTTTGGGCAGAGAAGCCCCCAGAAGGTTCAGACTATCCATTTCACTGGGCCTTGTATGGCAAGCAGCAAGGCTCAGGCAAAGGTAGGAGCTTATGTTTCCGGACAAACCCTGAAAAAAAGATCAACGTCACATCTTCCAACCAGCTCCCGTGTGCTTATTCTCAAGTAAATGTGGCAAAACAGTCCAGCTGGAGAGGCTGCAGAATGATAGCACAGCAGAGGGCTGCCATGGATGGTTGTGCAGACCACGCACTCCACAAAGGGCCTGGATGAGGGGCTGAGCAGTAGCTAAAATCCAGCCTGCCTTCCACTAACTGGGCCCTACCCTGGTACAGTGCTCCTATCTTTCCCATCTCATGAAGACTTCCCCTTTGAGCAGGAAAGCTTCCCTCTCTGCTGGCCCTTCTTCTGTCCTTCCCTTCTACCTCATTCCTATTCACTAAAGGTTTCACTTTTTTTTTTTTTTTAATTTATGTTTTTCAGATTCACTTGTTAAGCTGTAATCACCAAACTAGTGACGAGCCCTGCTCACACTGAACTGTTTGAAACCACTGAGCCCATCTTCAGGCTGCCTGTTCCACCTTCTGGACATGGTCTTCCCATGGTGCATCTGGCTACCTCTGTTCGTATGCTGCTTCCTCCAAGAAGCCTTCCCTGACCATTACCTTTTCCCCCACACATCCCACCTCAGGAGTGAGTGAGGTCTATCGCCCACAACATCCTAGGTACAACCTTGGGGAGCTTTCGATACATTGTGGGATGATCTATTAATAAGCTCATCTTCTCCTTAGATCTGCCCTGTCCGATATGGTGGCCACCAGCCATATGTGGCTATTGAGCACGTCTGATCTGAATGGAGATGTCTTGTAAGCTACATACCACATGGGAAATGCTTAGTATGAAAAAAGTAACCTAAAATATATCATTGATAATTTTTATATCGATTACATGTTGAAATGACAATATGCTAGATAAATTGGGTTAAATTAAATGGCTGATTAAAATTAATTTCACCTGTTTCTTTTTACTTTTTAACGGGGCTACTAGAAAATTTTTAATTACCTATGTGGCTTGCATTATATTTCCGTTGGACAGCACTGCTTAGACTGTAAACCTCTGTAGGTCAGGGACCCTGTCTTACTTATCTTTGTACCCCCAGCACCTGATGCAGGCACACATTTGGATGCTGAGAAAGTAGCAATACAATCGTCACCTTGTACTGTCACTGTCACTGCCTACCTGTCTATCTCCACCAGGATGCTTTGTGTGCCCTGAGCACAGAGACCGTGCCCCACCTAGCACAGCGTTCGACAAGAGGTAGATGCAGAAGAAATGTTAAAGAATAAGGTAGAGGAAGTATTTTATCTAAATATGTAAGAAGGGTTTCTTTTCATTTAATCTTGCTGTTTCATTCCACTCGGGGACCACAACTTTGTAGGTGGGAAAGAGCTCGGTAGCTGCAACATCCTGACTGGATCTTTCTGAGTTAAGACAGGGGAAGTGAGCAGAGGAGGAGCTGGCACAGCCAGAGGGAGAGCAGCTGCACCCCACAGCCAGCCCAGCGGCTGGCTGTTAGATGAGGGGCAAGCGTCTTAAAAGTCAGGGATTAGAAAAACCATTCTGGGTGATGCAAATAAACAGAGGACGAAGGTCATGGAATATAGAGACTAACTTTCACGACCACATCATTTTATAGCTTAGCCTGTCCTCTTAGGTACTGACCAGTGGATGGTAAATTTTAAAAATCTTTACATATTTTTTGACTATAGAAATAAAGCTGGCCCACTGTAAAAAAAAAAAAAAAAAGAAAGAAGAGAAAAGAAAAAAGAAAAAATGATTTTTGAAGCCAAAACCTCACAATTATATAGAAACGTTTCAAGTGAAAACTCAAAGTCCTCTGTGACCCACTCCAAAGCAAAACCCAACAACCACTAATAACACATTGGTATTCTTCCTTCTAGGCTTTTCCATTATGCAGATACTTTGCTTTTGCTTTTTTGTTTGTTTTCTTTTTCCATAAATGAGATTATATTCTAAATAACATTCTGCAACTTGCTTTTCAAACGTATAGCTATATTGTCCACGTTTCCTCATGTCAGTATATAAAAATCTATCTGTTCTTTTTAGCTGGACCAGAGTGTTCCATTTATTCAAATCACCCCCTTGTCACTGGACATCAGCAATAAAGACAAACACTTTTTTGCTCTTGCAGACAGGCTGCAGCAAACATCCTCAGACACGTCTTGGCAACTTTTGTGTTTCTATAGGAACAAAAATAGTTTCATTTATGTCCTAATGAAGATGGTGCTGCTAATCAGAATAGGACCACCCACATTAGAAAAATTAAAAACAGATTGGGGTGGAGGCGCAGGGAGGGGACGGTGATGGTAATGGTGGGTTTGGGGCCTGGTGTCAGTATTTTTGTAGTAGTGAAAGAAAAGTCCATTTAGCATGAATCTCATTTTCCAGCTCGAATTCTAAAACTGTTCCTTTTAAATTTAACCTGAAAGCTCAATTTTGGATCAGCTTGTGTAAAGTTCAAGAACATTCTCTTACATATATCCCAGTTAGAACTGTAATTGGATATGTCCTTCGGTCTGGAATTCACTGGGTCAAGCTTCCACTTTTTCCTACTGAAGGACTTACGTGTTCTTTAATTACACAGGTAACTGTGGTTTGAAATTCAAAACAACAGTATGTCTCTCATAGTTCTCCTGAGAGAGAGAAATTCCAATGATAAACAATGCCCTTAGGGTTTCATGTCCCCCACCAAGTGCCTCTAGATGCCCTCCTGGCTTTACCTGCTATACTAATAGGGCAGACAAGTCACTAATCTCTCCTGGCCTGTGACGTGGTACCGCCTACTTTATTATTATTGTCAGGAATAATGTATGAATCATTATAGTCAGGATTACAGATAGTGTATGTAAAGCACAAGAACAAAGTACACGTTCAAATTATGGTGACAAGTATTATTTTCAATTTAAACTACTAGGATTACATAAAAAACAAAAGAGATAAAAGTCAAAAGCAGTGAGGAGGAAGGAAGGGCCACAGAATATCAGTAGTCACTTTGAACGTTTTTACTGCAGAAACTTTGATATGTCTTTTCCACAGTGCCGGGAACTAACGTCAGTTAAGGTAGCACCATCTGCCAAGTTCTGTGTGAGGGATTTTACATATATCATCCTACTTAATCCTCCCAACAGATTTGTGAGGTAAGTCATCTTTTCCCATTTTACAGGTGGAAAAACTGAGACCCAGGTTTACTGGGGTTTTTTTTTTTGGTTTTTTTGGATTTTTTTTTTTTTTTTTTTGCCGTACGCGGGCCTCTCACTGTTGTGGCCTCTCCCGTTGTGGAGCACAGGCTCCGGACGCGCAGGCTCAGCGGCCGTGGCTCACGGGCCCAGCCGCTCCGCGGCATGTGGGATCTTCCCGGACCGGGGCACGAACCCGTGTCCCCTGCATCGGCAGGCAGACTCTCAACCACTGCGCCACCAGGGAAGCCCCCAGGTTTACTCTTTAAACAGCTTTCTCAGACTTATCAATGAAGTAAGTGGATAAGCTGGTATTAAAACTCAGAGCAGTTTGCCCCAAATCTACACTTGTCTGGGTACCAAGCTGCTGTCCACAGCATTGGACTGCCTCATGAAGCCCTAACAGATGCTTCTCTCCTGCACGTCTTTCTTCACCTGACCCCACTTCAATTTGAGGCAGATCCAGGACTTCCCTCTTGCCTTGTTTGAGTCTCTACTGTATCAGTCAGGACTCTCAGTTGCAAGGGACAGAAAGTCAAAGCAAACCGGCCTCAGCACATCAGGGACATGTGCTCATGCACATGAAAAGTCCGAAGATCGACTTGGGCCTCAGGCATGGCTGCACTCAGGGGCTCAGATAGTGTCGACAGGCTCTGTCTATCCTCCCCAGCCCCCTGGGTTCTAGGACTGGCTTTACTCTCAAAGGAGTCTCTCTTTGGGGCAGAAATCACAGTCCCACCCAAAAAAGAGCACCCTTCCTTTTTCCCAGTGTCCATATTGTCCATATATTAAACCTTAGTGAAAAGTCACATGCCTATTCCTCAAACAGTCACCATGGCTAGAGGTTTGGTGTATCCTGCTGGCCAGACCCACCCCTGTGGCCAGGGAATTTGGGGTCACCCTTCCCTGAGTCACAAGGAATAGTTCCCCACAGAACATAGGGTTGGCAATGAAAGGAAGGGCAAAAGGAGTCCTCAATAGACCAAAGCCATAGATATCCTCTGCAGAATTCTTGTTCTTCACTCAGCAACAGCTCACAAACTCTGTCTTTTGCCTGGAAAAAACCTCATTCTTTAGATATATGATTTCATAATGGTTTGTTTTTTTGCACATTTCTCTTGCATCATTGTGTACAGTGTCTACAAGAGGTCTGCAAATCCCATTGGACATGCTGTATCTTGCCCCCTCTTTCCACCTAATTATCATAACAGCATTGTCATTTTTGATGCTTTGGGCTGCAGTTTTTAGAAAGCTCTAGTCAAAATGGCTTAAACAGTGAGGAAAATGTCCTTACCCACACACGAGGAAGTCCCAGGTAGGGCAACTCTAGGTTGACTGAGTCCACACCTCAGACTCTCTCCATTTCTCTCTCTGCCATCCTCAGGGTGTCAGCTCTGTCCTCTGTGCTCCTCTCCAGGTTCCAGGATGGCCATACAGTCCCGGGTACCACACCCAGATGAGATAAAATCCTGTAGAAGAAAAAACTGGCTGCCCTGTATTTCGTTTGCCAGAATTGAGTCACCTGAGTTACCTGGCCTGAGAGGTCCAATAGATGTGGCAAGTGAAGTTTACCTTTTAGTTCATTCAAATTTGGTAAAATCAGGGAATTCCCTGGTGGTCCAGTAGTTAGAACTCAGCGCTTTCACTGCCAAGGGCCCGGGTTCAATCCCTGGTCGGGCAACTAAGATCCCACAAGCTGCATGGTTTGGCAAAAAAAAAAAAAAAAAAAAAGAATTTGATAAACTCAAAAGTACATCAGTCACACTAGCCATTTTCCCATGATCAGAGACACTTCTATTGGACACCTCTCTATACCAGTCACTGGCAAGGAGAATACAATTACTATGATTGTCAAGTCAAACATCAATAGTGGAGTCTGCCATTGGTACCTAATAAGTTTCAATTTTGTGCATTGACTTTGCAGTGGGCCAGGAATGCAAGAAATGTATACTTTGCGAGGGTGACGGACGCATACACAGACCACCACGCTAAAGGGTGACTTTCATAAATGCTAGAAGACTAGAACCAACCAAAGGGTTCTGAGTGTTCCACACAAGGACAGATTGTTCCTGGCAGGGGACAACAGGGAAGGCCAGCTTGAGAGCATTTACGTGGCAGCAGTGTATAGGGTGGATCTGAGAGCTTAGTTAAGAGGCTGTTGCCATAGTCCAGACAAGCAAAAATGAAGATTAAGAAAGAATGGAATACGGGACACAAACGTGGAGAGCTTTTCCTTAAGAGTCTGAGTTCCACTGAAAGTTAAAAGCCAGACTGACTTTGTAAAAAATCAGAATTTCAGAATATTTCAAAGAATTGTTTTTCTTCAAGTTCATATTGTAAAACAAACCATGAAGATAAATTGGAAAGGGACCCCAGGACAACTGTCCTTTGTGTGAGATCTGAGCCTTCCATGAGAAGTTTACCTTTATTTATTTATTTAATTGGCCACGTCAGATCTTAGTTGCTGCACATGGGATCTTCGTTGTGGTATGCGGGACCTTTTGTTGCAGCACTCAGACTCTTCGTTGCGGCACACGGGCTCTCTAGTTGTGGCGTGAGAGCTTAGTTGCCCTGCGGCATGTGGGACCTTAGTTCCCCGACCGGGGATCGAACCCGTGTTCCCTGCATTGGAAGGTGGATTTTTACCACTGGACTGCCAGGGAAGTTCAAGAAGTTTACCTTTAATGAGACATTCTCCCTTTGGTCATTAGACCATCTCCTATATTAGTTGACATCCATGGAAATACATGTTTGTTATGACGCAGTAGTTCAAATGTAGATTCAAATGTTATGTTTAAATTGGAACAAGAGTGATGGGTTTTTGGTGATGCCATTTCAGGGGATTACTGGGTTGCTTTGTCAGGGGTGGCTTGGCCCGGGGATGATGGGCTGCTGTGGGCAGAAGACTGATTACACTGAGTTAGCATCAACCAGTCTCTTCCCCGAGCAGCCCAGTATAGCAGCAGACCTACTGCAGCGTGTGCCACTGCAGTCGCTTCTGCTGGAAACTGTGGATGAAACTGTCAGCCTTCCCTTGACCAGGCCTGGAGGGCTCCTCACTTCTCAGTTGCCCAGATGACACCCCTACTTCCAACTTTGTAAGCACGTGCCACACCCTGTCCACGGTGCTGAGAGCTGTAGCTCTTTCTTTTCCAGGAAGTGGAGACTGCCCTTTACCATGAAGTCCATGAAGCTTAACCTTAAGGGCCTCTCATTTGCATAGGCCCCTTCCACGGCCCTGGCAGGAGTCTCGCCAATGTGTTCACATGGTCTTATGTTTTTGTAAAACTTACCCAAGTAATACATTTTCCTTGCAATTGATTAAGAATACTGCTTCTTGCAGTATTCTGAGTGCAGATACCCACTCCCTCACACAACTCTAGGCGGAGTAACATTGGAGGAGCGCCAGGCATTTTCGGAATCCAGTTAAGGGGAAGGTGAGTGAAGGAGAAGTTTAGTTTGGGTTTATGGGGCTATATTTGTGTGGGTCACAGTCACTTCCATGTATAGTTGTATTACTGCCAGCCGTCCCAGAGAGGAATGACTTTCTGAAACACTCCTATCACCTACCCTGCCAACACCCTCACCATCTTAGTTCTCGGGTACAGCACCTCGGTCATATGGAAATGTGAACATGTCCTTTAGCCCCAGCGTGAGATATATATGAAGAGTGGAGGAGAAATATGCAATCTCACTCCTGGCCATATGCCCAGAGAAAACTCTAATTCAAAAAGATGCACGCACCCCAATGTTCATTTCAGCACTATTCACAATAACCAAGACATGGAAGCAACGTAAATGTCCATTGACAGAGGAATGGATAAAGAAGATGCAGTACATAGTGGACTACTGCTCTGCCATAAAAAAAAATGAAATAATGCCATTTGCAGCATTATCTCTAGGATGGACCTAGAGATTATCATACGAAGTAAAGTAAGTCAGAAAGAGAAAGACGAATATCATTTGATGTCACTTATACGTGGAATCTAAAATACGACACAAATGAACTTATCTACGAAACAGAAACAGACTCACAGACACAGAGAACAGACTTGTGGTTGCCAAGGAGGAGGAGGGGGTGGGGGAAGGATGGACTGGGAGTTTGGGGTTAGCAGACGCAAACTATTGTATAGAGAATGGATAAACAACGAAGTGCTACTGTCTAGCACAGGGAACTATATTCAATATCCTGTGATAAGCCATAATGGAAAAGAAGATGAAAAAGAATGTAGGTATGTGTAACTGAATCACTTTGCTGTGTAAAGTTTGAAATGCATTGAGCCAGAGATAATATATGGAAATTCTTCCAAGCATAAGGTATAGAAAGTTGTTAAGTGGATGATTGAGTCCCTTCAACATCTAATCAGACTGGAAGTCCTCTTTTACCAGGCTAATGCCTGGTGCTGTACTGTATACAGTTACAAAGAAAATCAAATCCCCTTTGTTGTTATTGTTAATGGGAATCGTGAGAAGTAGAATTTATGAAGAGCTCTGTATTTATCAGGTGTACGTTCCAAGCAAAATAACAAAAGCAAGTGCGTTTATAATGGTTCATATATGATAGAAACAAGAGAAGTTTTCTCAGATTTGAATACAATCATACAAATCTACACGGCATTACCCATAACAAGTTGGGAAGCTAAAAGAAAAAGATTTTAAATATCAATAATAATAAAAAAATTGATTAACCATTCTAGACGCTTCCAGGAAGAAGGAAATGTTAAATTACCTTTTTTTCTCCTTTTAGGTTCTGATATCACAAAACTGTTATCAAGTGAAGAGGTAATGAAAGAGTTTTCAGACGAAGGATGCTCTTAAAAGAAAAAGACTTTAAAGAGGTACAGTTAATAAAAGGCAAATAATAAGATAAATGATAAGGCCATTAATAAAACTATTGTTATTTCTTTGGATTTGTGATATTTCTGGTATCTGTCAACTTGAAAAATTTTTAACTTACTGTGATTCTTCTCTCTAAATAAATGTTTATATTGGTAATAATTTTTTACTCATAATTTTGATTCTTTTTCTGACAGAGAATCCCCCAAATCTAAAAAGCTTCAGGCCTCCCACAAAACCTGGATCCATGGTTGGTCAAGGGAGATTGTGAGGTAATAGTAAAGTTTACTTTTGTTTTACTCATAGCTGGTGAGTCTGTGTTTCTGTGTAAGTTTCCATTCAAAGAAAACGGGATTTGTTCCAGTGGAACTGAAAAGTTAGCTTCAGCCAGGCCAACAAAAGAGGCAGCATGGAATGAATGACAACAGACAGTAGATTTTGGTGTAATTTTTGGCGTTCTGGTGGACTGAGAAAGCTCGGACATGTCATTTATCCTTGTGCGTCGGTCTCATCACCTGTAAAATGACAAATTTGGCTAAGATGAGCTAAGAGTTCCTTTCCAGTGCTATGTTTCTGATTTTAACAGCTGAGTGTTGCTAAGTCAAGGTGTTCCGTGACTTGCCTTGGAGAACATAGAGGAATGGCTCGTTAATTTTTAATTTGCAAACGGCTGCGGCAAGTTTGTGAAACCCGATCAGTCTCATAAGTAGGTTACATATCCCTCGTATATTATTTGCATTGTTTAATTATTTAAGACATCCTTTCTTTCATAATAGGGCAAAGGTAAACTTTTGCACTGCCCCTTCTACATAGCCACAAATTCTGCATAAGTGGGATCCAGAGCAGTTAAGGTTTACTGTTAAAACTCTACCACCACCTTCGTTTCTTTATACTTCCTATTTTTTTAAGCTGTTCTTATAGATGTGATCCTATTTTATCGCCACCAAATTCTTAGAGGGTACACGAAGTATGTATAGTTATCTCCATTTAGCAGATTTGGAAACTGAGATGGAAAAAGGCTAAATCACGTTTTATTAGTTTTAGTTGACTAGAGGCAGAAACAACTGGAATACAGCTCCTCTGATGCCCACTCCCCCTGTGGAGGTCAATATGTAGAAATAAACATCTGGGACAGAGAGGTGGACACTCTGGTTACTGGCATATATTGGCCAAAAGTCCTAGGATTTCATGGCAGTGAGAACATGGGTGGCAGCACGGTGCCCAGGCAGTGTGAGGACGTTTATCCACTGCTGGGGACAGATCTGGAATTCATTTTCTTTTCTTTTCTTTTACTTATTTTTACATTTTTCATTGAAATATAGTTGATTTACAATGTTGGTTACAGGTGTTCAGCAAACAAAGTGATTCAGAGATAAATATATATATGAATATATATAATATGTATGAATATATTATATATACATATATAGTATACATGAATATATATTATGTATATGAATATATATTATACATACATATATGAATATATATTATACATACATATATAGTACACATGAATATTATATATATGAATATATATTATATATACATGTATAGTATACATGAATATATATAATATATATGAACGTATATATTATATATGAATATATAAAAATATATATGAACATATATATTATATATATGAACATATATAATATATATGTTCATATATATATATTCTTTTTTAGATTCTTTTCCCTTAGAAGTTATTAGAAGGTACTGAGTATAGTTCCTGTAATTCATTTTAAATATTAGAGGAAAGGCAGCTGAGACTAGCCAGTCCCTGAAGGTTTAATGGAACACTGTCCAGAACCCCCTGACAGCCCCAGTGCACAGCTAAACATGCTGGCTGAGCAACCTGCAGCCATCAGATACCTCAGAGTCTGGAGAACAAGATAACACCTCTGCCCTCTGCACGCAGGGTATCTGGCTGGCGTTGGCTCCTTCCCCCGACCCATCCTCCACTGGGTTCCCGAGATTAGGCCGTTTATTCCAGGCAGGGTTAGAGAGGCCGCGTGAAGAGGACACAGGTGCTTTCTGCAACTGTGCACCTCAGCATGCATACACCTATTTAGGGGCCTCTATTCAAATATTGATGACCAGAAGCTTCATCCCAAAGGCCGCACAGCCACCCTCTCAGGGAAATGGGAGCTCCCTCTGAAGCAGCCTGCCCAGGCGAGAGCAATGTTTCTGAGAAGTGCCGCTCTCAGAGCTCAGCCTAGAAGTTAGGACAGCTCCCGGGTGCCGGAACAAGAAGCTTTGAGATGAGTCTGGTGACTAGTTGTGTTGCAATAGTTATTGACTATTTCCTTTTATATATATAATATATATATACACACACACATGTATATACACATATATGTATTGATATGTATATATGTATGTATTTATAGGTGAAACCATAGAGACAAACATTCTGAGCACATTTTAGACACGTAGGTCATATGAGACTGGGCTCTGGGCCTGAGCGTATCAGTAAGCTGAGGCTTGCTGCTGTCAGGACCATCTGGGTTGTGTCCCACCTAACTGTCCAATTGCTGTCCCCCATGACTCCATCAGGCCACCAGAGACACTTGAAGTCTCGAATACAATCAAAATTTCAGCCCCCCCTCACAGAAGTAAAATCCAAATGTAAGGTTAGAATTGTAATATCCAGCTGGTGATTCTGGCTTCTCCGAGTTTTAATGACGAAGAACACATCTTGGTTTTATTATCTACCCAAACATTGCTTTGTAAGGACTCTTCCTACCTAACACTTAATATCTGTGATAAAATTATATTTTTGTGTGTTCCCTGTTCATCTGTGGCATTTCCTGGCCTGAGTTAATGGTAATCTACAGCTACCAGAGAGAAAGAAAGAAAGAAATGGAGTAGGAAAAGATAATTCATGCTTAATGAATGCTGTCTGAATGCCAGGGTCTGTACAATGTATACGGCTTTTATATCTCCCTACAACCTTAAGAGGTCTGTATTAGAATCCCCATTTTACAGGTGAATAAACTGAGGCTCTTAAATGTTTTACGATTCACCCAAGTTTACATAGGAACTAGTCTGGCTTGATCAACCCCAACACCACCCATCTCCAAAGCCCACATCTGAGAGCCATGTTTATGACAGCTAATTTGTCAACTCTCGGGACTCTTTGGCCCTGAGCAAATGAAATCCATCTGTATTTGTGAGTTGCTTAAATGTTCACAAGTCTGGTATTTCACCACAGGAAGGCAGACTCATCAAATATTTTATGTGGTAAAACTGCTGATAAAGGCTAGGCAGGACGCTAAGAACATACAGTTAATTGTTTTTCTAACTGTTCCTTAATATTAATGGACCTTGGCCACTGTTTCAGTAGCAGCATAAAGAATCTGAGAATTTAAACCAAAAACTTGCTCTTCTCCTTGATTTTAAGATGATCTCAGTTTTGTCACTTAACTTTGCTGTGCTCTACTTTCCTTACCTGTAAAATGGTCACAACACATTATGCTGAAGGTGTAATGAGACGGTATACCTGAAAGCTGTTTGAAACCTTTATTCCGGTATCTTGGCTTCTGTCTAAGAAGGATAAGCAAGGTGTGAAATGGATGCACACTTGTATAATAGTAGCTGATGTTCATTGGCTATTCGGTGTGCACAAGCACTGACCAAGCACCTTACAGTCATCCGAACGCTATGAGACGAATACTAGTATTATCCTCATTTTACAGATAGGAAAAACAGGCACAGAAAAGTAAGAAACCTTCCAAGTTCCATAAGTACAATAGAAAGTGGCAGTCAGGTGGGATTCCAACCCAGATAGTTTCCTTCCAGAGCCTATGTTATTAACCATTGTGTTATATTGCCTCCCAATTATAAGTATAATGAAATGACACTCAAGGCATTATGTAAACAATTAGGTTAATTATCAAAGGATAAACATTTGACCTACAGTCTCTTGCTGGAAGATTCTAGTTCAAACATATCCCTGACTATGCTGGCACCCTGGAACATAGCCTCGTTAAGTCCCCAGCACCAACGGGTCCTGTCCCAGTTCTTGGTGGTTCCCGACCAAGCTCTCCCTGTTTCTTCCCTTCAACCATGGTGACCGTCTGGCCTTTCCCTCTGCTGATTCTCAGTGGCCTGCAATATCTCCTCACACTGTTCCTCCTGCCTGACTCTCCCAAGAAGCCTTCCCAAACCCCAGGATTAGGCTAACCATCTGCCTTCCATTGGCCCTTAAAGCTCCCTGAGCTGGCCCCTGTCCTGGCACGACCTCATCTAGTGGAATTCTTTACTTCTGTGTCTGTGTCCCTGTCATATGCACCTCAAGGGCTGCCCTGCATTTTAGTCACCTTTGTATCTTCTTTGTATCTTTGGCACTTCATGCTGTGCACATTCAAAGTTGTCCATGGTGGGTCTTTAAAAATTGTTAGACAGTGGTGTCTTGGATTGGATCCTGGAACAGATGAAGGACATTAGAATGGAAAAATAGGTGAAATCCAAATACAGTCTCTAGTTTGGTTCATAGTGTTGTACCAACTTTAATTTCCTAGTTTCAATAAAAGAAGCATGGTTGTATCAGATGTTAACATTAGAGGAAGCTGGGCGGAGGTTATATGAGGGCTCTCTAAGCCATCTCTGCAACTCTTCTGTAGATCTAAAATTACTATAAAATTAAAAGTTTAAAAATCAATCATTAGATGACTTTTAGCCTAGTGTTCAAGACCACCCTTTTGGAGTCAGACAGACTTAAGTTAAAATCCTAACTAAACCATTTACTACATATACTAAGTGATCTTAAGCAAATTAAAGTCATACAGTCCCTCTGAACCCCACTGTGAGCTGGCCTGGAGCAGTGGAAACAATAAATGGTAGTTAATTTTGTTACACTATTGTATTCACAATAATTACGTATTATTATTACTATAACAACTTATCAAAAATATGGGCCAAACGTTTTCTTTCAAACATACTCCCACTGCATGCCTCCCAGCATCCCTACATACCCTACCCTTAAGCCACGAACACTTGTTTACTCAACAAATATGTTGGGTGTTCTGGCCACTGTTCTGGCACTGGATTTATAGCCAGGGATGAAACAGACAAAAAACCCTGCCACAAACAGCTTACATTCTAGTGGAGACAGGCAATAAATAAGTAAGTAAAATTAACAGCGCATTGGTTCTCAAAGTGAGTCCCAGATCAGCAGCTTCAGCATCACCTGGGAACTTGTTAAAATGCATATTCTTGGGCCCCACGCCAGACCTACTGAATCAGAGGCCGGTTGTAAGTTTTTTTTTTTTTTTTTTTTTTTTTTTTTTTTTTATTATTTTTGGCTGCGTCAGGTCTTAGTTGCGGCATGTGGGATCTTTCGTTGCGGCACGTGGGCTCTTCGTTGAGGCACATGGGCTTCTCTCTAGTTGTGGCATGTGGGCTTAGTTGCCCTGTGGCACGCGGGATCTTAGTTCCCCGACCAGGGATCGAACCCGCGTCCCCCGCACTGGAAGGCGGATTCCCAACCACTGGACCACCAGGGAAGTCCCCGGTTGTAAGTTTTAACAAGTCTTCCGGGTGATTCTGGTTAGTACTTAGGTTTAAGAACCACTGATATAGTAGGTTGTGATAATCTGTGTTCTAGAGGAAACTAAAGCAGGAAACGGGGTGGAACACCAGGGTGAGCAAGGGGTTAAAATTTTTAAATAAGGTGGTTACTCCAAAGGTGGCATCTGCTCAGAGACATAAAGAAGGTGAGGGAGTGGGCCTCCAGGATATCCAGGGAGAGAGTGATTGATTGATTGGTTTTAGGGGGAGAGTGTTTTAGGCAGAAGGAATGGCAAATGCAAAGGCACTGAGGCAGGAGCAGGCCTGGGGGTCTGTGCAAGGAACAGCAAGGAGGCCGGTACAGCTGGACTAAGGTGAGCAAAGGGGAGAAAGCAGGAGGAGTGAGAGAGTCATGGGGCTCCAGACTGCATAGGAATTTGTAAGCCATTGCAAAGAGTTTGACATTTATATACTGAACCATAGACACGCTACATTTTTCTGTATAGTCTAGAGCCCCTAACACTCTACAAATCCACCTGCCCTGCCTAACCTTCATGGTCCTAGCCAATCCCTTCTCTCCCTTAGGCTTCCCCATCCCACACTGTCAGGACGAGCCTCTCCCATCCCTACCTTTCATAGGCATGTTTGTTTATCCCAATCTACAATATAGAGTTTGCCTATATTTTGCCCTATTGGACTGTGTCCCCTGAAGTGGAGACCTTGTCATTTTCCCCCTTTATTCCCACTACCTATCATAATGTCTGTGCATTGCAATGCTACATAAATATTTACTGAGTTTCTCTTAAGGCATCAGGATAGAAACCAACATATTATGGGCACTCGATGAATATTACAAATGCTGCCAATGATTTTGCAATTTCTTCTGTCAGAGATAATAAGAAAAGGAGCTCATAGCTTTATTCTCAAACCACCAATGCTTTTTGGATGCATTTGCATGATTCACCCAGAGTTTGACTAGAGCTAGCAGAGTGACTCCTTCTTGCCAGCAGCTCCCCTTTGTGCCTGATGGCCTAACTAGTTCTGTGCTGGCTTTGGCTCTGAGTATTGCCAGAGCGTAGCATCAGTTTACTGCTAGCCTTGGACCAAAATGGACGAGGGTAGGAGGTGGTGCGAAAAGAAGAGGGGCATTGGAATCAGCCAGGGCTAGGTTTGAATTCCAGGTTCAACACCCACAGGGGGCTCTTCTCTTCTTCCTTCCTTCCTCCTTCCTTCCTTCCTTCTTCCCTCCCTCCCTCCCTCCCTCCCTATCTCCTTCTCTCTCTCTTTCCCTTCCTCCCTCCCTCCCTCTTTCTCTCTCCCTTTCTTTCTCTCTTTCTTTTTCTCTCTCTTTCTTTCCTTCTTTCTTTTCTTTCTTCTTTCTTTCCTTCTCTTTCCTTCTTTCCTTCTTTCCCTCTTTCTTTCTTTCTTTCTTTTCTTTTCTTTTCTTTTCTTTTCTCATGAATCCCCTAGCAAAGAAACAAAGTGGGTGTTGAACCTAGAATTCAAACCTAGCCCTGGCTGATTCCAATGCCCATCTTCTTTTCGCACCACCTCCTACCCTCGTCCATTTTGGTCCAAGGCTAGCAGTAAATCGATGTTACACTCTGGCAATACTCAGAGCCAAAGCCAGCACAGAACTGGTTAGGCCATCAGGCACAAAGGGAAGCAGCTGGCAAGGAGGAGCGACTCTGCTGGCTTTAGTCAAACTCTGGGTGAATCCTGCAACTGCATCCCAAAAGCATTGGTGGTCTGAGAATAAAGCTATGAGCTCTTTTTCTTATTACCTCAACAGAAGAAATTGCATTTCCAAGTATGAACTTTTCTAATGCATAAAATAAAATTAGAGAGAAAACATTTTACTGAAACATAATTGAAATTGTGTTGTTATCATAATATTTAAAAATTAATCTGTTACAGTAATATTTTTGCCTCTTTATTAGTACATTAAGCAACAGGATCCAGAGGCAAGTTCAATAAGTGCCAACATTTTGACATAATGATGAGCATAGGAGAGATGTGAGCTATTCACAAATGTAGTGTAATATGAAATTATCTGCAATTCCTGTTACTGACATAATGTAGGTACTGCTATCACTACAGTGGCTTGTGGCTTACATTTATGATTGAAGGAGATGCCAAATTTTAATTTGACTCTGACTCTAATTGTTAGAGGTTATTGGGGGGGGGGATTTTTCTTCATCCTATTTTACTCTGTATACTATGCAAGACCCCTTCATTGCCCCAGAATATACGTTGGGATAAATTACTTTAGCTCTCTAAATTTCAGTATCCTGGGACTTCCCTGGTAGTCCAGTGGGTAAGACTCCACACTCCCAATGCAGGGGGCCTGGGTTCAATCCCTGGTCGGGGAACTAGATCCTGCATGCGTGCTGCAACTAAGAGTCCGCATGCTGCAACCAAGAAGCCCGCATGTTGCAGCTAAGAAGCCCGCATGCCACAGCTAAGAGTCCGCATGCTGCCGTGAAGAGTCCATATGCCACAAAGAAGATCCTGCATGCTACCACTAAGACCCGGCTCAGCCTAAATAAATAAATATTTTTTGAATAAATTAATTATATTAAATCTCAGTATCCTTATCTGTAAAGAGATACTTAGGGACTTCCCTGGTGGCGCAGTGGTTGAGAGTCCACCTGCCGATGCAGGGGACACGGGTTCACGCCCCGGTCAGCGAAGATCTCACATGCCGCAGAGCGGCTACGCCCGTGAGCCATGGCCGCTGAGCCTGCGCGTCCGGAGCCGGTGCTCCGCAACGGGAGAGGCCACGACAGTGAGAGGCTCGCATACAGCAAAAACAAAAACAAAAACAAAAACAAAAACAAAAAAAAAAAAGAAATACTTAGATGACAGTTATTGTTATTTTTATTTTATTAGCAGCAGTGGTAGTAGTTAAAGACTCCTCTATAAGCTGACTATAAGTTGATCCGTTTGGCAGTCATCTTTTTTTTTTTTGGCCGTGCTGCGAGATATGTGGGATCTTAGTTCCCCGACCAGGGATTGAACCTGAGTCCCCTGCAGTGGAAGTGCAGAGTCTTAACCACTGGACCACCAGGGAAGTCCAGGCAGTCATCTTTTTAAATTGAGGATTCCTACTCCCAAAATATCCCTTCTTGGCCTGAAATTTCACCTTTAGAGAAACATGCATACTTTGGGGGCTGAGACTCCTTAAAGGTGAGTACTGCTGACCTGTCACCCTAACCTCCATCCATGCCCACCTACAGTCCTAAGTTAGGGAGTAGGACATGGTGTAGCCCAGCAGGAGGTGTGGGTGGTTAGAAAAAGAAAGGTGATACATACTTGGGACAATCTTCCCTCGATTCATTTTATTTCCAAAGGACCCTTTTCAAAGTCCAGATTTTTGCCAAACAAGATCACATTTAGTCTGCACTCCTGGTCTCAAAGAGGATTTTCCTAAAACTCAGCAGTGGGTTTAATTATAGCTTGCATGGGCCTACATAACCCCTGTATTCTAATTCATTTCCCAGTTAATTCCCATCTTAAATTAGTATCTTCACTATCTTTGCGTGACATGAAATTGGTTTTCAAGCACTTGAGAGAAAGGTGCTTACTTCTGGGCCATCCCCTCTGGAATTGCTCTCTTCATGGACCCTGCGATTTCTTCAAGCTCTGTAGTGATTTTCAAACTTGAGTGTGCAATTCTCAAACTTGAGAATTATCTGAAGAATCCATTAAAATGCAGGCTGCTGGCTCCCACCCCTAGAGAGTCTGATCAGTAGGCCAAGGGTGGAGCCTGAGTATTTGCATTTCTAACTTGCTCCCAGGTTTCTTTACCTCTTTGAGTCCAGTTTCTTTATTATTAAGCAAGGGCAATAATACCTTCTTTACAGGGCTGTTGAAAGGATTAGAAAAAGATATGTAAATATACTCAAAAATACTAAGCCCCTAACAGAAATTTAATAACTATTAATTCCCATGATGGGGCATTGTTGTGGAGAGAAGAATATCTGGAGATGGAGATTTCTGGAGAGCAGCCTTGAAGAAGCAATAGAAATTGCTGGGGAGGAAGGGAGTGAGAGGTGTTCCCAGCGTGAAAAACAGTGTGCAAAGGCTGGGGAGCGTGAAAAACAAAATAGCTAACTCGGAAAGTTGCCAGGAGTTACACTTTGGCTAAAGCAAGTTCATGGATCATGTATACATACGCGGGGAACAAGGGCATTCTGTGCTATTCTAAAGAGTTTCAACTCTCTTCTGAAGGAGATGGAAAACCGTTGAGGTCGTTTGAAGCAGGCAGTGATGTGAAGTAGGGATTGTGTTGGTAAGGAGGAATGGGTCCAGGCTGATGACTAAATTTCTCTCTTGAGTTTCTGTGTAGGTGATGGCGATGTAACCCACCAGGAGAAGTACCACAGAAGAAAAAGCTGGCTGGGAGAAGAAGGTGAGTTACACTTTGGATATGTTAAATTCAAGGTAACGATTAGATACCCGCATGGACATACTAAGTGGTAATTAGATACATGAATCTAGATTTTTCTTTTTTTTGGCTGTGCCCCACAGCTTGCAGGATCTTAGTTCCCCAACCAGGGATTGAACCTGAGCCCCGGCAGTGAAAGCGCAGAGTCCTAACCTACTGGACGGTCAGGGAATTCCCAATCTTGATTTTATTTATTTATTTTTTGGCCCAGCTGCGTGACACTCAGGATGTTAGTTCCCCGACCAGAGGATCAAACCCGTGTCCCTCTGCTGTGGGAGCACAGAGTCTTGACCACTGGACCACCAGGGAAGTCCCTTAAAGAAATCTTGAAACATGCATTTAGAAGACCTCAGCACTTAGGTGGAACTTAGATCCACAAGAATAGATGAAGTAGCCCAAGGAGTATATAGCATGAGACAAGACTTTAGGACTGTATTCTGAAGAACAGCACAGTTTATGAACAATCTCTAAGGGACCTCAAATTGAGGTTAATGACAGTCGGCAGAGCCTGTGTTTCCTATTCTTTTTTTTTTTTTTTTTTTTTTGGGTACGCAGGCCTCTCGCTGTTGTGGCCTCTCCCGCTGCAGAGCACAGGCTCCGGACGTGCAGGCTCAGTGGCCATGGCTCACGGGCCCAGCCGCTCTGCGGCACGTGGGATCTTCCCGGACCGGGGCACGAACCCGCGTCCCCTGCATCGGCAGGCGGACTCTCAACCACTGCGCCACCAGGGAAGCCCTCCTATTCTTGTATTATCTGTATACAAGCAAACTCTGGCTTAAATGGACATTGAGGTCAGCCTTGGTCAATGGTACCCACAATAGCCAACACCGCACTTAGGTGGTAGAAGCAACGCAAGAAAAACATCACCAACGTGGTCCATAGGGACCCTGCAGGGAGTTTGAAGGAAAGGCAAAGGCTGATAATAACAGGAGTTGAATGTGATCACCAGCACTGCCTCCTAGTCATCCTTCAGGTGCCACAGTCCGTAGAGAAGCAAGTCCATGAACAACTGTCCCAACTGGTCATCCTCTAGAGATGGGTCTCTTCCCCAAGAATTTTTGCATGAGTGAGATCCCTAGATTTGTCAAAGCTTAGACATCACCTGCTGGGAGAAAAACATTGTGAACTGAGTCATCACAAAAATAAATACTATTTCCCTTCCTCTTCTGAAGACAAACAAGACACCAACATGAATCCTATTTCATGCAGCCAGAGCTATCCTGCTGGGCTTGGCCAAACTAAGCCCATAAGCCAGCAGGATCCCACGTCAGCCCAGCCCTGAGCACTCGCCTTTCCTGCCATGGGCTTCTGAACAGTGTCACCCATGGGGAACACGTGCAAAAGCCTGTCCCGCCAGCCCAGGTAGGAGAAAGGTTAAGGAAAGCAGAACACTAGAAGGGAGTCCAGGCTCTTTTTAGGTAGGAGCAAACAGCAGAGCAGCTGCGAACGTTCTCAGGGAGAGGGAAACACTCCTCTTAGATAGGAGGTCTACAGTTAGACCACAGTTCAAGCATATCCATTGTATCCTCATCTCCCCCTTAAAAAATTCAGTGCTTAGGGTTCCCTGGTGGCGCAGTGGTTGAGAGTCCGCCTGCCGATGCAGGGGACACGGGTTCGTGCCCCGGTCCGGGAAGATCCCCCATGCCGCAGAGCGGCTAGGCCCGTAAGCCATGGCCACTCAGCCTGCGTGTCCGCAGCCTGTGCTCCACAACGGGAGAGGCCACAACAGTGAGAAGCCCACATACCGCAAAAAAAAGAAAAAAAAAAAAAAATTCAGTGCTTACAAAACTCCAAACCTATCGGGAAAATGGGGCGATTTCAAGTGTATTTTTCTCATTTCCCCACTAAAGAGTGAATTTAAGTATGAGTTCATACTCTCTCATTTTAGGAAATGCATTATGCAAAAATAAAAATGAGGCCCACCTGCATGGGAGCCTAGCTCTCCCCCAATAATTAAGAAGCCTAGTCATCCTCAAAGGCATTTCTTAGGAAGAAAACCTGTGTCCTAACCTTCGAAAGAACGAAACCCCCATCCTGATTTCACAGTCCTCGGGCCAGAGGTGTGGAAGTTCAGGAAGGCAACTGGGGCTTTGATAGGATTGTCACAAGCTAGGAAAACATAGGAAATGTTTAGTCAGAAGGAACAAAAACACAGCGTACTGATGGAAATGTGATCTCCGCAGACCTATCTTTATTAGAGCTGGAGGGGGGTGGGGTGAGTGGGGAGAAGCAAATCTAAAACCAGCAGACTGTTAGAACTGTAATGGGGCAAAAAGCCTTCCTCGGGACAGAAACCTCCTGTCCTGCACTCAGTAAACACCTGTGCCGGCCAGGAGCCCAGGCATTCAGGCTCTTAAGTACCTCGGGCTGGAACATTTTATTCTCACAGGCTGCACCTGTGAACTTTCTGGAGGGCTTTGTTCCAGTTGGTGATGACTCCTGGGAATGTTAAGGCTTGAGCCCTGGGTCTGAAGAGACCGTGTCCCAAGACAGTGTCCCATAACAAAAGAGAAGGGGGAGCAAAGCCATTACCGGCCTGACTCTGAAGAGGACTGGGGGCCAAGGGGAATGGGGGCTTAAGGGGAGTCTGAGCCCCACGTTCCTTTCTGAACATCCTTCTGAAGCTCCCCGGGTAGGCATGACCACCCGTCTGCCAATGAAAGGCTAAAATTCAAGGCCCGAGCCAAACAGCAAGAAAGCCTTCTTGACCGTGTTATTTTGCAAAGTAAATACATCTTTGTTTTTTTGCGGTACTCGGGCCTCTCACTGTTGTGGCCTCTCCCGTTGCGGAGCACAGGCTCCGGACGCGCAGGCTCAGCGGCCATGGCTCACGGGCCCAGCCGCTCCGCGCCATGTGGGATCTTCCCGGACCTGGGCACGAACCCGTGTCCCCTGCATCAGCAGGCGGAATCTCAACCACTGCGCCACCAGGGAAGCCCAGTAAATACATCTTTACGGAGGAGAATTACTCTTACAGGTCCCTGTCCCACCTGCGATGGAGGTGGAAAAGGAGCTGCTCTCTTCAGGACTAGATGCTAATTCTATCCTGATTGGCTGGATTAGGTAAGAATTCACTCGGGTGGGGTTGGAAGAATTGTTTTGTTTGTTTATTGGTTTGCAAGGGATATTTCCCCCAAAGAAAACCTACTGGGTTGGCCAAAAAGTTCGTTCGGGTTTGCCCTAACAGCTTACGAAAAAGCCAAACGAACTTTTTGGCCAGCCCAAATACACTGGCCACTATATACAAGCCCAGAAGCTCAGGCTGCATCAAGAACTGGTGACCGTGTGGTTCCCTTGCCTGCTCGGCTCCTCCTGCCCCTCTGAGGCCTCCTCTGGGACACCTCCTGGGCCCCCCACGCTCCTCCACGCTCAGTTGGGAAACACGGAATTGATCAGATCGTTACGTGTTGGCTTGGATTCCCCTGTACCATGAGACTCAACCAGCAGAGTGGCTGGGTTTGCAGCAGAGCCTAGCACATGTTAGCTGAATTGTCAGAGTAGGCCTTCTGCTCCACGGTGGCCTTGGAAGGCCTGTAAAAATATTCCCCTTAGTAAACCAGCGGCTTCCACGCCAGGAACTATGGGTGGGTGTCTTGGTCTCCTCATCATACAAGCCCCAAACCAGAAAGAACCTCTTTGGGCTCCCTCCTGACACTCCCTCTGATATTCATTGTCGGCAAGTATGAATAATGCCTGAATTACAGAATTACACATTGAACTAAATTAACCTTCTCTAGAATGAACACGTCCATAATACTTACAACAAAAACTAATTAATGCGTTCTGATTTGGTAGGAAGAGAAAAGGGTTACCTTATTTCCAAGCATCTTGTGTCAACAACTCACTTTAGGTTCTGTAATTGCCACTCCTGAATAATTAAAAGTCAAGGTCACACATGGCACTGAAGAAACCTATAATTAACATCTAAGCATAAGCTTAGATCCTCTAAATCGACTCAGATCGTTCTTAAAAGGATGGTAGGGGAGAGAGAGCTTGATCTAATATCTTTTAGGAGAAAACAGCCTTTCCTGTTCTCATAGTTTTTTAAAAAATAAGGAGATAAACCCATGTTTAAGATAAACTTACTGAGTAAATGACAGCCATTTTATAGATGGATATTGCAAGGTCTTGAGAAAGTTGCAATGACCTGATCTACATGGTAGATAATAGAAGGAATGCCAGATATTATCAGATCCTATACCCGCATTCTTTCTACAAGTAAGGAAACTGAAGTCCGGGTGGGTAAGAGAACTCTTCCTCACATTGCACAGTTAGCTAGTAGGCAGACAAAAATGAGAACTTCCGTGTTTATGGCTCCAAATTTAGTGCTTTTCCTACCACCTCATGTAGTAACAGCAAGGCGGTCAGAAAACATCTCCCAGGATTGCCGTTTTGCTACGATGCAATTCAAATAGTGTTCGTCAGACATTATGTGCAGCTAACAAGGAAAGCCAGCATCAGTTTATGCCCTGTACACATTTGTTATGAAAGGAATGATCCTTAGGCTTTTGGATGTCTCCTTCATCTGTTGGGTCTCCATGGACCAGCTAGATCAGGGCGTTTCTGAAAAGCCAAAGACAGTGGGAGGAAGGGCAGAACACAGGGGTTGTACTGGAATGGGATGGAGGCAGTATGGTGTAGCCCAGTGGATCTCAGTCCCAGATGCACCAGAATCACTTGGAGAGATTTTTTTAATGTACCAATGTTGGACTATACCTCCAGAGATTCTAATTTATTTGACCTGGGCTGGGGCCCAGGCACTGGGCATTTTCCCAAGATTCCTTTGGTGATGCATGGGTGCAGACGGGATTGAGAACCACTGGGAAGAAAAGTCGTGGTGTCAGACAGAGCTGGGCTAAAAATCCCCTACCCTGACACATATACCTATTTTCTCTGAGTTTCCCCTCATATATTTAAAAAGAAAGAAAGAAAAGAATCCTAACCCGTTGAGGGGCTATAAGCATTAAATTGGATTAGTATATAAACCAGAGTAGTTTCTCCATGAATTCGGCTCTTCTTTCTTTTCTTTTCTTTTTTTTTTTTTGCGGTACGCGGGCCTCTCACTGCTGTGGCCTCTCCCGTTGCAGAGCACAGGCTCCGGACGCGCAGGCTCAGCGGCCATGGCTCACGGGCCCAGCCGCTCCGCGGCATGTGGGATCTACCCGGACCGGGGCACGAACACGCGTCCCCTGCATTGGCAGGCAGACTCTCAACCACCGCCACCAGGGAAGCCCTCTTCTTTCTTTTCTACATTTAAATGGCAATAACAAAGAAGTAGCCTAAAGTCAGCCAGTGAAAGAGAACAGGCATGAGGATAACTAGAGGGGCCTGACATTGTGAACAGTATTTGGTGCAGGATCAGTGTATCTGAATTCTTCTCTGCCTTCTGCTGGCTCCTTTTTTTTGCTGGATAAATATCCATGTAAATCAATGGCTGGACACACTTAATCCCTCAGGAGGTAGGTCTGTCCACTCAGTGATTTGCATCACTTGGTTCAGGTCTGGCAACTTCCACGGACCTTGCATTTGTGTAGGTTTTCCGCTCGAAAGCAGTAAGCTATCAAGGGAATCTTTTTAGGAGATAAGATAAAGGCCGGAGGAGATTGGCTAGGGGCAGAGACACATCTCTTCTCTCTGTCAGGCGCACTTTGTGCCACTTTTGCACACGTGGTGGTTCTCTGCCAGCCCAGCCCTTGTAGGATGCCTCAATGAGTGTGTAGATAACTCCATATGGCCCCACCCAGGGGCATCAGATACCATGTCTATTCTCATCTCTGAACACACAGCATGTGGAAAATTCTTGTGCCACAGGAAGCAGGGCATGGAGCTAGAATACGTAAATAGCAACAATCAATGCCTTTGATTCCTGGAGCCACCCTAGTGTCAGAAGCAAAAATTGTGCTCCATGCTTGGTTTTCTTTATTCCACTTGTACTTCAAAAGCTGCAGGGAGTAAAAAGAAACAACAAACAAAAAACCCAGAGCTCTCACCTCCTGGACACCTGATCTTCTGCTGGCAACCCTGCCCCAGACCACTGTTTGTCCTCAGCCTATATCCAGTGATGACACAGTAGGGGCCCCCTCCAGCCAAGGAAGCCACCTCTTGTACCTTATTCTGTGCCTGCCTTTGAGTAGAGCTCCTTCCCAGCCCTCTGGTTTGGATTCTTTTCCATTACCCACACTGTTGCAGGAAGGGCGACCCCTTCCAGGCCCTGAGAGTGGGCTCTTGTCTAACACTCAGAAATGAATTGTCCGAGGAGACACACGCACTCTCCCCAGGGATCCCCCGCCCTTCTCTCTCCTCTCACCCAGGATTCCCAGGCCCTTTTTCCTGTAGTCACTGAGCACATGAGCCATTCAAGTGTGCAGCTATTTTTACTAGAGTGTGAAGGATTCTCAGGGTATAAACTATATTTAGCAGAGGTTAAAGTTCACATTACACAATCACTGGGGCACAGGCTTAAATCTTTAAACAGCCTGGTTTCGGTCTTCCTGCTTCAGTCCTCTACAAATGGGCTTTTCCAGTCCTAACGCTTCTCCTTTCAATTCAGCCTACAAATACTTCAAGGCCTTTGTTTCCCACAAGAAACGGAATTCTTTTTAGCCCTCAAGTCCCTCTTCTACCTCAGACAGAGGTTTTCTTACAGCCATCAGAACCTTTGATTTAGCAGGAATCTATAAGGAAATGTTAAATGGAACCTTTCCAGGGTTGAAAAAAATCTAGCCTAGAAATTCTTAAAAATGCAAACTACCCACCTAAAGGCTCAAATTGACGCTCATTGCCAACCGCAGTTGACTTTTCAGGCCAAGGTACTAAGAAGGGATTATGTCTGAGGGTGTTTAAATCGGCATGGAAAATAAAGAGGAGGGCTCTAAGCTAGCTCATCTCAAGAGAGGAACTGGAGACCAGGGTTCAGGACTGAGTGTGTAACATGACACGCGGCCCAGCTGGCCCTTCAGCCGCTGGAAGCACTGTGTACAAACAGCCTGAGGTGCCAGCCCTGTACCGAAGGGCCTCAGCTGTAGAGTCACCTCGCTCAAGATGACACCCCCTTCCTGGGGCAGCCTGCACCCAGTGACCAGGGTTGGATACAAAGGCCTAGTCCCTTCACCTCAACTCAAGACAAGTCTAGAGCTGCATCTCTGCTTCAGAGCCCCAGGGTTGAGCAGCCTTTTGTTGAGACTGCCTCCCTGCCCGGCTTCCCCTCTGCCTCCTGCACAGGTGGAAATCTCCTGCGTGCATCTCCATCTCAGCCGTTGCTAGCGACATGTCTTAAACTAGGTGACATCCTCCTGGTAAATGCTCTTGGGTAGCCCCGCGTTGCTACATTGCTACAAAAGTGCCGTCAGCAGACCCAGCAGCGTGGATACCCCAGGTGAGGGTATTAGAAATGCAAGATCTCGGTCCCCATCCCAGAACAATGAAATCTGGATCTCTAGCTGGACAAAAGCCTCAGCTGATTCATACGTATATTAATGTTTGGTAAGCACTGGCCTGCATGATAATCGGATGAGAAATGATGAGCAGGAGTGTTTACTGCGAGCACAGAAGTACCCTGGCCCAATGAGAGCCATCTGTTTTTAGTTCAGAAACTGTTTCCTACTAAAAGGAGTTTAAAAACCCATTCGTTTGCCACAGTCCAATCACAAACAAAAGGGCAGAACATAGAGGCAGCGGGTCAATTGCTCAAGTTAGGAAACCAAGCTGCAGTACTGAGCAAACAAGGAAAAAGCTCATGTAAAGTAAGTGCCAGTGGTCCTTAGAGTACAGAGGAAAGATGAAACACTTCCCTTGCAATACAATAGATGAACGTCAAACACAAGCAGGGACTTGGAACTTTCCCAAATGACCACTAGGGAACCCGTATAAAAAAGCTTCCCCAAGGGCAGGCACACGCACACAGTGGGGCAAGGGGATGAATTCACATTTATTCTCTTAGCCACACCATCTAAAGATTTGCACCAGGTCTTCAGTAAGAAGGAACTAGTTTATGTTAGAATGGCAATAGTTGGTTGCAGGGAACATGCTAAAATGTTAAGGTGTAATGAAATGTTTCCATGGTTCCCGTTTCATAGGGAGGATTCAGTCATTCTCAACAGATCCTTTCGTGCTTATAAAACACTGCGTCAAGCTGTCTCTCTGGAATTCTTTATAGATGGATATCAAGACTGAGCTCGACCTCTGTGTGTGTTTTCTGATAAAAGTCCTAGAAAACAGAAGAGGCAAGAACAGGTAGGTGGTGCCATGAAGGATGTTGCTTCATCATGATTGGTTTATGTCTGGCGGGGGGCCTGTTCCCATTGAAGGGCAGCAAGGAAAAGGGGAGCTGTCATGTGACCGGAACCCCTGAGGGAAAATGTAAGTGTCCTCAGATATCAAGGGAAGAGGCGGGGATCCAGTTCTGGATAAAATGGAGTAAACACATGAATGCAGCTGTAAAACCTGAACAGCCTATCTGAGGCCTCTGAAAAGTAAATGGTAGCAGGGGGCTTGGGAAGGAAGAGCAGAATTCCATGTGCCACTGAACCAGCCCTGAGTGTCTCACTTGTCCTCCACGACCTTGGTCCGGAGGGGAGACAGCCCCAAATGCGGAAATGAGCAACAGGTATGGCTAAAAAGAGCTCCCGCTGGTTCTGGCTCCAGGTGCAGTTAACACGCACAAACAGTGGGGAAATCCCCTGTTCATTTTCTTTCTTTTCTTTAATCTCCCAGCCGCACCCTCCCCAGGCAATCAGAGCAGTGGCAGTGAGAATGGCGGTAGTGGAGCCCACAGTGGACCCTCTCTCTGTGTCTGGAGGAGCTGTTCCCCAAGAGAATGGGGGAACCCCCAATCCTCTTCTCCTCTCTCACTTCTCCCACCACCTGGCCCCTAATGTGGGCGCATTCACAGGAAGTGTGCAGCACAGCAGGGTGGATAGAGCCCAGGCTTTCCGGTCCAGAGGATGGATAAGGGGGGGGCCACAAAGTGCTGGAAAGTACTAGAGAGATCTCAGAAAGGGAGGAACTCGGGCCAGGAGCCTCTTAAAGCTGTTCACAAACTCCTGGGTTTAGTCCTGTGCTGTGTGGGTGTGGATCTGCTCCTAAATACACACCAAAGACATGAAGACCGAACTAAAGGGTGGGCCATCACTCAGGTCCCAGAATGACCCCCAATGGCACACGCACAGAGAAAATCTAAGTAGCTGCAAAGGCTCTGAAAACAAACCTGACATTGAAACTACGACTTACAAAAGGCTGACAGAATTTTCAGCCTGAGTCCATCCAGGTTGATTGCCTGTTAAAACATAAATATTATAATTTACATAAGATGTAAATAAAACCCAGGCTCTCAAAACATAATATTCAAAATATCCAAGATATAATCCAACATTACTCAGTGTATTAGTTTTCTACTGCTGCTACAACAAATGACCACAAACCTAGTGGTCATTAAAATAATAGTTGGTTTTTTGGGGGGTGTTTGTTTTTGTTTGTTTGTATGTTTGTTTTAAGTTCTATAGGTCAGAATTCCAAAATCAGCCTCACTGGGTTAAAGTCCTGGTATGGGCAGGGCTGGCACCTTTTGGAGGATCTGTGAGGAAACTGTTTCCTTGCATTTGCAAGATTTGAGGGGCTGCCCTCATTCCTTGGCTCGTGGACCCCTTCCTCCATCTTCAAAGCAAGCAACATAGCATCTCTCTAACCCTTCTTCCATTGTCACCTCTCTTTCTGATCATAACCAGGAAACATTCTCTACTTTTAAAGATGCTCATGATTATGTATGTCCCACCAGTATAATCTTCCCATCTCAAGGTCCACATCTGATAAGCAATCCTATTGCACCTGCAATGTTAATTCCTTTTACCATGTAACATATTCACAGGTTCTAGAAATTAGGATGCAGACATCTCTGAGAGCGACTTTATTCTACCTTTCACCCTCAGTGTATGAAGAACCATGAAATCTCAACTCACATGAAAACAATCGGCAGATGCCAGCACTAAGGTGATGCAGATGTTGGAATTTTGTGACAAAGCCTTTAAAACAGGTATTATAAAATATTCCACAAAGTAAGGGGCAACAACACTCTTGAAATGAATGGAAAGAGAAAGTCTTGGCAGGGAAACAAAGTATAAAGAAGATGTAAGTGTAAATTTTAGAGTTAAAACATACAGTAACTGAAATTTTAAAACCTGGATAGACCAATTGAAATTATTCAATCTGAACAATGTAGAAAAAAATTTTTTTAATGAACAGAGCCTCAGGAACCAGTGAGAGTATACCAAAATGTCTTAACATTTGTGTCATTCAAGTCTCAGAGGAAGAGAAAAAAGTACAGAGCAGGAAAAAAAAAATACTGGAAAAAATAATGGCTGAAAACTTCCCATATTTGGCAAAAGACATAGACATATAGATTTAAGAAGCTCAGTGAACTCCAAATAGGAAGAACACAAAAAATCCATGCCTAAACACATCATAATCAAACTGCTGAAAACCAAGATGAAAAACAACCTCTTTAAAGCAGCCAGAAAGATGATATATTGCCTGTAAGAAAACAGTTCAAGTGATTGTGGATTTCTCATCAGAAATCAGGAATATGCAAATATAAACAAGCTGCACACTTTTGCCCATCAAATCAGCAGAAATTTTTTAAAATTATTACTATCTAGTGTTAGGATGCAAAAATATGTTAGTGGGAAAAGAAATAACAACATTTATAAAATGTAATTAGGCATCATCTACCAAAATTTTAAATCTACGTACCTTTTAACCCTCAATCCCACTTCTAGAAATTTATCCTACAGAAATATTTGTCCAAGTGCTCAAAGATATTTATTGTGGCCTTGTGTGTAGTGGCAAGTAAATACATGAATAAAACATTATAAATAATTACTGATGAACTATTATTTAAATAAATTACAGAATCCCACAGTATGGAACATAATGTAGCTTTTAGAATGATTATATTGGAGCCAAGTCTGTTGGCATTGAGAGGACATATGATCTAAATGTTAAATGATAAAGACATTTGTCAAATATCACAAGCACAGACATACACACAAATTGGGTTCTGTAATTGTGTGTGTGATTATAACTGACTGGGAAAAAATCAGGAAAGATAAAAACCAAACTGATATTAGCAATTGCTTCTATGGAATAAGATGAGAAGAATAGGAATGGTACTTGTGCTTTTTACTTCATCTATGTGTGAATATGTGTGTATGTTTTAACAAAGGACAAGTAGTATTTTTGACATTTTTTTAAAGAATGGTAAAAGGCCTATCTATGTAAGTTTCATAGCACTGTCCTCCAGGGTTCTGATCTTAGAAGTTAACTAGCTGGTCTTTCACTGTTTTCTGGGAATTGAGCATTTTATTCACTTCCCTTAAGGAAACCCAATCAACATGTTTAGCATCTCCTAGTGTATAAGTTTTCTACCGCGGCATAACAAATTACCTCAAAATTTGCCATCTCAAAACAACCAAAATTACCTGATATAGTTTCTTAGGATCAGGAACCCAGGAGTGTCTTGGCTGGGTGCTTCCAAGTCAGGGTTTCTCATGAAGCTGGAATCATCTGAAGGCTTGTCCAGGACTGGAGGATCACTCACCAGTCCCTCACATAGCTATTGGTAAGAGAACTTGGTTCCTCACTGGCTATGGTCACAGGCTCAATTCTTCATCACACAGGCTTCTTTGTAGTCTACTCACTGCTGGCAGCTGGCTTTCCCTAGAGTGACTGGCCAAAGAGTTAGAGTGGCCAAGTTGGAAGCTGCAGTGACTTTTATAACCTCATCTTAGAAGCGACTTACTATCACTTCTGCTATAGTCCACTGGTCACACAGACTGACCTTGGTACAATATGGCGGGAGAATACACAAGAATGTGGATACCAGAAGTCAGAGGTCATTGAGGGCTGTCTTGAGGACCCGCTACCACAGTTAAATTTTTCCCCACTATCTCTCCTCCCTGTCTAAGTTCATAGACCCTTTTGGGGGTTAAAGTATACCTATGTCTCTACACAAGAACAACATGAAATACTTCAAGGCACAGCATATCTGGGACTTCCTTGGCGAGCCACTGGTTGAGACTCCGCGCTTCCACTGCATGGGGTGCAGGTTCAATCCCTGTTCAGGGAACTAAGATCCCACGTGCCACACAGAGCAGCAAAAAAAAAAAAAGAAAGAAAAAAAGAAAGAAAGAGAGAAAAAGACACAGTGTATCTGAGAATTTTCTGATATATGGATATACCTGACTGCAAAAGATGTATATTGTATCCCTAGGAGTATATTTGAATGTATACTGTATAGCATAGGTTTAGCCAAACATTTAAGTATTCCATAATAGGCTTGTAGATATGATAGAGAAATAAAAGAGTAGATTTATTATAGGTTCAGCAACCCTTATGCAACACATGTTGATTAAATCATTGTTTTCAACTGGAAAGAAGTTAACGTGCCTCGGGGCTTTGAATTTGACCTTGTCTCCTTCAACACTTTTTTACAAACTATTTGGACAAAGGCAAAGAAAATGTACTTGTTGTATTTTCAAGTGCTATCATGTTAGGAGAGCCAAGAAGCTGAATAATAAAGTCAGGATTCCCAAAGGTCTTCAAAAGATTGAAGTGATAGGCCAGAATCCATGGCATAAGAATGAGTGGGAAGGAAGTGGCATAAAATCTGCCCAAGTACAAAATGAGACCTGGCACAATACCAGTTAATGCAGAAAAGCTTTAAATGAACTGCAAGTTTAATATGAGTCAGCAGCTTTGCCAGTTCTGCCAAAAAGGCA
The DNA here is from genome assembly GCF_003031525.2 of Neophocaena asiaeorientalis asiaeorientalis. Classification (NCBI taxonomy): domain Eukaryota; kingdom Metazoa; phylum Chordata; class Mammalia; order Artiodactyla; family Phocoenidae; genus Neophocaena; species Neophocaena asiaeorientalis. The sequence goes on from NW_020175191.1 coordinate 4,449,278, forward strand.
GTGAAGAAAAGTAGTCTGCATTGTAAAAGAGTACAGTACTCAGAACCAGGGAGATCTTGGTCTGATGAACCCCACACTGTGAATATGTGGGTTCCTGGAACGATCGACAGATTCCTCAATGACCACGTGTATCTTCTAACTCCAAGATTGTACAGTTCTCTTTATAACACGCCCCGAGTGACCTATCTAGTAATTCTATCCCCCTAAAAAGGAAAAGACTTTGTTTATTCTGTTCTTCAGTCATTCAAACAATATTTATTGAGAAAAAAATATTTACCAGGTACTCTGCTAAAAGCCAGGAACACAAAGATGCTTGGAATACACACACTTTTTTCCAGTTATGCATCCAAACACGAATATAGCTGCTGCTGTGATGGGATTTGGTCAATGTAGTCAAGGTTCCAGATCAGAACTTGAGCTAGATTATCTGGATGGACCTGACCTAAGCACATGAGCACTTTAAAAGCAGAGAGTTTTCGATGGCTGGTGGTGGAGTAAGTCAGAGGTTCAAGGCATGGGAAGGATTTGATGCACCTTTGCTGGCTTGAAGATAAGGGGGCCACATGGTAAGGAGCGTGTGTGGCCTCTAGGAGCTGAGAGTGCCCCCCAGCTGACAAGCCAGAAAGGAAACAGACTCTTAAAACCTCTCGGAAATGAATTCAACCACAAGAATTAGCTTGGAAGAGGACCCCAGAGGAGACCCACAGCCCCAATCAATGCTTTGATTTCAGCCCAGTGAGACCCTGAGCAGAGCATCCAGCCTACCATGCCCAGACTTCTGACCTGCAGAAACTGTGAGGTAATAAATCTGTGTTGTTTTACGTTAAATTTGTGCTATTTTCTTATTCATCAATAGAAAACTAACACAGAGGATAAATAAACAGCGGCCACACAATAAGTGCTCTGATGGGGCAAAGCTGCAGTGTACATGGTTGTTGACTCCAGACCTACTTTTCCCTTCTTTTTCCCAAGTAAGTCTCAGTTTTATTCAGGTGGCCACTGCTCACCCATACGTACATTCATGGCCGCTACCTGCACTCCAAGTGCGGACTGATGAGTCTAAAACAGCTTTTCTCAATTTTGGTACTATTGACATTTTGGCCTGGATAATTTTTTTTTTAATATTTTATTTATTTATTTATTTGGTTGCGCTGGGTTTTTGTTGCGGAAGGTGGACTCCTTAGTTGCAGCTCGCCGGCTCCTTAGTTGCAGCATGTGGGCTCCTTAGTTGTGGCATGGGAACTCTTAGTTGCGGCATGCATGTGGGATCTAGTTCCCTGACCAGGGATCAAACCTGGGCCCCCTACTTTGGGAGTGTGGAGTCGTATCTACCGTACCACCAAGGAAGTCCCACCTGGATAATTTTTATTGTGGGGGAACGTCCTGTGCATTGTAAAGTGTTTGGCAGCATCCCTGGCCTCTACCTACTATATGCCAGTGACACACACTCCTTTGACCCCCAGCAGTGACAATCAGATATGTCTCCAGATATTGCCAAATGTCCCGAGCATGGGCAGGTGGGGAGCAAAATCACCCCCAGCTGAGAACATTCGATCTAAAGGTCCAGAATAAGTATGTGATCACTTTGGGAAAATGAGCTGTAAAGAGAGGTTTTGGGGGGAATTTTGAGAAAAGCTTTTTCTTCAGGGAACGCCACTGGAAGTAACCCTGTTTCTCTTCCTGTAGACATTATCGTATGCAGATTGAGTCCTAGGGATGCTGCAGCCAATCCTGAAACCTACCTTACCTTTAGACTTCTAAATTACATGAGCCAATTTCCTTATTGTTAAAGATAGTTTGAGATTGTTCAAGAGAGTTCAAGGCGTGTCTGGGTTTTGCAATGAAGAGTTGCCTGGCTGGTGCCAATGTACAAGGTGCTATTGAAGCCCAGAGGCAGGTTCATTCACGAAGCTGAGTCAAGAAATAAAAAGGAGGTAGACCTGGGGGAACACAGTTACAGAGTGCTTTCACACCACATGTTTTTAGAGACCTACACTCTTAGCAACTTTCAAATATGCAATGCAATATTATTAACTATGATCACCATGTTGTACATTGCATGCCCAGGTCTTATTTATCCTGTAACTGGAAGTTTGTACCTTTTGATCCCTTCACCCATTTCACCTACCATCTACCCCCAACCTCTGACAACCACCAATCTGTTCTCTGCATCTATGAGCTTATTTATTTATTAGATTCCACATATAAGTGAGACCATACAGTATTTGTCTTTCTCTGTCTGACTCATTGCACTTAGCATAATGCCCTCAAGCTTCATCCATCTTGTCACACATGGCAAGATTTCATTCCTTTTTACAGCTGAATAATATTCCATTGTGTGGGTACGTATGTGTGTATATACATGCACATACATGTGTGTGTGTGTGTATATATATATATATTCACATTTCCTTCATCCATTCATCTATCTATGAACACTTAGGTTGTTTCCATATCTTGGCTGTTATAAATAATACTGCAATGAACATGGGAGTGCATGTATCTTTCTGAGTTAGTGTTTTCATTTTCTTCAGATTAAACACCCAGAAATGGAATTACTGAATCATACGGTAGTTTCTACTTTTAAGTTTTTGAGGAACCTCTCCATACCATCTTCCAGAGTGGCCACACCAATTTACATTCCCACCAGCAGTGCACAAGAGTTCCTTTTTCTCCACATACTCACCAACACTTGTTATATATTGTCTTTTTTATAATAGCCATTCGAAAAGGTGTGAGGTAATATCTCATTGTGATTTTCATGTGCATTTTCCTGATGATTAGTGATGTTGAGCATCTTTTCATGTACCTGTTGGCCATCTGTATGCCTTCTTTGGAAAAATGTCTGTTCACACCTACACATTTTTTAGCCAGATTGCTTGGCTTTTTAGTATTGAGTTGTATGAGTTTTTAATACATTTTCAATATTGACTCCTTATCAGATATATGATTTGCAAGTATTTTCATCCAGTCAGTAAGTTGCTTTTTCATTTTGTTGATGGTTTCCTTTGCTGTGCAGAAGCTTTTTAGCTTGCTGTAGTCCCACTTGTTTATTTTTGCTTTTGTTGCCTCTGTTTTTGGTGTCAAATCACATCACTCCTTTGTTCCTAACACTACCCCGAAGAATGTACTATTACCCTCATCTTATGCCTCAGGAAAGTTAATGGCTTTCCATCGTTACAAGGATGAGACAAGGTTTAAACCCAGGTCTTCTGATGCAAGATATACTTTCCGCCATATTTCTCTGAACTATGACTTCTTTCCTATCATCCTCCTGCTCAAAAATATTCAACATAGGGCTTCCCTGGTGGCGCAGTGGTTGAGAGTCTGCCTGCCGATGCAGGGGACACGGGTTCGTGCCCCGGTCCGGGAAGATCCCACATGCCGCGGAGCGGCTGGGCCCATGAGCCATGGCCGCTGAGCCTGCACGTCCGGAGCCTGTGCTCTGCAACGGGAGAGGCCACAGCAGTGAGAGGCCCGCGTACCGCAAAAAAAAAAAAAAAAAATTCAACACATTCCATTGTCTCTAGGAAAAAGTTCACCCTTTTGAGCTAAGGATTCAAAAATTTCCATCACCCCACTTCTACTCATCACCCCAAACTATGTAATCTCATCACTCCAGTTAATCACTCCAGTTGGATCTTTTCTTGGGCTTCCCCCATTGATAGAAGTGTAGATGCTTGCTGTTTCTTCTCCACTTGTCTTAGTTCATCATTTTATAAATGATGAACTGAAATTATGCAAAATAGCCCAAGGTTTTGGTGAGGTTTCTTCCTTTTACCTCTTAGATTATTTGCTAAGTGCATGTCATCCAGATGCCCTTCAGCTTCACCATATGGGGTGTTAATAGCAGTAGTCATCATAAGAAAATTCACTAGTCTGGTCCCCACTTGCTTATATGGACCCCATCACCATACAACTTCTTCTCGGCCCTCCTCACTGAGGTCTTCCTTTTGGGGAGTTTCACCCCCATTCCTGAAACCCCTCTCACTGTGAGAACTCCAACGTCTGTAGCAAGAGTGCTGCATCCTAATGCCCAGGGTCTCAACCCTCACAGTCCCCAAGTGGCCAGTTGTGGTGGTCCACGCTGGAGAAGGAAGGATGCCTCTCCTAGTCTAGGTCACTCTTGGTTACCTGGAGGCCAAAGCAGCTTTGCCGGTGCCTCAGCTCCTCCATCTCAGCCCCCAAAGACAGAGCCCGGCAAAACAGCTTCTTCAGCCTCCTTCTGCAGCTCTTTCCTAATGTGGCTCTGTTGGAATGGACACAGGCCCCATGCTGCTCCCTTTCTTCTTTGTCACTATTTCTAGACATGATATCAGCCGCCAGGTTTCGACTGCTTGCTCTGGGCCAGGCATTATGCTGAGCCCCTGACAAGTTACCTTGTTTGATCCTCGTCACCACCAGATGGGATAAGGATCCTGATTATACCCGTTTTACAAAACGGTCTCTTATAGCAAAAATAGTTTAAGTAATTTGCCCAAGGTCACACAGTTTGTCAGAGTCTCATTCTGCTATAGTCCTTGCTTAATTAACACATATACTGCTCTGAAGCTACCAAAGTACCAACCTCCTCCTCGGTCTCCACTGGCCAAAATCAAAATCCCCTTAAAAATGAGCTCTTGCGAGTTTGCTTCACTAGCACCCGGTCTGCAGATGCACTCAGACATGGTACGTATGGTATTACAAGTCATCGTTGACGTGTACTGAGTGCTTACTATGGATCAGGCACTGTTCTAAACACTTTGTATTATTAATGCATTGAATCCTCAAAACAACCCTGTTAGTAAGTACTATTATTATCCCCCATCTCACAGATGGAAAAAAAGTGAAGGCACTAAAAGGTTAAGAAACACGCCTGAGGTCACACAGCTAAGTGGCAGGGCTGAGACGAGGCAGTCTGGTGCCTGAGCCCATGCTCTCACACTCTACTGCCGATTACTGAGCATCTACTATGTGCCAGGTACTGGGTCCTCTGCACGCACTTTCTCTAATCTTCACAACATTCCTGCTAGAGAGTTATGTCTCCAGGTTTCCAACCGAGGAAACTGAATGTCAGAGCGATTAAATACACTTGCCTAAGATCTTGGTTAGTAAGTGTCAACATCCAGGTCTGTACTGAACTGTAGAGTCATTTGCCTTTTCATGTGCATGTTTCTCCTATAGCCCCAACCAGCTCCCCTGCTCCATCTTCCCAGGACCTCTCTGAGAGCTCTAGATCAGGTCTATGTTCTCGGTATAAATAGGAGGAGGGAGAGAAAAGAAGGTGGTGGCTGCCAGCTGCTGCTTCAAACAAAATATATCCACACTTACAAAGGCACCCAGGCTGGTTGCCTAGCAACAACTTTCTGCCTCTCCAACCTGTTCCACCCCATCCTTACCCACCGCACGTTACACACACCCGGTGGCCTGCAATGCCCTCTGAGACATCCCCCTTCAAGGCTGCCTTTGTTCATTTCAACCTGATTTGCAGGGCAAATGCTTGCAGCTTGCAACTTGCAGGAAGTCCAGGAATCACATAATTTGTATCGCAGATGGCCCTAGAGCAGGCAACACAGAGCTGCTCTCCCTGCACAGCCCATACCTTGGCACTCACAGGGTATCTAAGGCTGTGGGAAGGAGAAGGTCTCGTTTCAGGCTCTTTGTCATATCCCTGAAGCTTTTAAAAAAGACTTTTGTGTTTCACATATGTCAGGTCCTTTAAATAGTTCTTTGAAATAAAAGTTTGATTGGGATAGAACTAAAGTAGACTGTCTGGATTTCTTTTTTCATCTTATCTCCTGTGTTAGAAGCTGAGAGCCTCTAAAATTTAAACTTATCTTCAGTTCAACCAGTCCAAAAGGCCTTGGGGCTATTTTTGTCCTAGAGTCTTAAAGGGAGGTAGGACAGGGCAGAATACGCAGCTCTCTGAGCTATTCTTTCAAGCATAAATAAAAAGGGACAACAGTAGGGCAGCCAGTGCAGCCCCTGACAAGCCCAGAAGCTTCAGCTTCATGGTGAGAAGGTGATGCTGACCTGAGAGCCAGGGCTGCAATATCCCTGTCATGGGCCCCAGGCACTCTTGCCATCCTGGGCCACTTTGACCACAAAAAGAACGAAAAGATATTAACAATTGCATTTCACTATTATGTGGGTATAAAGACAAATATGATCCAGGATTCATTACTATATATTCATTATTTTTATTATGCTCTGTCCATCTTCTTTCTGATTTAAAAAAAAAAAAAAACATTTTCATGGGCCTCCGAAAGGCTTGCGGGTCCAGGCCACTGTGCCTGCGGTGCCTAATGCTGAGAGCAGACCAGCATGCACAAGCATTACTGGGATTGGTGCCCAGGCCTGTGCTCAGTCAGGAGGTTAGGAAAAATGTGAGGTGTCACGCCTGCACTCAAGGGGCGTCCAGCCTAGCTGGGCAGAAAAACAAAGGCAACAAGTATCGGTTTGGCCAAAAATTTCATTTGGGATTTTCCATAACATCTTATGGAAAAACCCAAATGAACATTTTGCCCAACCCAATACAATCACTGAACCATAGAAACTCATCTTGACAGCCACCATGAAAATCATCAAGGCCCCTTTCTAGCTTAGTTGCATTCCCATTTAAATAAATAACGTATTTTAAAAACATAGCTGAGGACCTCCCTGGTGGCGCAGTGGTTAAGAATCCACCTGCCAGTGCAGGGGACACGGGGTCGAGCCCTGGTCCGGGAAGATCCCACATGCCATGGAGCAACTAAGCCCGTGTGCCACAACTACTGAGCCTGCACTCTAGAGCCTCCAAGCCACAACTACTGAGCCCGCGAGCCACAACTACTGAAGCCTGCGCACCTAGAGCCCATGCTCCACAACAAGAGAAGCCACCACAATGAGAAGCCCGCGCACTGAAACTAAGAGTAGCCCCCACTTGCCGCACCTAGAGAAAGCCCTCGCACAGTACGGCAGACCCAACGCAGCCAAAAATAAACTTAAAAAATTTATTTAAAAAAATTTTTTAATAATAAAATAAAATAAATAAATAAGAACATAGCTGATTGAGAAAGGTGGGAGGTGGCTCTGGCAAGCAGAGTATGATTGGATGTTGGGGATAAAGCGAAGTCAAGGAAGATCTCTGGGCTGGGGGCTTGAGTCACCATCTACATAGACAGGAAATACAGAAAGAGGAATGGATTGGAGGAGGCAGCAATGAGTCTTTTGTTGGGCAGGTTGAATTTGAGATGCCTTTGGAGGCATAGTAAGAGGCAGAGACCAGGGCTGTTTTACTCCCTGCTGGAGTCCAATCTCCCTGCTCGTGGATATAGGTGGAGAAATCTAGTAACTAGTTGCTTTTACGGGTCTGATGCCCAGAACAGGCATCTGGGCTATAGTTAGACACTGGGTGTTGCAGCAGATGCTGGCCCCTGACATTTACTCTCTACCTTATTTATAGGGTATTTATTTATAATCAATATAAATAAATAAATAAAAATAAACCCTATTTATAGGCTGTTTATATGAACACCGGTAACTCCCTGCCTGTTCTGGCTTCAGAAATAGATTTGGCCCATACACAGGGCAAGCTGGAATTGCCAAAGAGTTAATGCCCCAGAGCAGCCCTCAACCAGCGATGGAAAGGAAGTTGGGGGAATTCTCTGGCGGTCTAGTGGTTAGGACGCTGAGCTTCCAGTGCAGGGGCCCAGGTTTGGTCCCTGGTCAGGGAACTAAGATCCCGCAAGCCACACAGTGTGGCCAAAAAAAAAAAAAAAGGAAAGGAAGAAGGAAGTTGGTAGATCAATAACCCAACTTCTTCATCCTTCAGTTGGGATAACTCTTGAGGCATGGTCTATACAATCTCCCAGAATTCTCCAGTGAGATTGAGTTTCTAGAGCCTTGGGTGAGATTGAAGACACCCTGGTCACACCTTTTTTGGGTAAGAGGCTTTTTTAGATGAATGACTGTGTAGCCAGTCCCAGGACCATGCACATCTGGAAAGGAAGGGTTGAGATTCTTAACTGACAATGATCAACTTCCACTTGAATACTTACTGCTTACATGGAGAGCTTGCCAACTCAAAGACAGCCCATTCCATTTTCAGATAGATCTAGTTACTGGAAAGTTCTTTCTCAAAGTGAAATAACATAAGTTTTTGACTTCTACCTTTTGGTTCTACTTTTTTTTTAATTAAAATTTTTATTTTAGTAAAAAAAAAAGTATGCAATTCAATAGTTTTTAGTGTATTCACAGAGTTTTGCAACCATCACCAACATCAATTTTAGAATATTTTCATCACCCCAAAAGGAAACACTATATCCATTAACAATCTCTCACCGGTACCTCCTAATCCTCCCAGCCCACCCCTAGTCCTAAACAACCACTAATTTATTTTCAGTCTCTATAGATTTGCCTATTCTAGACTTCTCACATAAATGAACTCATATAATATGGGGACTTTTTTTGAATGGCTTCTTTCACTTAGCATAATGTTTTCAATGTTTATCCATGTTGTTAGCATGTATCAGTACTGCATTCCTTTTATTGCCAAATAGTATTCCATTATGGATAGATCATATATTTATTCATTCATCAATTTATGAACATTTGGGTTACTTCTACTTTTTGATACTCTGAATAAGGTTGCTATGAACATTTGTGTACAAGTTTTTGTGTGGATATGTTTTAATTTGGGGGGAGTATATACCTAGGAGTGAAATTGCTGGGTCATATGGTAACTCTGTGTTCATCATTTTCAGGAACTGACTGTTTTCCAAAGTTACATTCCAATCAGCAGTGTGTGAGGAGTCTGCTTTCTCCTCATTCTCACTAGCAATTGTTATTTTATGTCCTTTTTATTACAGGAATCAATAGTGGTTATAAAGTGGTATCTTGTGGTTTTAATTTGCATTTCCCCAATGACTAATGATGTTGAGAATTTTTTCATGTACTTACTGGCCATTTGTGTATCTTTTTTTTTTTTGGCCACACCATGTGGCATGCAGGATTTTAGTTCCCCAACCAGGGATTGAACCCATACCCCTGCAGTGGAAGCGCGGAGTCTTAACAACTGGACTGCTAGGGAAGTCCCCATGGCCATTTGTATATCTTTTTGAAGAATTGTCTATTCAAATCCTTTGCACACTTTACTTACTTTTTTTTTGGCTGTGTTGGGTCTTCATTGCTACACGTGGGCTTTCTCTAGTAGCAGCAAGTAGGGGCTACTCTTCGTTGCAGTGTGTGGTCTTCTCATTGCGGTGGTTTCTCTTGTTGCAGAGCACAGGCTCTAGGTGTGCAGGCTTCAGTAGTTGCAGCACGCGGGCTCAAGAGTGCAGGCTCAGTAGTGGTGGTGCATGGGCTTAGTTGCTCCACAGCATGTAAGAATCTTCCCCGACCAGGGATTGAACCTGTGTCCCCTGCCTTGGCAGGCGGATTCTTAACCATTGGGCCACCAGGGAAATCCCCCTTTGCACATTTTTAATGGGCACATTTGTCTTTTTTTTTTAAACGTCTTTATTGGACTATAATTGCTCTACATTTTTGTGTTAGATGCTGCGGTATAACAAAGTGAATCAACTATATGTATACGTATATCCCCATATCCTGTCCCACTTGCGTCTCCCTCACACCCTCCCTATTCCACCCCTCTAGGTGGTCACAGAGCACCAAGATGATCTCACTGTGCTATGTGGCTGCTTCCCACTAGCTGTCTATTTTACATTTGGTTGTGTATATATGTCCATGCCACTGTCTCACTTCTTCCCAGCTTACCCTTCCCATTCCCAGTTTCCTGAAGTCCATTCTCTACATCTGTGTCTTTATTCCTGTCCTGCCCCTAGGTTCTGAAGAACCATTTTTTTTTAATTTTTAGATTCCATATATATGTGTTAGCATACGGTATTTGTTTTTCTCTTTCTGACTTCATTCTGTATGACAGACTCTAGGTCCATCCACCTTACTACAAATAACTCAATTTCATTTCTTTTTATGGCTGAGTAATACGTCATCTGCAGGCAGTGATAGTTTTACTTCTCCTTTCCTTATTTGGATTCCATTTATTTCTTTTTCATCTCTGATTGCTGCAGCTAAAACTTCCAAAACTATGTTGAATAATAGTGGTGAGAGTGGGCAACCTTGTCTTTCTCCTGATCTTATTGGAAATGGTTTCAGTTTTTCACCATTGAGGATGATGTTGGCTGTGGGTTTGTCATATATGGCCTTTATTATGATGAGATAAGTTCCCTCTCTGCCTACTTTCTGGAGAGTTTTTATCATAAATGGGTGTTGAATTTTGTCAGAAGCTTTTTCTGCATCTATTAAGATGATCATATGGTTTTTATCCTTCAGTTTGTTAATATGGTGTATCACATTTGCGTATATTGAAGAATCCTTGCATTCCTGGGATAAATCCCACTTGATCATGGTGTATGATCCTTGTAATGTGCTGTTGGGTTCTGTTTGCTAGCATTTTTTTGAGGACTTTTGCATCTATGTTCATCAGTGATATTGGCCTGTAGTTTTCTTTCTTTGTGACATCTTTGTCTGGTTTTGGTATCAGGGTGATGGTGGCCTCATAGAATGAGTTTGGGAGTGTTCCTCCCTCTGCTGTATTTTGGAAGAGTTTGAGAAGGATAGGTGTTAGCTCTTCTCTAAATGTTTGATAGAATTCACCTGTGAAGCCATCTGGTCCTGGCTTTTGTTTGTTGGAAGATTTTTAATCACAGTTTCAATTTCAGTGCTTGTGATTGGTCTGTTTATAGTTTCTATTTTTTCCTGGTTCAGTCTCGAAGGTTGTGCTTTTCAAAAAATTTGTCCATTTTTTCCAGGTTGTCCATTTTATTGGCATATAATTGCTTGTAGTAATCTCTCATGATCCCTCTGTATTTCTGCAGTGTCAGTTGTTACTTCTCCTTTTTCATTTCTAATTCTATTGATTTGAGTCTTCTCCCTTTTTTTCTTGATGAGTCTGGCTAATGGTTTATCAATTTTGTTTATCTTCTCAAAGAACCAGCTTTTAGTTTTATTGATCTTTACTATTGTTTCCTTCATTTCTTTTTCACCTATTTCTGATCTGATCTTTATGTTTTCTTTCCTTCTGCTAACTTGGTTTTTTTTGGTTCTTCTTTCTCTAATTGCTTTAGGTATAAGTTTATATTGTTTATTTGAGACTTATCTTGTTTTTTGAGGTAGGATTGTATTGCTATAAACTTTCCTCTTAGAACTGCTTTTGCTGCATCCCATAGGTTTTGGGCCATTGTGGTTTTTTTGTTTTTGTTTTTTTTTGTGGTACGTGGGCCTCTCACTGTTGGGGCCTCTCCCATTGCGGGGCACAGGCTCCGGACGCGCAGGCTCAGCGGCCGTGGCTCATGGGCCCAGGCGCTCTGCGGCATGTGGGATCTTCCTGGACTGGGGCACGAACCCGCATCCCCTGCTTCGGCAGGCAGACTCTCAACCACTGCGCCACCAGGGAAGCCCTGGGCCATTGTGTTTTCATTGTCATTTGTTTCTAGGTATTTTTTGATTTCCTCTTTGATTTCCTCAGTGAGCTCTTGGTTATTTAGTAGTCTATTGTTTAGCCTCCATGTGTTTTTATTTTTTACAGTTTTTTCCCTGTAATTGATATCCAGTCTCATAGCATTGTGGTTGGAAAAGATACTTGATACAATTTCAATTTTCTTAAATTTACCAGGGCTTGATTTGTGACCCAAGATATGATCTATCCTGGAGAATGTTCCATGAGCACTTGAGAAGAAAGTGTATTCTGTTGTTTTTGGATGGAATGTCCTATAAATATCACTTAAGTTCACCTTGTTTAATGTATCATTTAAAGCTTGTGTTTCCTTATTTAGTTTCATTTTTGTTGATCTGTCCATTGGTGAAAGTGGGATGTTAAAGTCACCTACTATGATTGTGTCACTGTCAATTTCCCTTTTTATGGCTGTTAGCATTTGCCTTGTGTATTGAGGTGCTCCTATGTTGAGTGCATAAATATTTACAATTATATCTTCTTTTTAGATTGATCCCTTGATCATTATGTAGTGTCCTTCTTTGCCTCTTGTAATAGTCTTTATTTTAAAGTCTATTTTATTTGATATGAGAATTGCTACTCCAGCTTTCTTTCGATTTTCATTTTCATGGAATATCTTTTTCCATCCTCTCACTTTCAGTTTGTATGTGTCCCTAGGTCTGAAGTGGATCTCTTGTAGACAGCATATATATGGGTCTTTTTTTTTGTATCCATTCAGCCAGTGTATGTCTTTTGGATGGAGCATTTAATCCATTTACATTTAAGGTAGTTATCGATATGTATGTTCCTATTACCATTTTCTTATTGTTTTGGGTTAGTTATTGTAGGTCTTTTCCTTCTCTTGTGTTTCCTGCCTAGAGAAGTTCCTTTAGCATTTGTTGTAATGCTGGTTTGGTGGTGCTGAATTCTCTTAGCTTTTGCTTGTCTGTTAAGGTTTTACTTTCTCTGTTGACTCTGAATGAGATCCTTGCTGGGCAATCTTGTTTGTAGGTTTTTTGCTTTCATCACTTTAAATATGTCCTGCCACTCCCTTCTGGCTTGCAGATTTTCTGCTGAAAGTTCAGTTGTTAACCTTATGGGGATTCCCTTGTATGTAATTTGTTGCTTTTCCCTTGCTGCTTTTAATATTTTTTCTTTGTATTTAATTTTTGATAGTTTGATTAATATGTGTCTTGGCATGTTTCTCCTTGGATTTATCCAGTATGGGACTCTCTGCGTTTCATGGACTTGATTGACTCCTCTTTTCCCATATTAGGGAAGTTTTCAACTATAATCTCATCAAATATTTTCTTAGTCCCTTTCTTTTTCTCTTATTCCTATGGGACCCCTGTAATTCGAATGTTGGTGCATTTAATGTTGTCCCAGAGGTCTCTGAGACTGTCCTCAGTTCTTTTCATTCTTTTTTCTCTATTCTGCTCTGTGGTAGTTATTTCCACTATTTTATCTTCCAGGTCACTTATCCATTCTTCTGCCTCAGTTATTCTGCTGTTGATTCCTTCTAGAGAATTTTTCATTCCATTTATTGTGTTGTTCATCATTGTTTGTTTGCTCTTTAGTTCTTCTAGGTCCTTGTTAAAGGTTTCTTGTATTTTCTCCATTCGATTTCCAAGATTTCGGATCATCTTTACTATCATTACTCTGAATTCTTTTTCAGGTCAACTGCCTATTTCCTCTTCATTTGTTTAGTCCGGTGGGTTTTAACCTTGCTCCTTCATCTGCTGTGTGTTTCTCTGTCTTCTCATTTTGCTTAACTTACTATGTTTGGGTTCTCCTTTTTGCAGGCCGCAGGTTCATAGTTCCCATTGTTTTGGGTGTCTGCCCCCGGTGGCTAAGGTTGGTTCAGTGGGTTGTGTAGGCTTCCTGGTGGAGGGGACTGGTGCCTGTGTTCTGGTGGATGAGGCTGGATCTTGTCTTTCTGGTGGGCAGTACTGCATCCGGTGCTGTGTTTTGGGGTGTCTGTGAATTTAGTATGATTTTAGGCAGCCTCTCTGCTAATGCATGGGTTTGTGTTCCTGTCTTGCTAGTTGTTTGGCATTTGGTGTCCAGCACTGGAGCTTGCTGGTCGTTGAGTGGAGCTGGGTCTTAGCATTGCGATGGAGATCTCTGGGAGAGCTGCCGCCAATTGATATTATGTGGGGCCGGGAGGTCTCTGGTGGTCCAGTGTCCTGAACTTGGCTGTCCCACCTCAGAGGCTCAGGACTGACACCCGGCTGCAGCACCAAGACCCTGTCAGCCACACAGCCAGGTACATGGGGAGTTTCTTGCCTTTTGCGAAGTCTGAGATCTTCTGCCAGCACTCCATAGGTGTTTTGTAGGAGTTGTTCCACATGTAGATGTATTTCTGGGGAGGAAGATGAACTCCATGTCTTACTCCTCTGCCATCTTGAAGGTCCCCCACATTTGTCTTTATATTATTGAATTGTAAGACTTCTTTATATATTCTAGGCGCAGATCCCTTATCAGGCAAGTGATTTGCAAGTATTTTCTCCCATTCTGTGGGTTATCTTTTCACTTCCTTGACTGCACCATTTGAAGCAACAAAGTGTTTAATTTTGATGAAATCAAATTTATCTGTTTTTTTATTTGTTGTTTATTCCTTTGGAATTGTATATAAGAAATCATTGTCTACTTCAAGGCCATGCAAATTTACTTATGTCTTCCTCTGTAATTTTAGTTCTCACTTTTCGGCCTGTAACCCATTTTGAGTTAATTTTGGGGTATGGTGTGAGATAATGGTCCAATGTCATTTTTTTGCATGTGGATATCCAGTTATCCAGGTATTATTTCTTGAAAAAACTAGTGTTTTCCCCTTGAATTGTCTTGGCATCTGTGATGAAAATCAATGGACCATAAATGTGAAGGTTTATTTCTGTACTTTCAGTTCTATTCCACTGATCTATATGTCTGTCCTTGTGCCAGTACCACACTGTGTTAATTACTGTAGCTCTGTAGTAAATTTGGAAATGGATAAATGTGAGTGCTACAACTTTGTTCTTCTTTTTCAAGATCACTTTGACCATTCTCGGTGACTGGCCCTGCATTTCCATATGAAGTTCAGAATGCATTTGTTTTTATCTACAAAAACAAAAAACAAGACCAAACAAAAAACCACATGCGCATCTGAGATCTTAAGTAGGATTGTGATGAATCTGAAGATCAATTTTGGGAGTATGCCATCTTAACGGTATTAAGTCTTCCAGTTGATGAACCTGGGATGCCTTTCCATCTATTTAGATCTATACCCCTTTTGTTAAATTTATTCCTAAGTATTTTATACTTGTTGATGCTATTGTAAATGGAATTATTTTCATTTTTAAAAAATATTTATTTATATTTTGGAAGTGTGGAATCTTAACCAGTGGACAACCAGGGAAGTCCCTGTTTGGTTGTTTTTTAAATTAATTAATTAATTAATTAATTAGCATCAGTCTTAGTTGCAGCAGGTGGGCTTCTTAATTGTGGCTTGCTGGCTCCTTTATTTGCAGCATGCAGCATGCGAACTCTTAGTTGCGGCATGCATGTGGGATCTAGTTCCTTGACCAGGGATCAAACCCCGGCCCCCTGCATTGGGAGCATGGAGTCTTAACCACTACACCACCAGGGAAGTCCCCTGGAATTATTTTCTTAATTTTATTTTTTGGATTGATCATTGTTACTGTATAGAAGTACAATTTAATGTAGACATATAATTTGTATATTGATGTTTTACCTGCAATATCACTTATTAGTTCTAATAGTATTTTTGTGGATTCCTTGGGTTTTCTATATACAAGATTATAACATCTGCAAATAGAGATAGTTTTACTTCTTCCTTCCAATCTGGATACATTTTATTTCCTTTTCTCACCTAATTGCTCTTGCTTAAAACTTCATGTTGAACAGAAGTGGTGAGAATAGACATCCTTGTCTTGTTCCTGATCTTAGAGAGAGTTTTCAATTTTTGCCATTAAGTATAATGTTAGCTATGTGTGTTACATAGCTATCTTTTTTCAGGTTGAGGAAAGTCCCTTCCATTCCTAGTATGTTGAATGTTTTTTTCATGGAATGTATTAGATTTTGTCAAATGCTTTTTCAGCATCTATTGAGATGATCATGTAGCTTATGTACTTTATTCTATTATTGTAGTCCATGAAATTAATTTGTTTTCATGTGTTAAATCAGGCTTGCATTCCTGGGATAGATCCCACTTGGTAGATCCCTTTTAAATTATTGGATTTGGTTTGCTAATATTTTATTGATGATTTTTGCTTTTATATTTATAAGATATATTGGTCTACCATTTTCTTTCTTTTCTTTTCTTTTCTTTCTTTCTTTCTTTCTTTCTTTCTTTCTTTCTGTCTGTCTGTCTTTCATTCTCTTTCTCTTTTCATATTGTCTTTGGTTTCCTTATCAATGAAATACTGACCCTCATAGAATGAGTTGAAAGTGTTCCTTTCTCATCTACTTTTGGAAAGAGTATATGAATGATTCATGTTAAGAATTCTTTAAGCCTTTGGTATAATCTGTCATTGAAGCCAATTTAGGCTAGGGTTTTCCTTTGTAAGTAGTTGCTGGGTTTTTTTTGTTGTATTGTGTTGTGGGGTTTTTTGTTTTGTTTTGTTTTTGAGCTGATTCTATCTCTTGTTATAGGTCTATTCAGATTTTCTAATTCTTCATGAGTTAGTTTTGGTAGTTTGTGTCTTTCTGGAAATTTGTGCATCTCATTTAGATTATCTAACTTTGTGGCATACAATTGTATTCCCTTATAATCCTTTATATTTCTGTAAGGTTGGTAATGATGTTCCCTCTTTCATTTCACTTTCAGTTTATTTTATTTCATTTTATTTTTGCGGTACGCGGGCCTCCCACTGTTGTGGCCTCTCCCATTGTGGAGCACAGGCTCCGGATGAGCAGGCTCGGCGGCCATGGCTCACGGGCCCAGCCGCTCTGCGGCATGTGGGATCCTCCCGGACCGGGGCACGAACCTGTGTCCCCTGCATCGGCAGGTGGACTCTCAACCACTGCACCACCAGGGAAGCCCCATTTTCATTTTATTAATTGGAGTCTTCTCTCTTTTTTCCCCCTTGGTAAGTCTAATGAAAGATTTGCTAATTTTGTTAATCTTTTCAAAAAACCAATTTTCAGTTTTGTTTATTTTCTCTGATACTTTTCTATTTCATTATTTTCCACTCTATGTTTATTATTTCTTTCCTTCTGTTTCCTTTGGGTTTAGTTTTCTCTTCTTTTTCTAGTTTCTAAGGTGAAAAGATAGGGTATTGATTTGAGATCTTTTTTACATGTGTAAGTTTCCCTCTAAACACTACTATAGCTGCATCCTTAAGTTTCGGTATGTTATGTTTTCATTTTTATTCACCTCAAAATATTTCTAAATTCCTCCGTAACTTCTTTGACCCAGTGGTAATTTAGGAGTTTGTTGTTTAATTTCCACATATTTAAGAGTTCCCCAAATTTCTTTCTGTTATTGCTTTCTAATTTCATTCTTTTGTGGCTAGAGAATATACTTAGTATAATTTCAGTCCTTCTAAATTTATTGTGGCCTTGCCTTATGGCCTAGCATATGGTTATCCTGGAGAATATTCCATGTGCACTTTAGAAAAGTATATGTTCTGTGCTTGTTGGATGGCATGCTCTACAGAAATCTGTTAATTTTTTCAAGTCATTCTCACCAGCACATGGTATTGCCTGACTTTATAGAGTTTTTGCCAGTCTGATGATGTGAAGTAACATCTCAGTGATGCTCTATCTGGTTCTTCTCTGATTGCTGGTTAGGTTGAACTTTATCTCGTCATATGGTTATTAGCCACTCAGGATTCCTCTTCTGTGACTTATGCATATCTATTGTCCTTTTTTTCTATCTTTTTATTGCTAACTTGCACTAATTCCATTAAATTCAAGCAAGATCCTATTTAAATTTAACCAAAAAAAAAAAAAAAAAGAAAAGAAAAGAAAAAGCATGTATGAAATTATACCATTGTGCAAAATTATTTTTCTCCCATTGCCTAACTATCTCTCCTTCTGGTTGTCAATGTGCATAAAGAGATAACCAGAATGATATTCCCCAAGTGTTGGCCACGGTTATTCTGGAATTTGGGAAATTCTGTTTATGTTTTACTTGTTATTGTTTTTTATTTTATTCTCTCAATTTTTTATGTTCCTTGAGTTTTTATTATATTTTTTGTCTTTTTCAATGACCTTACTGAGATATAATTTATATACTGTAAAGTTCACTCATTTCCAGTCTATACTTCAATGCATTTTAGTATATTGTCAGAACTGTAAACTATCACAGCAATCTAATTTTAAAACATTTCCATCATCTTAAAAAGAAATCTTAAGCCCATTTATAGTCACTCCCAATTTCCCCTTCCTACCCTATGAAAACACTAATCTACTTTCTGTCTCTAAATATTTTCCTTTTTTGGACTTTTTGTGAAAGTGAAATCATACAATATGTGGTATTTTGTGTCTGTCTTCTTTCACTGAACATGTTTTTGAGGTTCACCTATGGTGTAGCATGTACTGGTACTTTGGTCCTTTTTATTGCAAAGTAGTATTTCATTGTATGGATATATACTGTACTATTTATCCATTCACAAGGTTTTTCAATTATTTTTTTCAGCTTTAATGAAGTATAATTGGCAAATGAAATAGTATATATTTAAAGTATACAATATGATGATTTGACATATATATAGTTTGTGAAATGATTATCACACTCAGGTTAATTAATATATTCATCACCTCACCTTTTTAAAAAAAATTCATCAGTTGATGGAAATTGGGTTGTTTCCATTTTTTGAGTATTGTAAATAATATTGCTATGTCTATCTCTGTAAACACGTTTTTGTATGGAGAGATATTTTTACTTCTCTTGGCTAAATACCTAGGAGTTAAATTGCTGGGTCATATGATAAGTCTATATTTAACTTTTTTTTGTTGTTTTTAAAGAGGCATTGGGACAGCACATAGTATTTTTGTTTGTTTGTTTGTTTTTTGGCTGCATTGGGTCTTTGTTGCTGTACACAGGCTTTCTCTAGTTGCTGAGAGCTGGGGCTACTTTCCATTGTGGTGCATGTGCCTCTCATTGCAGTGGCTTCTCTTGTGTGGAGCACGGCTTCAGTAGTTGTGGCGGCTTCAGTAGTTGTGGCACACAGGCTTATTTGCTCCACGGCATGTGGTATCTTCAGTAGTTGTTTCAGGCTTCAGTAGTTGTGCAGGCTTCAGTAGTTGTGGCACATGGGCTTATTTGCTCCACGGCATGTGGTATCTTCCTGGATCAGGGATTGAACTGTGTCCCCTGCATTGGCAGGTGGATTCTTAACCACTACACCACCAGGGAAGTCCTATATTTAACTTTTTAAGAAACTGTCAAAATGTTTTCCCAAAGTAAGTGTACCATTTTACATTTCCACCCGCAAGTTACAAATGTTTTGATTTCTCCACATTCTCGTCAACACTTGTGATTGTCCGTCATTTTTATTATAGCTATTCCAGTGGTTGTGAAGTGGTATTTCATTATGATTTTGATTTGCATTTCTTAATGACTAATGATATTGAGTCTTCTCCTGTGCTTATTGACCACTTGTAAATCTTTTTTTCAATATGTATTATCTTTATAACAAACAAAACTATCATTTAAAAACACTTGGTATCTAGCATTGGACATAATCATCCGGATGACGTCTGACCAGCATAGAGTACAGTAAGTGTGGATGCCTATGACTTACGAGCTGCACTTTTACTAATGCAGGCAAATATTGAGCAACTTTTGCAGAAGGCACATCATATTATAGCCTCAAATTAAGCCTGCACTTAACTAAATTCCCCAGATCCTGTTCTCACTGATTATCGTGGAGCTGGGTTTCTCCCATTCTCTATTTGAGTAATTGATTTTATTGAGCTTAAATGCTGGAGCTGACATTTATCCCTGTCGAATTTTATCTTGTCAGTGTAGACCTAATGTTGCCACCTGTAAAAACATTTTATATTGTCTGTCAGATGACAGACTTTACTTACCTGGCAACCTCATTTTTTATGTCAAAATATCTAAAAACGGGGGATTTAAAAAAATCATTACATTTTTGTCTTTTCAGAATCAAAATGAATTCATACCTTCCATAAGCAATATGAAGACTCAATTCCAGTGCATGAAATTTGTTAAACAAAATAAGTACCTCAGAAATAAAACTAGGGCTTTCCTAGGGCTGCGCCAACTAGGGTGGCGCAGTGGTTGAGAGTCCACCTGCTGATGCAGGGGACACGGGTTCGTGCCCCGGTCCGGGAAGATCCCACATGCCGTGGAGCGGCTGGGCCCGTGAGCCACGGCCGCTGAGCCTGCGCATCCAGAGCCTGTGCTCCGCAACGGGAGAGGCCACAAGAGTGAGAGACCCGCGTACCGAAAACTAAAAAAATTTTAAAAATAAAAATAATATAGGAGATTAATAAAAATCTACATTTTTATTTTTTATCAACACAGGAACATATCTCTAATATATGAAAAGTTGTTAAAAGTAAGCACTGACATTCAACTTTGTTTCATAGTAGTAGCCACTTTTAATGAATTTATGTTTTTAAAAAATATTTTATTTATTTATTTATTGGCTGTGTTGCGTCTTCATTGTGGCGTGTGGGCTTCTCTCTAGTTGCGGCGTGCAGGTTTTCTCTCTCTAGTTGTGGCGCATGGGCTCCAGGGCACGTGGGCTCTGTAGTTGTGGTGCGCGGGTTCCAGAGCGCATGGGCTTTCTTGTTGAGGCACGCAAGCTCAGTAGTTGTGGCACGTGGGCTTAGTTGCCCCGCGGCATGTGGGATATTAGTTCCACGACTGGGGTCGAACCCGCGTCCCCTGCATTGGGATGTGGTTTCTTTACCACTGGACCACCAGGGAAGTCCCTGAATTTATGTTTTTAAAAATGAGATTGATGAGAAGAGAAAGTTATATAACGTCACTGAAGTGCAAACATTTCATATATAGGGTATTCTATTATATTTTGAGTCTTTCTGATTTCATTTTTAGTGGGAATTTTTTTTTCTGGAAACGCTGGAAGTAATTTGTTGCCACTTTATGCATTAATTGCTTTACCCCTAACCCACTCACATCCCACATCTTCCTTGAAAAGTCTTTTGGGTCTTCCCAAACCACTCTGATCTTTTCCCTCTCTGCAGTTCCTATGCAGAATAGAATTCCTCATTCTCCTCAGTCCGAAGCATATCCTTCATGGTTTATCTTTGTTTATTTTCTCCCTTTCACTCTCATCTTCAATTTCCACTTCCTTCCCTTCTCCATCACCCCTCTGGTGCATTTAATGTGTGTCCTTCCAGTCTGACTCGTATATGTTTGTTTAGATAAATGTGCATCCATAAAAAACTGTTTATATGTCTGTTTTAAAATTACATAAATAATATTGTGCTACAAATCTTATTTTAGTTCTTACTTTAATCCTCAAACATGTTTTTGAGAGATATCCATGTGCTACATGTAAATCTAGTATAACACTTCTGCCTGTTGCATACTATTCTATCAAATGCACATACAAAGTGTACTTACCTGTATTCTTCATGATGGACCCTCAGGTTGCCTCCAAAACACTTCCATGAACGTCTATGTAAATTGACTGTACTTGCAGTGGTCTCTATGCTGGTCAGAGAAACTGTCCATAGAGAGAAAGTTGCAGTTTCTCCTTATGGACTGTTTCCCTGAGGTATGTACCCAGGAGGGAGATTGCTGAGTCATAGGATCATGCTAACATAACTTCAATAACAGTTGCCAGATTGTTCCTTACAAGAGCTGCAGTGGTTGACCTTCCCACACCAGTGGTGCAAAGGTTTGTTTCAAGTCATTCTCACCAGCACTTGGTATTGTCATACTTTAGAGTTTTTGCCAGTCTGATGATGTGAAGTAACATCTCAGTGATGGTCAGTCTGGTTCTTCTCTGATTGCTGGTCAGGTTGAACATTTATCTCCTCGTATGGTTATTAGCCATTCAGGATTCCTCTTCTGTGACATGCCTTGGCATATCCATTGTCCTTTTTTTCTACCTTTTGTTTGCTGACTTGCACTAATTCCCTGTACATGCTGGCCGTTAATACCTTAAAGATTTTAGGTATTGCAAATATCTTCTACACTGTCACCAGCCACCTGTCACTGTTAACTTTGTCTATGAAGTCCTTCATTGAACTCATCTTTCATTTTTTATTATTGTCATATTCATCAATTTATTTGTCACCTCAAACGTATGAGGTTTTCTTTAGCAATGTCTCTACCATCCAAGGGCTAACAGATACTCCCCAATATTTTCTTCTATTAGCTTTATAGTTTTACTTTCACATTTTGAGGGCTTTTTAAAATGGGTCAAGTTAGGGATTCAAGTTTATTTTTCTCCATATAGTAAGATCATTTTCTCCCAAATTTTCTAAATAGTCTATGCTTTTACCACACACTTGTCTTTATCATATATTTCTCATAGATGCATAGTTTCATTTTGAGACTCTTTATTCTTTCCATTGATCTATTTTCTTGTTCTGCACTTAAATCTTATAACTTTAGTTACTATGTCTTTCTCAAATGTCTCATTTTCAAGTAGAATTGTTCCTTCCCTTTGTCCTTCCTTTCCAAAGTTGCTTAGTTACTCAAGATCCTTATTCTTCAATATAAAATTTAAAATCAGTTTATCATAATCCCAGAAATTCCTGCTGTGATTTTGATTGGACTTACAGTATATGTAAATTATATCATATATTGATAGATATAATTTTATAAATTAATATTATATTTTCTATTTATACTCCTGTGGTCTCTTCAAGGTTGTATTTGAGGAGAGGCAGCCAATAGCTGAGGGAATATTTAATATATTCAAATACACATTAAATGTCTCTAACCTAATGTTTCATTGGTGGCTAGTGGCCCCAATGAGATCATAATCTTCACTAAGATGGATACCTGCCCATTGCATTTCACATTACTTTCCTCAAGATCTAGCTCAGTGCTGTGTACATATGCACATAGACAGAAGGAGACAGCTTCAGCCTGAGGGGCACACAGTGGACTTGGAATCCAAAGGCTTGAGTGTAATCCTTCCTCTATCTCTGACTTTGAAGTAGTCCCTAATCCCTCTGAGTCCCTCCTTCCCCATTCCTAGCACAGGACTAATGAAGTTATTACAAAAATTCAAAGAAGAAATAGATGTATCTTACACAGAATTTGGCATGTAGAGGCAATACCTGCTATTTGCATCTAAAGGCAAAAAATACTTAAATCAGCTGTAGCCAAAAGGAGAGCAATGACAGGAAAGAATTATGAACTCCAAAAACTGTTCCCAACAATTAAAAATTCCTACCATATTTACACCAGCCAAGGACATCAACGACAATTTATAATTGTGTCTCCAGAAACCAAATGCTTTCATCAGAGGTTTTTAAAATTTGTGGCTAAAAGGAGAAGCTTCCATCCCATGAAGACGACCACTGGCCCTGGGCTTTCTAAAGAAGTCCAGAAAACACTTGCTCTGAAAATATGGTCTTTTAGGTGTAGGAGGAAGCTGCTGTGGGTGATGAGGTACTCTTCTGCAAAGAGATAGTTTGAGCAGAATCCCAAATACCTAGAGTTATCTGTATTCACATGCAGATGTTGCAGGTGTTTAAAGCATAGTTGAAACAAATAGGAATCCCTCTTTTTGCTTTGTTATTGTTCATCTTTTCCACTAGGCTAGAAACTCCACAAGAGCAGGGACCTGGTCTGTCTTGTTAGTGTACTTAGACTGGTGCCATGCAGAGTGGACTCTCAATGAATGCTTTTTGAATGAATGAAGGGACCCCAGATCTATGAGAAATGGAGCGATAGCTCCTTCTTGTTTCCTCAC
Organism: Neophocaena asiaeorientalis asiaeorientalis; assembly: GCF_003031525.2. NCBI lineage: Eukaryota > Metazoa > Chordata > Mammalia > Artiodactyla > Phocoenidae > Neophocaena > Neophocaena asiaeorientalis. The sequence goes on from NW_020175191.1 coordinate 4,472,624, forward strand.
ATCACACATGGGCATCAGCTGACCTTTGTGGCAGGAAGTGGAGTTGCTGGATGGAACTTGCTATAATAAGCAACTACTCAGTTAAGTGCTATCTCAAGAAGCACTTTGAATTGATCTGCCTGGAATTCTAGCATTAAGAAGGATGAACACACGTTGGCCCTGACTTGACTTTAACCCCTTGGTTCCTGGAATCCACACATTCCTGAGTTTATCTTTCAGTAATCTGAGACGTAGAGCCTATGGCAATGGTCTTGAATGAATGAGTAATGCAACAAGTTACAAAGTTCTTAAACGAAAGTTTGAGGATATGTCCTTATTCTCTTGGGCTTCTCCAGCCTTTATTCATTGCATATGGTGGTGGGGGGGGGAGGGATTTATATAAAGCAATAATCAGTTATTCTTTTTTTCCTTTGTTCCTACCCCTCTCACTTTATTTTTTGAGAGAAAGAATGAAGAGCATAGGACTGGAAAGGTGGCAGATTTCTAATGAAATCACAATATTTTTCTAAAAGAAAATGATAACACTACAACCATAAGGCAAACCAGTAGGGGGTATTAAAGATAAAATTACCACTCAGAAGTCAATGGAAATGTAGTTATAGGAAATTATTGCATGTTCTCTGTGTCCTTTGTAAGTGAATTGACCTTTAAAAATAAAATTGCTCTTGATTGTGTTTCATAAATCTCATTTTCTGTGCTTCTGAGATTGTTTCCAACTGTTATCTGTATATTTTTTAAATCTCCAAATATACTGTTATAAATAATAGTAACCAAAATTTCTTGGATTATTAACTTTCCCTTATATTTTTAAAATATTCATGTTGTATATCTCACCATGAATAAGCAAATCATGCTATTGCCATAAAATGGAATATTATGCAGCCATTAAATAGTACTTTTGAAGAAAATTTTAAGATTATGGTAATGTTCATCATATAATCTTATATTAAAAAACAGGATAGAAAACTGCATCTAGAGAACGTTCTTCATTTGTGTTTTGTTTAAAATAGTGATTATGGGATTATGGGTGAGTTTTATTTTCTTAATTATATAAATATTTCTCTGTAATTTCCATATTCTGTTCAATAAATGTCACTCATATAATCAGAAAAAAAATTATTAAAATGCTCAGATATCTTTTCAATAGAATTTAATTTGTCTTTAAAGTATCTTTAGAGGTAGGTAGGGAATAGACACAATTTTTCTATTTTCAAGTGGATATACTGAGGTGTCATGAAGTGCCCTGCTTCAAATCACATAATTCATGACAGAGAACTGGAATCTCAAAGAGAAGCCAGGACTTCCCTGGTGGTGCAGTGTTTAAGAATCCGCCTGCCAATGCAGGGGACACAGGATTGATCCCTTGTCTGGGAGGATTCCACATGCCGCAGAGCAGCTAAGCCCGTGCACCGCGACTACTGAAGCCCGCACGCCTGGAGCCTGAGCTCCAAAAAAAAGAGAAGCCACTGCAAGTGAGAAGCGCGCTCACCGCAGCGAAGAGTAGCCCCTGCTCGCTGCAACTAGAGAAAGCCTGCACGCAGCAACGAAGACCCAACGCAGCCAAAAATTTTTTTTTAATTAATAAAATAACAGAGAAGCCAATCTCTTGAGTTTGTATGAGCTCCAGGGCTGGTCTCTCCTCGGAGTCTCTTGGTGCCTGGCTCTCGGGGACTGCCTTCCTCTCTGCACTGACAGCACCTGGAGGAGACCCCGAAGCTGAGCAGAGGCTCCCCTTCCCTGGGTCGGCCCTCTCCAGCCTTTTGCCAAGGGAAGGGAAGAATCCTGAAATGTATCTCTGGATTACCACAATTTCCAAATAACTGGATCTACCTGGTTGAGATCATTTCAGATATAAATGCTATCATCAGCAAAGGCCAACAGTCCATGTTTTCAATTACTGGAAGCCTAACTTTAGAATCATTGTGCTCTTGTCACCTTGAACACCTCTTAAGAACAGGGACTGTGTGTATTCTCTTCCAGAGTCTCCTAGGCAAATTCCTCATACAGTGGTATTACACTTGTCGTGGAATCTTTCTGAATACTCATTAACTCATTGACCATCAGCCTTAGAACATTGTACCTTGAGGGCACTAGATCACATTCAGACTTGGTGGACAGCAGGTGCAATACGCAATGTCTTATTACCATGTGCAATGACTCATTCATCAGTGTGGGATCTCTAAATTTCCACTTGGAGAAGCAATAAATCTTATGATTTGCTTTCAGGTGGCTCTTTTTTTTTTTTTTTTTTTTCCTGAAGTGCCAAATGACAGCAATTTCTTTCCTTTGGTTATGGATCTTGATGAACAAACAAAATATATTGATTACCTGGGCTCACCTATAAAGATTTGGCTTCAACTGGGTGCCAGCAGGGCCCAGGTACTGGTTTGTTTGTTTTTTAAATCTTCCTTGATAATTCTAATGCTCATCCAGGGTTGAGCACTGCTAATTTAAACTCTGAATCTTTGCCTCGATGATATATTTAGTATCTCTGATTTATCTGATGCCAAGTCTTTGGTCAAGAATTCAACATCCAATTAGAACACAGATTCCATGGGTAAGACCAGATTTAGGACTTTCCATGTGGTTTCCAGAAATGTACTGCGGCAACAACCAAGTAATTTTGGATATTTTATATTTGTCTAACACCCCAGTACCTTCAAAAGAAGCACCTAGGAGAGGCGTGTTTTCTTAAATCTGTAGCTCAGTTTAGGGAGAATGACTTCTTTGCAATAGTGAGTCTTCCAATCCATGAACATTATTTATTCCTGCATTTATTTAGGTCTTGTATCAGTCAGAGTCCAGTGAATTGCTGAAAACCAGACCAGTACTTTGAACAGAAACATTTTAATATAAAAAATCTCTTACAGCTAGTAAAAAGGTGAATAACTACTGAAAAGCGTAGAAGATGCATCTAAGGGGTACAGAAGGAGCCACTGCAGAGAGCAGCTGTGACCTCTGGGGCAGAGGGATAGTGAATGTGAAGATACTTGGAAACTTAAAAGGATCCCCTTAAGGGCTTCCCTGGTGGCGCAGTGGTTGAGGGTCTGCCTGCCGATGCAGGGGACGCAGGTTTGTGCCCCGGTCCGGGAGGATCCCACATGCCGCGGAGCGGCTGGGCCCGTGAGCCATGGCCGTTGAGCCTGCGCGTCCGGAGCCTGTGCTCCACAACGGGAGAGGCCACAACAGTGAGAGGCCCGCGTACCGCAAAAAAAAAAGAAAAAAAAGGACCCTCTTAAAAGAGGCTGAGATTCAGACTTCTTTGGAGGTGTGGCTGCCATAGAAACCTGCAGTCCACCAGTGATGGAGAAACAGGAGGGTCTGAGCTACAGCTGAGTTTTAGGAATATAGCCTGCCACTGAGTGGAGGGGAAAGTTGCTAGAGGCGTGGGCTGAACAGCCGGTCTCAGGACTTCTGTTATGATGGTAGAAGTGGTGGTAATGGGTAACAGTCACTCATTCCCAACCTTAGGGTGAAAATGTTCAATATTTCACCAGATCTGTTTTCTTGATGTTTTTAGAGGCTGTGGGCAACACCCAGGCAAAATCACAGTATGTTTCTACCACAAAAAGGCAACCTTTTATTATCAGTGGGGTATGATTTATGGTAAGAAGGGCGGCTTTAAATAGGAAAATAAGGTTACCAAAGAAATCTCTGATCCCTGCGTTGAAAAAGGTAGGAAATTTGCTGCTATACCAGCAACTCTTGCCCCCAGGGCACTAGGGCTTATGGGTCCCACCAGCCCCCCTGCAAAAGGATCCAGAATCAGTACTTCACCATCCACCACCACTATTCTAAAGTGTGGGGATCTGATTTTCTGTACATTAAGCATGATCCAGATGCAGGTAGATGGAGTTCTTCTGATTAGAATTTTCAGAGGAGCCAGGAGGAGAGGCTGCTCTGTGGAAAGGCAGGGCTGTGGGTAGCTGGCTGTTGTAGCAGCAGAGAGAGAAACAAGAGTGGGCGAAGGAACAAGGAGATCTGAGACACTGTCCATTTGGCAAGAAACAGGAGAGTAAAGAGACAATAATGCCTTAGAGGCTATAAAATATTAGTGATTCTAGATCAATATCAGAAGAGCCCTATCAGACAGAAACTAGTTTTGAAGAGGAAATTGGAGCTTAACTGCTTCAGGACAGGATATGGTGGATGAAATAATCTTATGGCACCCTTTCAAATTTAGGCAAGTGCCCCTTTATTGGATTAAGAAAAGAGATCTGAGGCAGGCCAAGGGAGCAGAACGGAACCTGCTGGGAGTTGGACCAGGCTACTGGAGGCTGCTCTGGCTGCCTCGGACTCCCCCCTCGGCCTCCACTATCTGCCCAAGCCTTACCCCAGCTCCACTCCCAGGCCCTTGCCCCCATGCTCCTGCCCTCCATGTTCTTTTCAGCATGCTCCTCCAGTTGGCAGAAGGAAGAGAAAAGTCTGCGGATGTTGGAGCCAAGAGGGCCGTGGAGTGGAGCTGGTCACCCAGTAGCTCGAGGAAACCCCATACAGGTGTGATGCAGAGTCCAGGAAACTGTCATTGGACACAGAGCAGGCTTCCCAGGAAAGGAGTTAGAGGAGTCTTGTCCTGAGCCTGGGACCCCTGCAAGAGATTTTAATTTAATTTTACCTTGACACCATTCAAGGCTTCCTTGAATTCTCTCAAATTCAAAACAATAGTGTGTGTATTTGTCTGTGTGTGTGTGTGTGTATGTGTGTGTGTCTTCAGACATAGCTCCATTGAGACATGGGTGAAAAGAGGTCGAGTGAGATTTTTAAGATGAACCTATATGAGTACCCAGAGAAACATGGAAAACTCTGTTTTCAAAAAGTTGATCCTTTAAACTGCATGTTTTGGATAACCCTCAGTTCTTGGTTTGGAAGCAAAACATCTCTGTCCTTAAGTAGATGTTTCCGAGTTGTCCTAAAGCTAAGGAAACAGCACGGTGTAGTGGAAAGAGAAGGGGCTGGGGTCTCGATTTGACATTAAGCAGGTGGTTTGTGACCCTGGGAAAAGCACATGCAGCCTCACAGACTGAATTCCTCTGTAAAAGAGGAGAGCAGACCAGGTTATCTGTGGTGTGGAATTCTCATTTCATAAGCTCAGTGTCCCTTGTAAAACCCAAACTGCCTGCGAGTGAGACTTCCGTCCAATGCAGAGCTCCCCTCCCAACTCAAGCATCCCATGTTGCCTGAGCACAGGCTCCTAATTGTACTCAGTTCTAGACATTTCAGATCCAGGGAAACAGACTTGAAGGAAAGTACAAGGACTTGCTCAAGACCACCCAAGTTCCCAGCATTCTGTTTCCTTTTATATCTTGTCCTCGCCAACCGTCCTGCTTGACACCAGCTCTGTTGTGCACGAAAACAGAAGGTGAGGCTGCGAGTTATATGCAAAGCTAGTGACTCTTTTCCTGCCATGCGGGCATCTCAGGTCAGGGAACGGGACTGCAACCCCATTCGTGCTGCCTGATGGTGCCTCCCTTTGGGGAAACAGGAGTGGCTGGCAAACGTGAAGCCTGCTGAGGAGGGCAGGGCATGGCATCCAACCCATAGATGGACACCTGATATTCCTCCCAGGCTGCCCACCCCTCTTTCCACTATTTGAGGAGTTGGAAACACTCAGACTCCTGAATCCTCTAAGAGAGCGAGGTGATTTCAGTCATACATGTTTCTATCACGTGGATGTCCAAACAGGAAGACAAAGAAAACTGGCTTTTCATTTTTTGTTTTCTTAAGGCAGCGTATGACCAGGAATGGATGAGACCAACATGACTGCCTTCGTTCTAAATGTCTGCATTTAGAATCTACCTAAGAAATCTACCATGCATTGAGGTAACCTGAGGGAAAACTGCTTTCGCTATTCAGGAATTAAGGTTTCTGTATTGTGCATGGACCACGAGCTTGCGCTTAGAAGTCAATGCAAGACTTCAGCTGACACTTGCATACCTGTCAGGAGCCACTGATGAGAACCAGGTGGGCTGTTTCAAGCAGAAGTCAATTACCCAGATGGCGACTGTTTCTTAATTCAAAACTTTAACATCACCTTTTTTTTTTTCTTCCATTATGAAAAAAAGCAAAGGGGAAAGAGAATACATTGAGTTTGAGCACTCTGGTTGATAAGGTTAAAGGCATGAGAGGGAAGTGGATCCCTGGGCCCACCTAGCTCCCTGCAGCTCCAGTCTGCAGCATGGTGCCTGGAAGACTCAGCTGCTTTTTCCAGGATCGGGAGTGATGGCCCCGAAACACAGCAGGGCCTGTTCTTAGGAAGAGGAAGAACTCTCCCTTGCCGATTAGCAACTGCATTAAGCAGATGGGACCCTCCTTCCTTTTTCTTTCTTTCTTTTCTTTCTTCCTTTCTTTCTTTCTCTCTCTCTCTCTTTCTCCCTTTTTCTTTCTTTCTCTCTCTCTCTCTTTCTCTTTCTCTTTCTTTCTTTCTTTTCTTTCGTTTTGTTTTTTTAAGTAAAAAGGAAAAAATAAGAAAAGGCTTTGATGGTTTTAAGTTGCACTTCCAAGTGCTTTCTTAAATGCTTTCTTTTTCCCAAGGAGGTTGTGCTGTATCAACCCCTGCAGTCCAGAACATGGATAGTCAAGCTTCTTATTCTGAAGGTGAAAATTTCTCCATGAGGCCAGTGCTGCAATGCTTTAGTGCAGGGCTTATTTCCCTGGTCCTCACCTGTTGTTTGGTGATAACTAGACCAATTCAGATAGGTGGAGTGTTGCCCTAACCTTGCTTACCTAGCTCCTGCGCTCTGTACTCTGGTTTCTGCTACAAGCTGGCTGTGTGTCCGCAGACAGGCCCGCTGTTGGATACAAGAGGCTGGTGGGGGGAGAGGAAAGCCAGCAAAAAGCAGATTCTGTTCTCACTCCCTCCTCCTCTAGACAAATTTTCATGGATGCTTTCATCCTTCCTTGAACCTTGTTTCTCCCAGGCTGAATAGGAATTTGAAATCAAGACAAGATCATTCCTTACACTTTTTGAACAGTTACTAGGCGACAGGCCCGATGTTTCCTTAAGAGTATCATGTCACTTGACTCTCACGGCAGCCCGGTGATATGGTTACAGATAAAATAGACTCAAAAGCTTCATGTGAGGAGGAAGATGCAATTGCTTGAAGGAATTATTCGATTGGGAGCCAGTTATTGGATCAGCTGTTTTGGGTCCACCCCCTTTAGCATCGTTGCAGCCCCTACCCACCACCTCCGTCATCACCACCCCACCAGCATCTCCCTGCCTCTACTGCCATGCCCACTACCAGATGCAAAGTGTCAAAGCGACAGAGAGTTGTCAAAGAAATAAAGAGCTGAAATTTGTTGACACGGGGACATCTTTTATTTGAACTGTCTCGACCACGGAAGCCAAATTGTTCATTCATTTGGCCTCTTACTCTATCATCACTATCCTTTAGATTGCTGGTCCTTATATGTGAGATGGGGAGCCAGGCAGCTTAAATTTTCTTTAGTCAGTGGAACTGCATCAAGAACTGGTCTCTGAGGGAGACGCAAGAGGTACGAGATATGGAAACATATGTATATGTATAACTGATTCACTTTGTTATAAAGCAGAAACTAACACACCATTGTAAAGCAATTATACTCCAATAAAGATGTTAAAAAAAAAAAAAAAAGAACTGGTCTCTGGGAGAAGTGGAAGCCAACCAAGTCCTCGGTCTATTTGGAATTTGGCATAGCAAAAAAATATTAGGTAAACTAGGTAAACTGCTGGTACTGTCCCTGCAGATTGAACCATCTTCCAAGGTCAGAGACTTGTATACTAACAGATTGTTAAAATTATGTCCAAATCCCAGTTTTCCACTGTGTCCGGCAACTTGAAATCCTCTGTTTGGGAGAAGCGGTGAATGATTGGGATTATAATGGGGATCAAGACATGCATGTGTGTACACAAAAAAGGAAGAAAATAAAATTAGCATGCCATCTCAAAGCTATATGGGGGGGCTTCCTTGGTGGCGCAGTGGTTGAGAGTCCGCCTGCCGATGCAGGAGACACGGGTTCGTGCCCTGGTCCGGGGAGATCCCACATGCCGCAGAGCGGCTTTGGCCGTGAGCCCTGGCCACTGAGCCTGTGCGGCCAAAATACATTTAAATAAAAAAAAAAAAAAAAAGTTATATGGGGAAGCATGGATGTCTTGAGATTCTGAATTCAGTAATACCATCAGAAGAGCTTTGGTAAACGCACTGATTGTGAAAGCTTATCCCACGGTTCTGGTACTACCAGCGGAATATTTCCAAAGCACAAATCTGATCATGCCACCTCCCTGCTTAAGATCCTGCAGTGTCTCCCTGTGGGCTACAGGATAAAGTCCAAGCCCTTAGAATGGACATCCCAGTCCTCCACAATCTGGACCCTGCTCACCTCTCCAGGCTCATCTCCTGCTGCATTCTCTCTCACAGCCTACGCTCTAGCGATTTTAAACTACCAGCCAGTCTTCCAACAGACTAAGTTTGTTTAGGTGCTGAGGGTCTTACCCATGCTGCTGCTTTTGCTTGCAACCAACCCCTGCTACACAAACACATACACACGTGCACCCACACGAGGCTCCACTTAATGAACTCCCACCCATCTTTCAAGATCCAGCCAAGGGAGCCTTTCCAGCTCCGCAGGCAGAACTGACCACTTCTTCCTTTATGCCCCCATGATACGCTGCATAGATATAGCACCTCTCACTGTGCTGCTAATATCTCTTTGCATGTCTTTCTCTATGCCAAATGGTGGACTCTCTGAGGGTAGAGAATGCGTCTTAGTTGTCGTTTTATGCCAGCAGCAAACACCATGTTAGGCTCAGAGTAGATGCCCAGTAATGGCTATTCTTGGGGTTTTTCTGTTTTGTTTTGTTTTGTTTGTTTTTTGCACGAACCCGCTCTTACTTCTGTTAAACAGTGTAGAGTGCCAGAGGTAGGGGTTGGAGAAGGGAAGAAAGAGAGGGGACTTTCTTAGGGGCTTATCAGTAAGAGTTCACATGTAGAGGTTACCCATCAACCAAATGGCAGACTCCAGAGTAAAACCTAAGCTGTTAGAAATGAATTGAGCTGGTTACTATTTTTGTACCTGACCTATTTTTGGGTTACTTTCTACAAAAACTCCCAGACTCTTGTAAATGAACCAAACCACTTTTGGATGGTTTTGTATTCTCTCCTATTATGGTGGCTTTTCACTCTGCTGAAGGGAAAATCTGCACAGTCCCTGAAACCCAATTTTAGTGCAAAGTCATCTAGGGAAGAGTGCTGTTCTCAGTGGAACCAGCTTTCACAGAACTTTCTCGATTGTTTTTCCATGCAGGATTTAAAGGCCAAGAATAGCAAATCTATCTACCCCAATGGCAGCACTCATTTCCTTAGTGCTCATGCTGTATTCCCCTGAGAACAAGAAGGGTTCGATGACACTTATCTGCTGCCTCTTCTCTGCCTTCGGCTTGCCCGTGCTGGCTCGCAAGCCTGCCTGAAGCCACGTCTCTACTGCCTGGACACAGATACGACTCTGGCAATAGACTATTTTAAGCTCCAGATCCCTTGTTTGTTGCCATTTAATTTTTGTTTGCAATGCCCCAGTGGTTGTTGATTTATAGAGAACAAGGGATGAGTTTTTACATGAGTTTTACAAGGGATGAGTTTTTACATTCCAGGATATTGTAAAATTTAATAATGTTTTGAACTGGGGTGAGGGGAGTAGCAGTGGACTGTGGGGAGAGTGCTAGAAAAGAAGACTCAACCTGACTCTGAATTTCAGGACTCAGTGTAGAACACCTGGGGAACAACTTCATAATTGTTTCATTTACAAAGACTGCTATTAATAAGAGCAAATTATTTAAGTGGCAGTTGTATTAAAGGAATGCTGAGGAAAAGACTGATGAGGACTTGACTCTGTGTGTTTAATAACAGCCTCCAAGACAGGGACCAAGAAAACGTTGACTTTTCTAAATAACCAGAGGCAAAACCTAAGGGCTTCAAAAATCATTAACAGAAGAAAATATGTTTACAAGCATACTAAAGAGCTTTGATAGGGAGTTAAGAGACGACTGGAAAACAGAGTCAGGGAGGAAAAGTTTCAGGGGTCAGAATTCTTTAGCTGACAGATTTCTGATGGTCAGTGGTCTGCCTAGAACTGTGCTTTTAAAGCAGGAGGTAAGATGTCTGCTGCTAGACAGGAAAAAAGAGATTTGCAATGGCGAGATAGACATTGGCTAGGAGGAACTTTGGGATGGTGACAAGGGTTGGCTTTAATACAGTGATAGCGGCAGCTAAGTGGCTTTCTGGGGTACCAAGGGAACGGTAAAAGATAAAGATGCACGCTTAAGATTGTTTCCGTGCAACCTTTAGTGCAAGCTGGGCCAAAGAGACTTCTGTCCTTCCAGATCCCTAGCTCATTGATCTCGCAAATGTTTGCTTCCAATGGAAAATGCTAACTTCACGTAGGTTCCAACTCTCATTCTAAAGCCCTTAATTGCAATGGCATGTTTATTCATTTCAGCAAGTACTTACTCAAAGTGCTAGCACACTTGGCTCAAAACACTGACTTGCATCATATTTTTTCAGACATCTGCTGACTATTCACAATGACTGGGCCAACCCTCCATGGTGTGTCAAATCCTCCTCAAAGCCATCCACACTTGGCAGCCTTGAGGGCTGCAAATGCTGAGTCTCTGGACCGATCAGTTTAATTGTTTCCCAAGCTAGGAGTTTAATAAGAGCTGATAGAATAAGAGGTAGAGAGAATAGAGAGGCAGAATTTGCCCTACCTTCTCTTCTGGAAGTTTCTTTTATCCTCAGCATTGCTCTGGGAGTTTGAAAAGATCCACAGTAGTGTTGCCAGTGTCCTGGGACTATCCAGTGCCAATCACTCCCTGGGCCTCAGTTTCTTCGTGTAAAATGAGGGGAATGTTTGCTCTCCAAGGTTCCATTCAGAAACCTCTCCCAAGAGGAGGAAAGAAGCCTGTCCCCCAAAAAGGATATTTCCCCCTTTGGTCACCTCTGTTCCAAAGCATCTCTCTCACATCTGAGATTTCTGCACCTCAATTCTGGCCACAATGTCCCTTTGTCTTAATTTTATAGGCGTGTTCAGGGCTCCATAGTACAACCTGGCAGGCGTTCATTCCAACATTCTTTCCCATAAAAAGTTTTCAGCTCCTGCTTCCTTATCATGTTTCTTCCCTTCACCTCTTAAAATTTGTCCTCAACACCTGGCAATAAACTTTACCCCTAAAAACACCCCTGAAAATTGCCCAGAACTGCCGAGACCATAACACTTGGCTGTAGCGTTTGTAGAAACATCAACTTTAGAGGAGTAATAGCAAGGCCCTTTCTGATATTCTGACCTGTTTTTGTCGAATTATGTTTCTTTCAACAGGACTGCAATGAAAAATGGATTATCAAATGACTTGAAAATGGAATGGGATTTGCCTCTAGAGGTGGGATCAGGTGGGTCAGAACAGTGGTGGAGGAGTGTTTGTTGATCTATATCAGTCATTTTTATAAAAGAAATGGTTCTCTGCCTCACGGTGATGCACACAGTAGACTGATGAAGAGTAGAAATTTGCAGAAAAGGCTCTTGCCGAGAGGAGAGGCACGTGGAAACGCTCTCTCTGTATTTGTGAGGACAGCCATGTTGAAAGCAATTAGTATTCTTCCACCAAAACTTCCTTGGTGCTATGCTCAGAGACCACATTTTACAAGCAGGAAGATGGGTTCCCATCTTGCAATTTTGAGGCCAGGCTCCCCCATTGCTAGCTGAGTGGCCTTGTTAGAAGGAAGTCCTCAAACCTCCAGTTTCCCACGCTGGAAAGTGCGGCTAAAGCCCTTTACCTTTTGGACTTGTGAGAATTCTAGCGGATTTTGTATGTAAAAGTGCTATGTGGAGGTGATGACAAGTTTTGGATTTTAATATTTCTTATTTTTATGCCTTTTCCCCTCTCTGGCATATAGCTAGAACTTTGAGGTCCTCCTGAAAGGACCTTCGGTAATCTTCAGCTACCAAATGAACAGCTGTAGAGACCAAGGGAAATGCCTTGATTTATCAGGTTTATGCTGTTGAATGAGGGGAAAAAATGATAATTTTACTTATGAAGGGAGGAAAAGGTGATCCGCTAGCAGGAGAAACCTACATTGTTCAGACTTTTGCTTTCTACGTTTTGTTGCTGTTCTTGCTGTGTTTTTTCCATGCAGACCAGGGCCCAAGGGATAATGAATCTCAAACAAGCTGAGAGATCTTTAGCAAGCAAAAGCTTCCTACAGGTTAGCGGTAATGGTAGATGTAGGGCATGTAAATAAAGCATTTCCTAGACCCTTGGAGACAGAACCCTGATAACTCTTCATAAATTCCTTCTGTTGAATTAGCAGCATTTGGAACTCTGTTCTGGATTTGGGGGTTCTTTCCCCAGCAGTCACGAATTTGAATTCAGTTGGCAATTCCTCTGCTCTTCAGGGCCCCCACTGATTTAACCAAGGTTGAAGGTCGCTGGAGGAGGCACCAGCCCTTAATGCATTCTTGGGCAAGAGGAAAGAAACAGTTTCTTCTAAGGAACAAGACTTATGCTAATGGTCTGATAACACAGTTGCTACTTTTTCCCCCCTTTGTTTTTCTTTCTTCCTTCCCCCTTCCCCGTTTCTTTCAAGTTTCACATCTTTACTCACGTTAAATTAATACTTGGAGTTGATAGGGCCGGTTTTAACTTGCTTAGGAAGTTAATGTTTTCCTTGTTTCTAGTCGGAATTCCCAGAGACATGGAGTGACTTTCTCCTGCAAATCGAGCTTTCCCAGAGTATGCCTGACTTCCCCAAAACATTGTTAATAATACTTCGCTTTTTAACTGTAGGAGACCTTCAGCCATTGCAGCCTCTGCAGAAGCTGTAATGGGAGAAAGCCACACAGCGCAGCCAGGCCAGGGCCCTCTGGGGGGTTCCTGGACTCACCACACTCCAGGCCCAGGTCCCTCACAGCACCAAAGGCTGCGGTGAAAGAGGCCCTGCTGTGCCAGGTTGGGGGCAAGGAGAGGCATGAGACAGGCCCTCAAACATCTCCTCCTCGGAGGAGCCCCTTTGGCTAAGGATATGCATTCCCTTAGGTTTCAGTTATTCCTCCCCCCCAAAATGAATCCCCAAACTGGAAAAGCAGCTTTCATTCACACAGTAGCGTGAATGAATTAACAGCAGGCCCTTTGGATTATCATTTGGGGGTCTTGAAGCAGAGGGAGAAGGCACTTGGGACCTCCGGCAAGGCCAGCTCAGGCCCTGGGGGGATATGGATAACGGGGATACCAAGACCACAGGAGACATTCGGGGGGGCACCAAGAGGCTGGCCGGGGAGGCCATCGCAGGTGGGCGCGGGGGCCTGGACTCCGCAGAGGGGGCGCAGTCCCTCCTGCGGGCGCTGGCTGCAGGCACATCCGACCCCTTACCCCCATCCCGGTACTTCCCTTAGTCCCAGAGGAGCTTTCCGATGCCCAGAAAGGCCCCTTCGCGCAAGGTTTCTGCCTCCTTTCTGCGGAGGTTCGGGGACCCAGTTCCGTGGACGTCCCCGCACCCACCGAGGACCTTGCGTGCCCTCCAAAGCAGGCCCGTCACGCAGGGCGGCGGGAGGGGGGCGCGGGAGCTGCATGGCCGCCGAGTCCCCGCTGCCCAGCCAGCCGGCGCGCCCGGGAGTGGCGCGGCCGCGGCCTCCCGGGGCGTGGGCACACGCGCCCCAGGGCCCGGCGCCCTCCTGCCGGGAGCCCGGACCGGCCGCCCGGACCGGCCGCAGCCGGCGCGCCCCGGCCTAGGGGGTGGGGCTTGGGGCGGGGGCGGAGCCAGGTCCGCGGCCGGTGTCAGGTTGCTCCGGTAACGGTGACGTGCCGCGGCGTGGGCGGGGCTAACACGCAGGTTGCATATTTTAGGAAGTGAGGAGGAGGCGCGGGCTTGAGCTGCGGCTGGGTCTGGGGCGCAGAGCTGCGGCGGGAGGAGGCGGACACGTGGCAGCAGCAGCGGTAGCAGCCCCGGCAGCGGCGGCAGAAAAGGCATCGGCCCGAGCCGCCGGCCGTCTTCCCTCCTTCCCGCCCCGCGGCAGCCCTAGCTCCCTTGTCTCCGCTCCCCCGGTCGCGCTTGCTCGGCCGGGAGCCGCTCTCTTCGTTTCTTTCTGATTTTCAAGCAACAGGACCCGGCGCGGGGCACAGACCACCGCCAGTATGGGGAAGGGGGTGAGTGTCCGGGGAGCCAGGGGAGGGGCACGGGGAGCCCTGGAGGGGAGGAGGAGGAAGAGGAGGAAGTCAGGAGGGAGGCCACAGCAAACTCTCTCGCCTTCCTTTTTTTCCTCCGCCTTTCTTGCCCCGAGGAAAGGCGTGCTCCTCCCCTTATCCTGGGGCGCTCTGCTCGGCCACTTCCCGGGCTGCCGTTCCCGCCGCGGCTCCGGCCCGGCGCTGGGGGGCTTGCGACGCGGGGGCGGCCTTAGGGTCCCAGGCTCCTTCTGGAGGCTTCGGGCTTAGCCAGTTGCCCGCAGAGGCGGCCGCCCTCCCCTAAAGGAAAAAACTGGCTTCCCCTTACTGTGGAGCCGGTCGGGCAGGCTGGTGCCAGAAAGGGTGTGTCTTTGCCCTAGGATGGCCTTTAAGGTATACTTTTGAGAGCTTTAATGGGCCCCTTTCCATAAACATGGGATGCGCCCGGGGCAGCTGGAGCAACTGGAATGGTTATCTTAATGGTGGGGAGGATGTGTGTAGATATTTTTGAGGGATGATCCAGGAAGGAGCACAGGCTGATCCACCAGGGTCTCCGGGTACTGTAAACACGAAAAAGGACGGGAAGTCGGGGCAGTACGCAGTAGGAGTGCCGACCCGCGGAAGAGGGGTGTTCCCGAAGGAACGAGGGGGGGTCCCCTGGGCAGGAGAGGCGAGCGCTGTGGGGATACCAGAACGACGGCTGGTTCCTGCATTTCTGTAACTTGGAGCTGTGATAACCCGTAGCCACGGCAAGAGACTGGGTGGCAGACCCCAACGGGGCCAAAGTCCAGTCGAGAAAAGTTTATACAAAAGAACAATCAGAAGTATCAGTTGATGGGATAAAATGACCAGGTCAAGAGAATACTGGTAGGAGAGGATCCGCTCCATTGTGTCCAGGGCTTGCACAGTGCCTTGGCGGTTAGTAGGTCTTGGAAGGTTCTGAGGGTTCCTCGGTGTGGAGTGAGTGATGGGCAAAGAGGGACGGTGCATTCTTTGGGGACTCTAAATGGATTTTGAAGGAGGTCATTGAAAGGCTTGGACCTGGTCGAGAAAGTAAGGAGAGGTGGGAATGCACAAGTGACATCTTCTAAAAGCACAAAATGTGGAGGGCTGGCTCAGGTCAAGCAGCTGAAAAGAGCTGACTGCCAGCCTCTGTACTTCCAGGATGAAAACTGGGTTAGTGGCCTGTGCTTGTACCACACTGTCAAACCCTAAGTCATTCCAGTAAACAAGCTCTTTAAAGCTCATTTCTTTGTCTCTTTCCCCTGAAAAAAAAGTTTATTTCTTGAGCCTCACATTACTGACTGGGGGGCTGTAGAGATCGTAGATATGTACCCGGGGCCTAGGAAGGTGAAGTGATTTGCTCAAGGTCAAATGGTTGGTTAGTGACACACCAGACGTTCCTGATTCGTGAACAGCCGGTGGTCTCCCAGCCTGAAAACTCACTCACTCCTTAACATTGCCTGATATGCAGAACTCTCAAGTTATTTTTCAGATGAAACTGGGTGTTTGTGAGGCTGGATTAATGGACCAGAGAGATGTTTGAATAACTAAGTTATGTCCATAGATCTATATGTCCCTTTCGTAACCACACACATGCACAGTGGTGGTAAAGAAAGCAACATACCTGGGTCGTGGAAGTTCAACCTAGATGTCTTATGGATCTTTAATAAAATGCCTAGTGGCTGGCAAACACAAAATTGAATTGTAACTGGTTAACACAGGCTGATACGCTGCTTATCTGCTGGGTTGTAGTTAGTATTTTGGGTACTCTGATAAATTAAGCACGGGGGGGTGGTGTGTGTGGGGGGGTGATTCCCCTGGGATAAAGTTACCCCTTTGTCCCCAGTGGCTTACGGTGATAGTCCAAATGTTCAGAAGGATATTTTATGCTCAAATGTTGGGATTTTTCCACATGGGGATTAGAATGTGGGTGGAGTGGTGACTAAAGCCCTGCTGATAATTGGTTAACTAGGAAGCCAGTGCTGGTAGCTAATTTTTAAGGTCATTGTTAATTTCTTCCCCTCCCCTTCCCATTACTGTTGGGAGCCCAGGTTTTGATGATATTTCAGGTGATTTTATTTCTCCTTAAAAATTGATCTCCTAAGCTTTTGGTAAAGAAATGGAAGAACAGCTCCTGCTGAATCATTCCTGGATGAAATAGGATTTTGTCCTTTTTTTCATACTGGGTGTTTTTGCCAGTCACTTGGCTTAAATCCACAGCTAGGCCTACCAATCCTTTAGCTCACCAAAGGTACGTAAGAAACTTTCTTTTTTCTCAAGTTTACAAAAAATGAGGGGAGGGGAGGTGTCACCTGCTCCTTCACTGCAGTTCTCCATTGTTTGAACATTAACTTAGTTACCTAGAAAAGAAACCATGGTTTATGGGTAGTGATTTAAAGAGGAGCCTGGAAAAAGGTCCAGGTGAAGGTTGCACAAGGGATACAGATGTCAGCAGAAATCGTGGTTGTATGGTAGCACTATCAGCTGCCCTTTGGGAGCTCAGCTTGAAAGTGTGACTAAATTCCCTCTGGCTGCTATAAAGCTAGTACTTTAGACTGAAAACATCGCACGGCAGAGTCCTCAGAGTGGAAGGTTGCCCAGGCCTGGCCCGAGCAAGTGGAGTGGTTACTGGAGGAACTGGTTAACTAGCCGCAGGGACATAGAAGGTCGGGGATGCATCACACCGTTTGCCCCTGTCAAGTGTTAAGTATATAAGTGACGAACAGCCCCCACCCCCCTCGCCTTTCTGTACCCTGCTCTGAGGGTGTATTCTCTTTGGGTAACTTACTGTTTGTTAATTTGTAGTTTTCTCTGCCAGTAAGTTTGTAACACTCTGGTGACTCACCTTTGGGTGGGAGGGTAGGAAAGGGGGAGGTCTGCATCATAAGTCAGAGGAGATTGAGAGTAGGCTAAGCCTGACAACCCCTGTCCCCAAAAGGGGGCGAGGCATTTTTTAAAATCCAGTACAATGTTTATTCAGGTGAGGAATAAAACTTAAAATATCCAGACCCCTGGAAGCGTTATTCCTAAACTGCACTTAAAAAAAGTGAGTTCGGGCTTCCCTGGTGGCGCAGTGGTTGAGAGTCCGCCTGCCGATGCAGGGGACACGGGTCCGTGTCCCGGTCCGGGAAGATCCCACATGCCGCGGAGCGGCTGGGCCCGTGAGCCATGGCCGCTGAGCCTGCGCGTCCAGAGCCTGTGCTCTGCAACGGGAGAGGCCACAGCAGTGAGAGGCCCGTGTACTGCAAAAAAAAAAAAAAAGTGAATTCAACATTGTAAAGCCTAATAGACTGGGTACCCATCCATTCTCCATCCCAGAACCCTTCTAAAGCGTTGTTTTCTGATTATTTTAGCAACAAATGAACAGATAAGTGACTTTCTGTTCTGTCAGGCTATGTTACTTTTTTTGGGGGGTTGCATTGGGTCTTCGTTGCTGCGCGCAGGCTTTCTCTAGTTGCGGCGAGTGAGGGCTACTCTTTGTTGCGGTGCGTGGGCTTCTCATTGCAGTGGCTTCTCTTGTGGAGCACGGGCTCTAGGCATGCGGGCTTCAGTAGTTGTGGCGCACAGGCTCAGTAGTTGTGGCGCACAGGCTCAGTAGTTGTGGCTCGCGGGCTCTATAGAGCACAGGCTCGGTGGTTGTGGTGCACGGGGCTTAGTTGCTCCGTGGCATGTGGGATCTTCCCGGACCAGGGCTTGAACCTGTGTCCCCAGGCGGATTCTTAACTACTGCGCCACCAGGGAAGTCCAGGCTATGTTCTTTCACATAGCATACACAAACTTAAGAATGAAAGAGGCTTTAAGGAAAATAGTTTTCGAAGGATTTTGTCTGGAAAAGTAAGTAAAATTAGTTTCTTTATTTAAAACAAAGTTTTTTAAAGCCCTGAAGTGTCAGTTTCTCATCTGGCCCTTAGGTAGAATACTCACCCAAGTGAAAGTCACCTGTGTTCCGTTTAGAGAGGGTACAGGGGAAGTGTGAGTGGCAGCTGTTGTTGGGATTTTAAAGCATTTGGCGTTGAGAGATCTAATCTTTATAAACTGAGTTTTTGCTGTTTGTCAGTCTTAAGTCTTTTCAAAACTAGAAAATGGTTTTTCTTTCAGCTGAAAAAAAACTACTGAAAATTGAAAAGAATAGGAAATATTGAATACTATGAATTACCCTCCAAAGGGCAGCTGAGGGGAGGTGTCATTGGACACTGCTGGGATGCTATTGAACGGCATCTTCGGGTTCTCATTTACTTTCACTTTCCAAGTAAAAGGCTTTACATTTTTAGAGCCTTGGTCAAAGTCTTGTGAAATAAAATGGGCTTTTCAGCCCTCTGTGAGGGACAGGAGGGTGAACATTTGTGCTGTGGTGCCTTCTTCTAGACGCCCAGGGCGCTCTGCCAGCCAGCAGGCCAGAAGAAGAAACACGAGTGTCAGATCAGATGGGCTCACAGTAATCAGAGTTGCTGCTTTTGGCCAGCAAAGCACTGGGCAGAATGTTTCCCCATCCCTGCCAGAGCTGTCCAATTTTGGATTCCGCTGAAATTACGTGTCCAGTAAGTGATAATGTGAAGGACAGAGAATTTTAAAATCCACTACTTTTTTAAAACTCTCCTTCGTTTATATATTTTTGGAAAAGGAGCCATAACCAAGTCAGGTCTGAACTTTCTCACGTTGCTATGAATCCAGTGTGTGTGAGAGGAAGTGTATTCTTTGGCTGTAGTCATAGAGAGACTGTTCTTTGCCTATGAGTCACCTCCTTAGTTGTGTTTAAATCTGTCGTCAGGAATCCACAAGCAGTTCTTCACATTTATTTGACTAATGTTTCAGATAGCAGATTCTGTCAGTGAGAATAGAAGCACCCCACTCTACCCCCCCAACCCACCCTGCAGTTTTTCTCTCTGGTTTCATTTGGATCTTGAGCCAAGGGGATTTTGGCCAGTGGACCCCATTCCTTAGTTCCTTTGTGACTTTACAGTGGATTATATCTGAGCATTAATTATCTCTGTACCTGGTTTTATTCAAACCCTGTTCAGTAACAGCCGTTAGATGTTTTTGGTTGGTGATCTGAAAAGTTGATCCTTGATGGCTTGTGTTTCTGTCTTTGGGACCTGTATTGTTTGGGGGCCTGATAATCAGTGTGTTACGGGGTTTTGTGCATCGTTGAGACTTAGTGCTTGGTTTATCCTTCCGGTTTGTCGTCATGGTGAGGGCAGGGCCTCACGCACTTGGGGTGTCATCTTCTTGTGTTTTTCCTTTATCCTCCCCATGGTGCTTCCGTGGTGCCGTATTGGTTTATTGGTTTCAACTCAGGTGGCGTTTCTCTAGTGACACACCAGACGTTCCTGATTCGTGAACAGCCCGTGGTCTCCCAGCCTGAAAACTCACTCACTCCCTGACATTGCCTGATACGCAGAACTCTCAAGTTATTTCTGGAGAGTTCTATTTCCCTGTTTCTCTAGGGCCTGTCACTGCCTTTGTCCTCTTCAGCCCTGCAGCTGTTTTACTTCCCACCCTAGGCTTCAAGGTACCAGTTGAGGAGTGATCAGGAGTTACTGGAAATTGATTCAGTCCCCTTTTAATGCTTGTGCTGGTTATTAACCCAGGGTCTCTCAAACCAACAACTTCTTTTGAGTAGCACCAGCTAAAGAGTGGCCTGACAAAATGAAAAAAGGCATGAGGAGGGCAGCAAATGGGTGGAAACAGGCAGAACATTTTAACCCCTCATTACCCAGGTACCTAATGTAGAGGTAGAAAACCCCATTGAAAAAACAAGTTTTTTTAAAGAGGTCATAAATCTAAAGTATATTGATTATTTAGATGTTTTAGGATTTTTTTTTTTTTGCGGTATGCGGGCCTCTCACTGTTGTGGCCTCTCCCGTTGCGGAGCACAGGCTCCGGACGCGGAGGCTCAGCGGCCATGGCTCACGGGCCCAGCCGCTCCGCGGCATGTGGGGTCTTCTCGGACCGGGGCACGAACCCGTGTCCCCTGCATTGGCAGGCGGACTCTCAACCACTGAGCCACCAGGGAAGAGCCCCATAGAATCGTTTTGAATGATCATGGATGTATACTGACTATTGCAGGTAGGGTGGACTGGCAGTCTCGTTGAAATTTCACATGCAGGCAGATTGGGGAGGAAGGTTAAGCCTTGTTCATTTTGGGCTGAGGGAACCCACTGGCTAGAGCTGGAGCTGTTTTCTTTGCCCCCTGCTGGCTGATGGGCTGCAGCCCAAGTTTGGAGGGACTGAGCTGGGCTCACAAAGAGACCCACTGCTTTGGCCTGGCTACTTGATATTCCCCACCTCGCGGAAGGTTTAGGTGAGTGAGAGAAGGACTGGGAAGGCCAGGTGTCCCTTGGGTCACGTCCTCTTCCTTCTCTGCCCTAAACGCTGCTCTGGGCTGCAGAGCCCTGCAGTGCCATCCTCTTTCAGCCCCAGCCGTCTGCACCCTCAGCTCCCTGGATGGAAAATCCTTGTACATAAACTAAACTACTTAATCATTTAGGAGCCATCGGTGGTGTGATGAACTGCGATTGGTCATGTCTTATATCTTTATAAGTTTCAATTGATGATGAAATAAAAAATGCCCCAAATGAGGTGTTTTTTTTTAAATTCATAAAGACTTTTCACAGTGACGAGTGGCAGTGATTTACATGTTCATTAAAACCAAGTTATAATAACCTTTGTGTAGTGCTTTGCAGAGTACCTTCACATACACATTTGTATTTGATAATGATTAATCATATATCATCCCAGGGAGACTGGAAAGCCTACCCGCGCCCCCCTTTTTACATAAAGGAAAGATGTAGCCCAGACTAGGCAGTGCCTCTAGGTAACCAGTGAGGATCGGAGACCATCCTTCCAACTTCCTGCTAAGGTGGAATTTGCCAAATTGGGTTCAGAGGTATCCTTTCTACAACCCTCTTGGCCAGCTTTGAAATGTGCTGCGTTTGGGGCAATTACTTTTACCCTCCTCTGGCCCCTCTTGATAGTCCAAAGCTTTGTCAGTTTTGGAAACAGTGCTGTTTTTAGGTGTTTTGTTTTTGGATTTGATGGCAGCCCCTTGATTCATCTATCAGAACGCCTCTCTAGAGTCTTTAGTAGTTATACCAAGTGTTATTCCCATTTTAGGCAACAAGGAAACTGAGGCTGACTGTTCAGGGTTGTCTAGCTGGCACATGGCAGAGCTGGAATGACTTGGGACTGACTTAAAAGTACCATCCATAGTCCTGTCCAAAGGGCGTGGACATCTCTGCTTCCAAGTACCCTCCAGACTTTATCAGCAGCAATTTTGGAAGTCTGAAGACCTCTGACCTCCCGGCTGGCCACAGGGCATTGTGCTGATGTGGTGGGAGCTGTGGCCAGACATCACACTGCACAGTTGAGAAAGCCTCTAAGGCCTGATGGGGGCCGGTTGAGATGGGTCCGAAGGCCTCGGGGCAGTTTCAGCTTACGTAGACGTCAAGTGACTCACGTCTAGGATGGAAGCTTGTCTCCTAAACTCATTGCACCTTCTTTGTGTGCCTTTGTAAAAATTTTTGGGATGTTTCTCTGTACCTGTCATATCCGCTTCCCACTCCACCCCCTTTAAATTGTTAATTACTGAAGAAGAGGAAGGAGCATCTCCAGCCCTAGCAGGCCTTGCTCATTGTAAGGATTTGGTCTGTGTTTTTAAAAAAGTGAACGTTGGGGCCTCAGCCCTCGGGGCTGAGGGTGGGCACCTTCCCAGCGTTGCACACCAGCCCCACTCTGTGCATAAATTCACAGACAGACGTGAATGGATGACAACAGAAAATAGTGTTATAATGGCGGGAATCAGCAATTTTGCACAGGAAGCTTTGGGAGATGTTTACTGTCTGTAGTCTCCCTGAAGTTGGGACAGAATTGAACAAATGAGGAGTTTGGTGCTTTGCAAAGTGGAAAAGCTGCTAGTGAACTCTCTTCTCCTCTATCAGGAGAAGTGACTGAAATTAATGAAGCTTTTGCAGAAAATCCACGGCTTGTCAACAGATCTTGTTTTGAAGATGGTTGGCTGATCAAGGTGACACTCAGTAACCCTTCAGAACTAGATGAACTAATGAGTGAAGAAGCATCTGAGAAACGCATAAAATCCATTGAGGAGTGAAAATGGAACCCCTAAAGAAACTAGTTTGAAACAACTAAAAAAAAATAATAATAATAAACAAGCGCACCTTGCTCCAGGTTTCAACCTTGGTTTCTCCTGTCAAGAATTTTCTCACCCCATCTCCTGAGCACCCTTTCCCTCTACCCAGATCAACTGGTGGCAAAACTGATAGTGAACCGTTGAGAGGATGAAATCCCCAGGAAGCACAGGGCGAAGTAATGACACTTTATTTTAGGCTGTGTCACACTGGGCAAGCCCCTGCCCTTGTTGTGACCTCCCACTTCCTAAATTAGAATGGGAAAAACAAATGTTCACAAGTGGCCCTTTTGGGGGGGTGGTATGATAGTGGCCTTGAGCCTCCATTGTGTACCCTTCCCCTTTCTCAGAGACGGTACAGCGGTGCCCAAGGGTGCTCTTGAAGGGAGCCCGGTCACTGCCTGTCTTCCGTGGAGGAAGGAGAACTGACCTGCATTCCCTAATGGAAACAGTGGGAATTGTGTGCCCAGTGCCCAGAGGAGTGGGCAGGTCATCGCAGTAGATGCGGGAGACCATATTATCATTCCCCTTTTCGTGACCTTTGTTTTTCCCAAATGCTTTTAAAAGAAATAATAAAGAAAATGCTGTCTACCTAATTTTAGGCTGTTCCCTGTCCTACCCTGCACCACTGCACCCCACCCCAAACACACACACACAGATTTTTTTTCTGCTTTGAAATTAGTATTTGAGATTGGTAGGGACTCGAGTAATATTTGGTTCGCATCAAGATAAGCTAGTATTTTTGTTTTACTCGTAGGGAAGCACTGAGTTGCATAAGCTGCCTAGTCTTCTGGACATTGCCTAGTGAAACAGTTGAAGCTTGAAGGAGAAGAAATCTCACTTGTTAGCACTTCCCCTGTCTCTTTCACAGATATCCTGTTTTAAACCACCACCCCTTATATGCCGTGAAGGGATGAAGAATGGGGAGGGTTATTAGGGAATCTTGATTTCCAGCTACCTGAACCACTGATAACTGAGAAGCTTCAGGCAGGAGATCTGTTTTATAAATGGGGATAACACTCTGGAACATGTCCAAGGTCTAGCTGCTCCAATAATTCTCTCCCCGTCTTTCGGAGTGGAAAATATTGGAAGTCGGAGAATAATCAAAGCCTACAGATGGTGAGGCAGAGGGCTTTTAAAACTCTGATTTTCATATCTTGAAATTAGATACGTTTTAATGATACTCAACTTGCTTAATGAGAATTTGTGAACTGGATTTAAGAAATCAATACAAACGGGCCACGTGAGTCTTTTAGAGATCCCTAGTCGATGCCTTTGTCGTGCTTTTTCAGTGTTGTGCTTCCTTATTAAATATATGAAGGAAGTCCCACTTCAGTTCCTCTCTGGTGGGAGCCCCGTCCTTTGTTTTGTCTGTTTGCTTCCAGTGTGTGTGTGATGTTTCATTTTAACTCTGGCCCCGGGGCTCTCCCAGAGAGGCTCCCGGCAACGCGTGGTTGCTCTGTCGTGGAGAGAATGTGGAGAATGTTGACTGTCTTTAGACTTGCTTCATTCTTAACAGATCAGACGCAGAAACTAAAGAACACTCTGAAAGAGTTAATGGGCAGGGAACACTGTAAATGTGACCACACAAGTTGAGCAATGTGGATACTGTACGTGTCTCTGTGTTTTGGCAACCCTAACTAACCTGGGGCCAGGATCTCTTTAGAGTCTTAAGAAGGTATTTGCAAATTCAAGTGAACATTGTATTTATTTGCAACCATATCAGCTATGACTGAAAGACACCTATATGCTTTGATTTTTTAAAATTTACTTTATATTCAGCACAGGACAGTTTTAATCTAGACAGTGTTTCTACTTGTT
This sequence comes from Neophocaena asiaeorientalis asiaeorientalis, assembly GCF_003031525.2. Classification (NCBI taxonomy): domain Eukaryota; kingdom Metazoa; phylum Chordata; class Mammalia; order Artiodactyla; family Phocoenidae; genus Neophocaena; species Neophocaena asiaeorientalis. The sequence goes on from NW_020175191.1 coordinate 4,496,773, forward strand.
GCTTTAGTAGCTGGTGAGGTACTCCTGAAAATCAGAAGTGATTAAGGGAGAGCCACAAATGAATACAGATAGCACCGCGTAGCATCCATTGTAAGAAAATTGCTAATGTAATTGCCTTTCTTTGCCCTTCTTAGGCGATAGTATCAGTTTGTGGGCTGGGGGGCCTCTGGAGTGAGGGGCGCCTTCTCTCCAGGGACTACTAGCCTTGGGAACACCAAGTTCAGGCTTTGTGTAGCTGAGCGCATTTTCAACAGGAGGTGGGGGAGTGGAACAATCTAGATTTAAACTGTGGAATCAACGTTTTCTCTAAAACTTGTTCCAGTTTTCAGGAGGCGTGGGTGGATCCTGCACATGCTTTTCCTACATCCTGCTTGTGTCCAAATATTTCCAGGGACTTTCACTTGGGGGCTTTATTCTCGGGCTGCAGATTGGGGTGGGGACTCCCTTTGTTTGTCTTTCACTTGAAGAATTTGAAGGATCCTTGGGCTGACTTTTTTTTAATAAGATGAAAAGGTCAGTGCTCTTAAGGCAAACCCTAAAGATATTTAAAGTTGATCCGAAATGACTTCTTTGCAAAGATAAGAATTCAAACGTCACAATAAAAGTCATTCGCATTTAGGTGTATGTATCAGTTAATCCTCTCAAACCTCTAAGGAGGTAGGCGCCTTAGCTCCATTCTAGGGAAGAGAACAGAAGAATTTCAGAATTAGTGACTTGCCCAAGGACACACAGCTATGAAGTGGTGGAGCCCAGGGTATGAACCTGTCTGATTCAGAATCCAAGTGCTTAAGTAAGTTAGTGATGTGAGGATAGTTTCATCTTTCATTGGGGAAGATGGAGGGCCAAGGCGTGGAGATGTTGACAGCACATCCCTCTCCCCCCATTTACCCCAAATGGAAGCAACTGGCAGGGCCATTCTGAGGCCTGACAGGACTTTCCCACTGGTCTTAATGCCCTAGGGTGCAGATGGCCTGACCTGAGCTAGTGATGGCAGTATCAGTCCTAGACTGTTGTTGAGTATGCAGCCTTAGAACGTGTATTTCCGTGGATATTAGCCCGGTGACTCTTCAAAATGATGGCTCTCCTAAAACTGCCGAAACTCCTTTCTCCGCAGTCTCGAGTTTCGAAATGCTGTTCTGAATTCACAACCACATGTTTCCCACATCCCTCTGTAGGTTGGACGTGATAAATATGAACCCGCAGCTGTTTCAGAGCATGGCGACAAAAAGAAGGCCAAGAAAGAGAGGGATATGGATGAGCTGAAGAAGGAAGTTTCTATGGTAAGGTACTAGGAGGAAGGCTGCTCTTGGTTCGTCTTAAAAATTGATTGTATCTTACCTCCTTTGAGTGTTACGGTACCCCTCCCCCCAGTCATCCTTCAGTCAGAGACTTGCTTTATTTTCAAAGTAAAGAGATTACAGCAGTTGTACAGATTTTACTGAATTGTAGAGGTTGCTATGGAAAAATTTCATTATAAAAGCCGTTAGAGGGTTGGACAAGTTACTCAACGCTCCGGCATAACCAAAGGTCCACAGAGGAACCATGGATGATATTATCGTGGGCCTTTGCTTTTGTGTTTCTGCATCATACTGAACACGGAGAACTTCCAACCTCTGCAGGCTGCGGAGGCATCCACAGATGCAACCTGTCTGTAATCTGCCTGGTCATCAGAGAAGGTAGATGAGGTCTCATAGGTCTCTAAGACTGTTGGGTTTCTCTGACGATAGGTGGCAGACAGTCGGGCTCCCATCCCACAGCTTGGGCCGTTCTCCAGTGAAGACTATTCAGTAGGTAGCTGTATGGTTGCCAAGCCATTGGGCAACGATGGTGAAAGTATACTAACTTGTGCACTGAAGAAAAACTTGTCTTCTGAGCCTAATGGTAGTGAGGAGTGATGACATTGATGCTTTTTAAAATCTTTTTTTTTTTTTAATGGTACAGTGTTGAATTCTTTTCCTTCTGTTTTCCCTTAGGATGACCACAAACTTAGCCTTGATGAGCTTCATCGCAAATACGGAACGGACTTGAGCCGAGTATGTTCTAATTGGTTGTATAGAATCCTGATTTTTCCCTATCCCGTTTTCCCCAGTATCACAGGCCTAACCTTAGGGACTCAAGGAGAACGACGACAGCCACCATCTGAGTGTCTGCTACATGACGTGCACAAAGCTTGGGCCCTTTTTTTTTGTTACAACATTGCTTCTGTTTTACGTTTTGGTTTTTTGGCTGCGAGGCATGTAGGATCTTAGTTCTCTGACCAGAGCTCAAACCCATACCCCCTGCATTGGAAAGCCAAGTCTTAACCACTGGACCACCAGGGAAATCCCAGGACCGGGGCTCTTATATGCTGTTTACTATTTTGTTTCCCCTGAAACTTTTTGGAAGTGCATGTTACTTTCCCCATCTTATAGCAGGTGACAGCCAATAGGTGGGAGTCCCAGGATTTGAAACTGAAAAGCTCCAAAACCGTGCTCATCCCCTGACCTTGTGATTACAAACCTTCTCTTTATTCTTCTACGTTTGTTAAATTGAGTTATTTGAACTAGTTGAATCTTGAACGATTCAGATTTTTGCACTTTTATCAGCTAGCTCATTGCTGTTTGTCAGAGCCTTTGGTTTATTCTAGCATTTATTTGAAACTTGTTTTTTGAACAGCTCAAAGAAACCTTTAAATAAAGTATGTATTGTGTATCCTTGTTATCGAGGGGATTTTGATATTAACTTTGCCACAAACAATATAAAAGTAAACAGTCAGGCACAGGGGTGGAGTTTGTTATTTTCTAGACAATCACTAGAAAGTCTGAGGAATGACTAGAGTGCCAGCTAGTATGTAGCTATTGTTTCAATAAATTATCAAGAAGTTCTGAGAAGTCTGGGGGCCTTAAGCTCTGAGAGGAGGCCTGACTCTAAGACCCAGCAGGCAGTTCCTCTCTGAGCACATCACATGGGTTATCTCACCGAAGTTTTCATTAGATTCCTGTGAAGCATGTTCTTTGGGACCTTAAGTTACTTAAGGTCTGTTTTCTTACTTGTAAAATGGGTTGTGGTGAGAATTAAACAATTAATTGGAAGCACTGGATTGACTCAGTGCTCAACAAGTAGGGACAGCTCAGATGGCTGGTGGTGGTGGTGGTTATTCTGTCCAGGGATCACATCACGAACTTGAGGCAGGGGAGGGTCCTAAGTAAGTCCTTGTTTTCCTTGAACCATTTCATGTTCTTTATCCCTTTCCCTATACTCCCTAGTTAACTCCAATATTAAAAATAACATGAAAACAAAATATGTATACACACTTCAGGCAAAAATGTGTTTTATGTCTTTTTTATGAGTTGGTATCTATGATGAAAGTAATCACATTTTCCCCTCATGGCCGGGAGCCTCATGTCTCTTGTCTGCTGTCATTGCATCTTGGTTTTAAGGCCCATTAGAAAACAGCAGGGCCTCAGTACAGTGGTTGCTTCTTCCGGTGAATACTTTTCAACTGACAGGTGTCCGGGGGTTTAGCTCAAATACGCACATGTGTGAACCCTTCCCTGCCAGACAAGTTTTTTTTATTTTTATTTTTTCGGTACACGGGCCTCTCACTGTTGTGGCCTCTCCCGTTGCGGAGCACAGGCTCCGGACGCGCAGGCTCAGCGGCCATGGCTCCCGGGCCCAGCCGCTCCGCGGCATGTGGGATCTTCCCGGACCGGGCCACGAACCCGCATCCCCTGCATCGGCAGGCGGACTCTCAACCACTGCGCCACCAGGGAAGCCCCAGACAAGTATTTTAATTGCCGTCCAAAGAATAAAGTTCTATACTGAAGCTTGGCAAGTTAACCCAATAACAGGTTGGATTCTGACAGATATTTTTTTTCCTCCTTTGATATTAGTAGTGATCCCCCCACCCCGCC
>NW_020175191.1:4500706-4625325 GCF_003031525.2 Neophocaena asiaeorientalis asiaeorientalis
TACATAGGAAACTCTTAACCTCTTAATTTGCAAAACTGAATCGATTAGTTAAGATTGATATCTTTTTGGTAAAAATGCAGTTTGGCATGAATCCCTTATCTAAGACTCGGAAGAGACCGGACCAGATTCCAGTCTGTCCGTGGATCAGTTTTAAAAGAATTTTAGTTTGGGTGTTGTAGGTTCCTCAGGAAACTTGGGCTGTTGTCTGCCTGAACCGTTGCAGACGTGGGCAGGGGTTAGGCGGGGAATCATCAGAATTTTCCAGCTTCTACATTGCCCTGGGACATTTAGTTTTCTCCTCAACTCTTTTATTGCAGCTTCCCAGCTGTCAGGTGGCTGTATTAGCTTGTAAGTCCTGAAGCAGTTTGTCTTATTTATGTTCCTCTATTTCTCAGGGCTTAACAACTGCCCGAGCTGCTGAGATCCTGGCCCGAGACGGTCCCAACGCCCTCACTCCCCCTCCCACGACCCCCGAATGGGTCAAGTTCTGTCGGCAGCTGTTCGGGGGGTTCTCAATGTTACTGTGGATTGGAGCAATTCTTTGTTTCTTGGCCTATGGCATCCAAGCTGCTACAGAAGAGGAACCTCAAAATGATAATGTGAGTGCCGTCGTTTCTAATTTGGATTATATTAGGTATGCATAAAGTATCCTCTGTCTTTGCCACCTACTTATTTTCAGTTACCACTGGTTACTTGATGGTTTTAAACACTGAGGAAAAGTAACATCAGCAACGATTGCCTTCAAGGCCATCCGTTCTTCCTTCTTCGTTTCAAGTTCTCTCTCCTATCTCCTGCCCTGTGTGTAGATGTTCTTCCAAGCTGGGCCTCTGCCCTGCATGTTGTTTCTGTGAACAAGCAGCTCTGCTCGGGCCCTGGCTCAGGTCTTGCTGCCACTGAGCGGCAGAGCACAGCTTTTAATATTGGAACATTACACACGTCCAGAAATGTTTGGTAGCCATTCTTCAGAAGTCACAAGTTGTTTTGAAAATATCTTTCTTTAATAAAGCAGGAGAAACTGATTCACGGAGAATATTTCCCAAAGTCTGTCAAGCTAGTGACCAAGCGTCAGTGTGACTCCATTTCTGACACTCTTGTACACCGTCTCGCGGAAGATAAACATGAAGACATGAGTTCTGTATTTCTGAAGCCTTGATCTCTGTGAAAAGTCTGGTTTTTATTCAGTCGAAAATTAACTGAATGTTCCCAATTCTTTACCAAGAGCCATGCATCCTAACTTGTTTGTTCTGTCCCAGCTGTATCTTGGAGTGGTGCTGTCTGCCGTCGTCATCATAACTGGGTGTTTCTCCTACTATCAAGAAGCTAAAAGCTCAAAGATCATGGAGTCCTTCAAAAACATGGTTCCTCAGGTACCTGCTGCTTTGTCCTTCTCCATCAGGTGACTTGACAGCCCCAAGAATTGGAGCTGGTGTGAAGTTAAGGTTTTCCAGATATTCAGTGGCTCCATCAGAGAGAGGGGGATGCCTTCTCCCCACACCCAAAACCAGACCTGTTTTTCTTATACCCCAAAAAGTGAGTGTCTTCCCTCTGAATGTACACCGCACGATGGCAACATGCGGGCTGCCTCATACATAACTTGAGCAAGCGTTTGTAACTTGTATAAGTAAACAGATTGATATCTTTGCTATACATTCAGCTAATTAGGATTACAGATCATTTTGTAATTTTGACACTACCTTCTTGCTGGTATTGGTTTTTATCCGATGGAATGGTGTAAACTGTATTCTCCTTCCAAAAGCAAGCCCTCGTGATTCGAAATGGTGAAAAAATGAGCATAAATGCAGAAGAAGTTGTCGTTGGGGATCTGGTGGAAGTGAAAGGAGGGGATCGAATCCCTGCTGATCTCAGAATCATCTCTGCAAACGGCTGCAAGGTAGGTTTAAACAGAGTCTCCATAGTTCCGGACAGAGTGAGTTGAGTGGGCCAGTAGCCCGGGATGAGGCTCGTGTTGCTCGCATGACGCGTCTTACTTTTCTCACGGGCAGGTGGATAACTCCTCACTCACTGGAGAATCAGAACCGCAGACCAGGTCTCCGGATTTCACCAATGAAAACCCCCTGGAGACACGGAACATTGCCTTTTTTTCAACCAACTGCGTTGAAGGTAGACCGTTTTCAAGCACTCTTCAGCACGGCGTGGCATTTATTTTGGGCATTAACAACCACCACCAAAATAAACCCCCGGCCACAGTTTCTCTTTTTGTCTTATTGGCCCCATTTCTGACCACTTCAGTTAGGCACAGAGCAGAAGCAATTGACTTGCTGGCAGGAAGACCCAGGAGGCCTCGGGGCTATTTTTTCCCTCTTCCCTCCACCTCTGCGTGCCTCTTCTATTGGCAGGGCTAGGCTAGCGTGGTGTTTGGAGCCGCTGTCCTGCTAATGGAGAGAAATCCCTTTGCCACAGTCGCGATAGTTTAAAACGGACGGCGTGTGCCGCCCAGGAGCTGGCCCTTAAAAACGTGTGTGTTTCTGTCTCTTTTTTTTAAAACCTGCCAGGTAATTGTGCAGATTCTGCGGCTTCATTGGTAAAACTTAGTACAATTCCCCCTCCTCCTCCTCTTAAGGTACTGCACGTGGCATTGTCGTGTACACGGGGGATCGCACCGTGATGGGCAGAATCGCCACGCTCGCTTCTGGGCTGGAAGGGGGCCAGACTCCCATTGCTGCGGAAATTGAACATTTTATCCACATCATCACGGGTGTGGCCGTGTTCCTGGGCGTGTCGTTCTTCATCCTTTCTCTGATCCTTGAATACACCTGGCTTGAGGCCGTCATCTTCCTCATCGGCATCATTGTAGCCAACGTGCCAGAAGGTTTGCTGGCCACCGTCACGGTAAGAGGCTTGGGGAAGGCGATGCTCGCTGGCTCTGACGGCCTGCCTGAGTGTGAGAGTCATCCGCTACCCTTTCCTCAGGGACTGCGGGGGCTGCCGACTTAGGTTTTTTTTTGCATGTGTTTGTATGTGGGTTTTCTTCAGAGCCACCTGGTGGGGTTAGACAGTGAAAAGACCTCAGCATGTTTTTATACGGAAGATAGTAACCCAGAAGCATACTTTTTTTTTCCTTGAATTTTATCACGTGATCCAGAACAGTGTAGCACAGAAAGGAGAAGAACTTGGGGGAAAGTAGGGAAAACAGACTATGGTACATCCTGGCTATTTTCACTTTTCTTAATAGTCTGCTTTTTGGAGGGGGGTGGGGGAAGCCCCACATACACATTACCATTATTATTTCCTCCAACTTCAGAGGATGCTTGGAGATTAGTTTTAGGCAAATTTCTCCCATGTTAGGGGGTAGCCAGAGTTAGTATGGAATGGCCGCCTGGTCAAGTTAGAAATAACCTGGCTCCAACGCTTTAGGTGTGCCTGACCCTGACCGCCAAGCGCATGGCCAGGAAGAACTGCTTAGTGAAGAACCTGGAGGCTGTGGAGACCTTGGGGTCCACGTCCACCATCTGCTCAGACAAAACTGGAACTCTGACCCAGAACCGGATGACGGTGGCCCACATGTGGTTCGACAATCAGATCCACGAGGCCGACACGACGGAGAATCAGAGTGGTAAGACTGGGGCCCGGCCCACACCTGAGCCTCACCTGCTTGCTTGCTTTTTATCATTTGGTAAAGAGTCAGGGTTTTAGATGGTTTAGGTTTTTTGTCTTCTGGGGTTTTGTTTGCATGTCAGTACAAACATGGTTGGAAAATGCCTAAAACCTGACTAGTTTTGTTCATTGGGAAATGAGACGTGTCACCTCACATTTCTGTGGGCCCTTAGTACAAAGCCAGTGCATTATTTTCCTGTCTTTTTGCTTCCACCAGGTGTCTCATTCGACAAGACCTCGGCCACCTGGCTCGCTCTGTCCAGAATTGCAGGGCTTTGTAACAGGGCCGTGTTTCAGGCTAACCAGGAGAACCTGCCTATCCTGAAGGTCGGCTCAGCAGTTCTGTTAAGGTTGCCTTTGAGGTGTGCAGATGCCACCCAAGAACCACCACCTGAGGGTTCTGTTTGAAGAGCACGGGACCTTTGGGGGCTGTAGAGTGATTGGGACACTTGGAATGGTCCATGGGATGCTTTGCTATGTGTAACTTGAGTTGTGTTGCCTGTAGACCCCAAACACTTTCGGTACCCTGCGGTCAGTATAGGTCAGTAAAAGTGGAATATACAGTAAAACCTGACCAAAGAGGAGTTGGGGGAGTTGGGAGGCAATCTTTACTGGTGAAAAACCTAATTAGTAAAATCCAGCTTTACTATTCCTGAGTTTATGTGATGATCACCTAACCTAGCAGACAGTGAGGGCTACTTTTGTGACTTAAGAATTGTATTTGCATATTAGGATACAGCAGATTCCAGTCAATCCCTTAAGCCGTTTATTTTCTTAAAATAGCTCAGTTATTTCTCTTATCTTATTTGTTCTTAGCTGGCTACTAATGTTGCAGAAATAAGCTAAGCATAGCCCTGTGGAATTTGCATGAAATTTGAAATGACTTGAGAGATTTTTTCTGTGTGGCCCAGTAAAGACTTGGTCCCAGAAAGGTCACGAGCTGCACAAGGTCCTTGCGGACAAGAGGAGCTGCGTGGGGCCCTCTGGGCGGCTCCCTCTCCCCAAAGCTGCCTGTGGTGCTTCTGGGTCGAAACTGGGTTGTCGAAGAGACTGTGGCTCTGACGGAACCGAGATGGCTTCTGTTGTGAAGATAGGACTCCTTTATTCTTTAAAGGAGATTCTCTTGGCGTTGAATTGATGTTGTTTTGAGGAGGATGTTGTTGATCTTGGGATAAAACTTGAGATGCCAGCTTCATCGTTTTTCTTACCTCAGAGTGGAAATTTCCTAGTCTTTGAGCACAGGGACTCATAAATATCCAGTCTTTGCTCATTTAAAAGCTCCAGAAAGGTAGCATGAGATGTTATTTCTAAGTTATTTCAGGGGGTTGGGGCCATGTTATCTTAGTGGCGTTATCAAAAAAAAAAAAACATGCAGCCCTATTCTGCTTCAGAACTGGCCTTTACTAAAGTGATCCCACTTATTTCATGCTTCTTACCAAACTTCACCAGATTTCTCGTTAAACAGGGCTACCATATTTGTAAGTGAGCATTAACTTGCTATCTGCACATGCGGCCTGGCATGCCAGAGTTCTAAAATGTTTATCTGTGTAAGTTTGCTGTAGCCGAAAATGTTCTCAGTATGTCAAAATACAAGTGTTACAGTGTATCACACAAAATACGTGTGTTACCCAACATGTGTGCATTAACTAAAACGGTGGCTCATTACATCGCCGTTGGAGCTAATAATAGCTTTCAGTTCGCATCATTCAGGCCCAGACAATCCTGCACAGTTGAATTAGTTCAGAATGTGAAGCCCTGTTTTGCCCTTGACACAGACAGCTTGCCCTCCGTCCTGAGAACCCAAGGCGTTTTCTTTTTTAAATTGCAGGGCAGTGAAGGGTACCGTAAATATTTACATTCTCACTCTGTATTTTCAGATTCATAACTAGAAATAGGTGGTTGGGAATGGTTGGCTTTGAGACTTCTCAGCAGGCCCAGGAAAGGTAAAAAAAGGCCGGAGCAGGCTGGAAGAGTGTGTTGTGCTTCTCCCAAGCGTAGGTGACACCTTCTTGCGCCGGTATGGGGCAGGGGGGCCTCTGGGTGGGGCGGGAGGCCAGGAGGCTGGCAAGGAGGAGGCTGGAGTTTAGGGGCTTTGTCGCCGTGGTCACTCACCACAACTGTGCCCCTCCTTGCCAGCTCCCCTCTCCTCCTGACGGATGGGAAGACATTCTGAGTCTTCTCTGGCTTTCAGGGATGCCTGGGTAGAGCGCTTTCAGGGTGACTGACAGAGGCGTCTCTGTTCACAGCGGGCCGTTGCAGGCGATGCGTCCGAGTCCGCGCTCCTGAAGTGCATTGAGCTGTGCTGCGGTTCTGTGAAGGAGATGAGAGAGAGATACACGAAGATCGTTGAGATACCCTTCAACTCCACCAACAAGTACCAGGTCTGAGGGTCTGGGGAGCTTGTGGGGGGCCCGAGGGGACAGAAGAGGAGGACATACGCTGGAAAAAGATCCATCATCCCTTTTGGAATTTTCCACGCTGAAATGCTTTCTAGAAACGAATGAGTCACAGTCTTTATGAATGCGTTAACTTTACATCTTACCCTGACTCCTCCGTATAGGAAATCCTAACTTATTTGAGTATGAGTAGGATAAATGAAGCCTCTTCTAATACGTTGTCCGGGCCCTTCTTGAATTCTCATTTGTCGGTTGGAGAGGGGGCTGGGTAGGGCTGCAGGTGCACACGTGTGTGCCAGTCCCTCTTCTGAATTTTCTTCGGGAAAATTGTGTACATGAACACGTGTCAGGGATGTATGAGCACCTCGCCACGTTTGATTCTTCTGTCGCATTCAAAGTGTGTTACAAGGTGCGAGACACTTCAAAGTTCAGAAATAGGGCATCTTGGATATTTTTGAAAACAACTACTAGGGACTTACCTGGTGGTCCAGTGGTTAGGACTCCACCCTTTCACTAACAGGGGCCTGGGTTCCATCCCTGGTCGGGGAACTAAGATCCCACAAGCTGCGCGACGCGGCCAAAAAAAGAAAAAAATTCCCTCCCTGGGCTGTCCGGCCCAGCTGTCCATCGTTTGTATCTCCACCATCCTTCACAGTTGTCCATCCACAAGAACCCCAACACGGCTGAGCCCCGGCACCTGCTGGTGATGAAAGGTGCCCCGGAAAGGATCCTGGACCGCTGCAGCTCCATCCTCATCCACGGCAAGGAGCAGCCCCTGGACGAGGAGCTGAAGGACGCCTTTCAGAACGCCTACCTGGAGCTGGGTGGTCTTGGAGAGCGCGTGCTGGGTATGCAGATAGCCTGGCAACAGGGCCACAAACAAGTCCAGGAGAGGATTGCAAGTTACTGGGTTAACCTCTGTTTCTCGTTAACTTCCCTTTACTTGCCCCCTATTGTTTTGAAAACAATAAGCGCCGGAGACACTGGGCAGCAAAATGCTGCTGGTTTGCTTCTGACTCGGACTTTGACCTTTGGTCTCATGCTGGTCAGTTCTGTTTGCTCAAAAAAAGAGGGGAAAAGAGTTTTATGATCTGGCATTTGTTGCTGTGCCCGTGATCTGTAAACTTAACGAAATCAAAAGGAGTTCCCTAGGGCATCTAGAATAAAGCCACTTCCTGACTGCCACGGAATGGCTGCGAATTTACACGGGCGCTTGTGCTGCCAGCTCATAAATTAGATGAACGGTAAACTCGGGGCCCAGGATGCCACCTGTCCTTCCTGCTCTGTCAGCCACCTCGGATCAGAAGTACATTCACCCACTGTGTCATTGAGAAAGTGGCATTTATAATCTTGTAGGTTGACAGATAAAAATGCATTATTGATGTACTTCTTCTGTTCTTAGTTTGGGTAACTTAGAACTGGTTCCTTACCTGCTCTCGTCTAACTTGAGGTGTCTTAGGTCTCTATCCAACTGAAAGGTCGCCCTTAAGTGGTTTTTGTTTCTGCACCTCCCACCCCAGAGTAGAAGCAGCCTCTCTTATATGAACTCCACTTGATACCACTTTAAAGTACACTGTAGCCTTCACACAACATTGAAAGAAATGTCTTGAATATTAGGATTCTTGTGTGAACAGTAGTACTAGGCGTAAGCCCCTTGGGCAGAACGCGTCTGATCTGCATTTATCCTCAGAGAAGCTGGCACGGTGGCCCACGTGGGTGCTCAGCGGTATACTTTGGTTAGACGAACAGTGAGCCAGAGATGTGGCCTTGATTTTTTCCCAGAGACGGAAGTGGAGACAAATAATGGCATGATGTGCCACGTCTCAGTAACTGAGTGGGCAGGTCTAGGAGCCGGAAACCCTGGTGCCAGAGTCAGTCTGCTCTACGTTGAACAAAACCTCTTCCCCTGAGGCTTAGTGATGGACTCTGTCTTTTGCACAGTTCTTCTAGGCATTCTGTGCCATTCATAAACGATCGATAAAACTCACTTGGTTATAAAAGTAGACTTTAAAAAACCTTCCAAACTAAGTGAATAATAAGCCTCTGTCCTGCTGCTGCCTCTGTCACTAGAGGTCCTCACAGGCTCCCTGCCCTCCTGCAGGTTTCTGCCACCTTTTCCTGCCAGATGACCAGTTTCCCGAAGGCTTCCAGTTTGACACCGATGATGTGAATTTCCCTGTTGATAATCTCTGCTTCGTGGGGCTCATCTCCATGATCGACCCACCACGGGCTGCCGTCCCTGATGCCGTGGGCAAATGTCGAAGTGCTGGAATTAAGGTAACGCCCCGCCCCCCTTTTTGGCATCACCTCTCAGCAGCTCGGGGCACCTTACTTAGTGACATTGCCTTGTGGGGTCCATGTGGCAGCTGGTGTTTCTCACCTGGAGTATCAATTTCTCATCTCCAAAGCTTTTTAGTTACCACCAGAGAAGACCACAGTGGTATTAAAATGTTGGTGTAAACTGCAGATGAGGGATTAAAAAAAAAAAAAAATCAGCTTTTTAAGGGAAATGTAATGTAGCAAATTAAAAAGAGCAGAAGACTTGGTAAGTTTTTTTTTTAATAAAATAAATTTATTTTAAAAGTAGTATGGTTTAACATATTTAACAAAGTTACATTGGCACTTTTTTTTTATGTAAATTTTGGAGATTAATCCTCTGTCAGTTGCTTCGTCTGCAACTATTTTCTCCCATTCTGAGGGTTGTCTTTTGGTCTTGTTTATGGTTTCCTTTGCTGTGCAAAAGCTTTTTAAGTTTCATTAGGTCCCATTTGTTTCTTTTTGGTTTTATTTCGATTTCTTTTAAGAGGTGGGTCAAAAAGGGATCTCGCTGTGATTTATGTCATAGAGTGTTCTTTTGAAATATTTGCCTTGTTCTAAGTTAACGCACTTCATGCGGTGAATGGCGCGTGTCGTGTGTTTTCAGGTGCTGGTTTGGAAGGAGTGTCCGGTGTGCTCTGTATTGGTCTTAAGTCGCAGAGCATTGTTCAGGTGTGCCGCGACACAGCGTGGCTCGGTGCAGCCCGTGCGGTCTGTCTTGCTGGCTGTTTGATTCTCCACTTTCTCATAATCAGGAGTACTACTGCCCTGAAAAGCTTTGTAAAAATTATTCTCCTGCCACCTCGACTGTATGCTAAATAAAATCTGGGGTCAGAAAGAGCAGTGACTGATTTGAATTCTTGTTACTTACTGCTTTCCCTCCAAATTGGGCCAGTTTCAGAATGCCGACCCTTTACTCACCAGCATCAGGTTTTTATCGTTTTTTTTGTTGTTGTTGTTGGTTTCAGTAAATTTGAGTATTTCTCTGTGATGGTGTAAAAGGACAAAGATATTGTTTATTCCGTGTGATTGTGTGTACCAAGATAAAAACTGGGTATTGCTTTGTGTCTTCTGTGAACTCACGTCTGTATTTTGGGCTAGCTCGTGTTTATCGGTTTTATATTTGCATTTCTTTCCCTTTGATGTTACAAGCCGAATCATCCTTGACGTTTATTCTTGCGTACTTGTAAGACTTCTCAAGGTCATTTGCTAGGCAGCTGCGTTCGATAAATTGTCCTCTTCCTCGTCACAGGTCATCATGGTCACCGGAGACCATCCAATCACAGCCAAAGCCATTGCCAAAGGTGTGGGCATCATCTCGGAAGGAAACGAGACCGTAGAAGACATCGCTGCCCGCCTCAACATTCCAGTGAGCCAGGTGAACCCCAGGTAAGGCGGGAAGGTCAGACCACTGTTGCCTTGAACGTGCAGGTGCTGGAAGTTGGGCATCTTCAGCTTGGTTCTACACAGTTTTCTTCTAGGCTTGCTCCGGGTTAGGGATGCCCCTCCAGTGCCAGAAAACAGCCTTGTTCCTGGGGAGGGTTTTCAATAAGAGCGGTCACCGTAAGCAACACTTAGATGGTGCCTGCCGTTCTAAGCACTTGCTACGGTACCCACGAAGGTAGGTGATACTCCCACCTTGCGGAGCAGGGAGGCTGAGGCTGAGTCACGCAGTACACTCGGCAGTCTAGCTTCTGAGTTCACACTGTTAACCGCTGCACATACGGCCCTGCACCCAGCACCTTGTCATTTTCAGGTCTACACTAACAAAATAAAATGGGCAAGGCACAATTGTCCGGGTAGCTCAGGCCAGAAAAGGAGATTTTGGTAATAAAGTAGAATAGATAACTTGAGACAACTTTGTTTTTAATGTTTTGTTAAGGTTTAGGGCCACCGCCACTCACGCCCAGCCAAACAAACCCTACTTTGGGTTTGGTTTTCCGTCAGCTCTGTCACCGCCGAAAACTTAGTTATGTTATTTCAATGCGTCTTATAAAGATGGGGAAAGGAAGGTGAGAGACAGGCCTGCCCAGTGATTATTGTGGGTCTTGAATGAGATAACATATATGAAAATGCTCTGTAACCTGTAAAAAACTGCACAGATAATACATAATGGGGACAGTTCCCTCTGGCTTTGTGGTGTTTACGAAGTGTTCTGCGTAGTGTGGCAACATGCCTTCTTGGGGGTGAGCACCATGCTGGTGAAGTGACGGGTGACTTGTCTTTCGGTCCTAATGGTAGGGATGCCAAGGCCTGCGTGGTACATGGAAGTGATCTGAAGGACATGACTGCCGAGCAGCTGGATGACATTCTGAAGTACCACACGGAGATCGTGTTTGCCAGGACCTCTCCGCAGCAGAAGCTCATCATTGTGGAAGGCTGCCAGAGACAGGTCAGCGCACAGCCGGGGCCGGGCTCTTTCAGGCGCCACTGACCTCAGTGATGGCAGTTCCAGTAAAAACAAAAAACAAAGCAACAGTGGTGGAAACATGAGCCAGTTTCTCTCGGCCTCAGTATACACGTGCCAGTAAGACGCTCCAGGCATAGAGAGAAGGGTGGTGACTGGATCACGGTTCAGCCGAGACACGTACTCCACTGTACAGGTCTTCGCCGTGGCCCACAGTCGGAGCTTCGGCACTCGCCTGGAATAGCAGAGCAGGGTCCTAATGTGTACACTGGAGATGTGCATGTCCAGGAGACTCGCATCCCATACCTGGCAAGGACCTGGGGGTGGGGGTGGGGGGGCTTTCCAAAGCGCCGCTCACCCAAGTCATGACTTTGAGTAGCCCTTGTGAACCAGGTGAGGGACACATTTGCTGTCACTCCTGGACTCTGGCTGTGTGCATTCCTGGCTGAGACGGTTCCGCGTCTCTGTAGGGTCTCAGTGGGAAAGGAGCAGTGTCCGTCTCGAGATGCGACTGGAGGCTGCACCTCCCTTGTACCCATCGCTAGACTACGCGATTCCTAACCCGCATCCCTCCGTTTTCTGGCAGGGCGCCATTGTGGCTGTAACTGGCGACGGTGTCAATGACTCTCCGGCTTTGAAGAAGGCTGACATCGGGGTTGCCATGGGGATAGCTGGCTCAGACGTGTCTAAGCAAGCTGCCGACATGATCCTCCTGGATGACAACTTTGCCTCAATTGTGACTGGAGTAGAGGAAGGTGGGAGTGCTGCACGTAAAGCCACCACCAAAACCTTATCCAGATGCTGCCGAGCTGTGTCCGTTTCTGTACGCTTAAGGGATGTGTGCAGTATCTGGTCCCTCTCATTAAGCTCCACAGTGAAAACAACCTTTTGCTTTCGTAGGTCGTCTGATTTTTGATAACTTGAAGAAATCCATTGCCTACACCCTCACCAGTAACATTCCAGAGATCACCCCCTTCCTGATATTTATTATTGCCAACATTCCACTACCCCTGGGGACTGTCACCATCCTCTGCATCGACTTGGGAACAGACATGGTGAGTGACTGTCACGGCTTCCACACATCATCGTGTTAAGGTGTGGCATTAGCATTCACCGCTGTGCTCTCTGGGTCCCCGTGGTCGCTGGAAGGAAAAGAAATTCTCGGTAGTGACATTTGCAATGTGTGGCAGCCTCAGCATCAAAGACTGACTCAGTTGTCATTCCTCAAGACAGCTGACAACATCCATTTATCAGATAGAAATCTTCCCTTTTGTATAATTTTGCCCCCCCCCCCTTTTTTTTTGAAAGTGGGACTCGTAATATCTCATGTTATGAAAAACTTTAGCCCATGAAAAACATTTTTTAAAGGGAGGGCAAGAATTTTAAAACAAAAGGTTCACAGTATCAGCTTGCTGGTTTCTGATCATTTTGAAATCCCTTCTCGCCCCTCCTCCCCAGGTTCCTGCCATCTCCCTGGCTTACGAGCAGGCTGAGAGCGACATCATGAAGAGACAGCCCAGAAACCCCCAAACGGACAAACTCGTGAACGAGCGGTTGATCAGCATGGCCTACGGACAGATTGGTGAGCCGGCGGATTTAAAGTATCTGTAGGGGTGGTGTCTGCCTTCTGAGACTTCAAGTGTTGGGTGACTTTCAAATCTAGGATGAGCCATGACCTAGGCTGAGACTGGGGATTTCTTTTTAGGTTCCTTTCCAAGTGAGAATAAATCTTCTGCTGTCTGCCGAGAACCCATAGTTCTCTAGACTGGGCCCCTGCGACTGAGCTCATCTGCCCTAGGACTAAGGACGCCCCTGCTCACAGAGCCTTCCCAGTGCCAGGCACAGTTCCTGGGAGCTGCGCTATTAACCCGAAGGCGGCTTTTCCTGGGGAAACCTAGTATCTGTCACTCATTTGACTCTGCAAACCCTAACTCACCGTCCAGAGTTTGCAGGTTTGGCTAATGGGTCACCGCCAAGTGGCTCTCTGCACACCCACTCTCCCCACCCCCAGGGCTTGATTTCTGTTCCACCAGTGGCGCATGACCAGCTAACAGGTGGTCTAGGCGGTGGGCAGCGGAAATACCCTTTGATCCTAAATCCTCTGCCTTTAGGAGAACTTGGTGAAGCCACCATTAGCAACTTGTTCTTCTGGAGTAATGGGTTACATCACTGCGAACACTCGGGTAAAATGGGACAGATGAGTACATTGTGGAAATGTGGAAAAGATTGATTTGACAGTTGCTGACAACAAAGTAATTGGCTGATGGCCAGAAAGACCTAATTTTGAGCAGAAGGAAGACTGTCCAGAGCGTGGGATGAAATCCCACCCCAGGAAGTTGAGGGCATAGTGATTGGATTGGGTCCTGGGGAGAACGACCCTGAAAGTGGGGGAGGAGAAAGATTAGGTCAGAAAGTGCCACTTTCATGATTTCCACAGCGGCTGGCAAAAAGGCGATGTGTAAAAATGTTGAGACGTGGGAGGGAAAGTCATAATTTTTCAGAATTAAAATGTAGGGAAATGGATTTTTACCCCCAAGGGTCGTGCCCTTATAGAAGCAGATGATCGAGTAATAGAGATGGGTGTTTAAGAGCAAGGCCCGGGTACCGTCTTTTAAGCTCCAAAAAGTGACTCATAGTGGAGCAGGTGTGAGCGAGGAGTGTGTCCCGGGTCGTCCGTGCCACCGATCATAGCCTCAACCAAGACCTTCCTCCAGGCCCTGGCATTCAAGTTGTCTTTCCAACCTCTCAGGTATGATCCAGGCCCTGGGGGGCTTCTTCACCTACTTTGTGATTATGGCTGAGAACGGCTTCCTCCCGACTCACCTGCTGGGCGTCCGGGTAGACTGGGATGACCGCTGGATCAACGACGTGGAAGATAGCTACGGGCAGCAGTGGGTGAGTGAGGGCTGCCCGCCTGACCAGTGCTGGACGGAGCTCCTCCAGCCCCGGGTGGGACCACATGGCCTCTGGACACGCATGCTCATCTGTCTGCCTTATGCATTTCAGACCTACGAACAGAGGAAGATCGTGGAGTTCACCTGCCACACAGCCTTCTTTGTCAGCATCGTGGTGGTGCAGTGGGCTGACTTGGTCATCTGCAAGACCAGGAGGAATTCTGTCTTCCAGCAGGGGATGAAGTGAGTGGGGCACAGTCGGGGGTCCTGGCTCAAAGAAGGGGTCTGGTGACGTCTAAACCCTTTGCCAAAAGCCCAGCACCTGACACACAGGGCAGAGTTTCTGGAAACTTATTTGCGGAGCAAATTGAGGAAGCAAAATGTTTTCTAGGTTTTTTCATCTGACCTCAGTCAAGTTCCTAAGTACAACTAATAATACATAAAGAGATCGACCTGCCATTTGACACGTAGCATTAGAAGATACACTTCTGTTTGTGTTTCTTAACTTTTTCCCACTCCTTGTTTTTTTAGGAACAAGATCTTAATATTTGGCCTCTTCGAAGAGACGGCCCTTGCTGCTTTCCTTTCCTACTGCCCTGGAATGGGTGTTGCCCTGAGGATGTATCCCCTCAAGTAAGTCCATCCTCTTCTAGCTCCAGAAAGAGGGAAATAGTAAGTGTGGCTTTTCCTCTCATGACACACGTTAGTAGCTGTTATTTTGGGAACTTTTGGGTGATGTGTACAAGAGTTCCTCTGGATTGGAAAACGAGGAAAGGCTGACTCAGTAGTGCAGACCAGCAAATCCCCAGACTGTGCTTAGGATTTGCTGTCACTAGGGCCAGCCGGGCTCTGGCCCTTGGGCTTGCTCACCAGCCAGCTGCACTGAGTGCTCAGGTCCCCCATGGCCACAGCCCTGTCGTCTTGAGGCCAGTGGGGGATATGCTGGAGTCTGGGGACACAGGTTCCAGTCTTGATTGGCCCACCCGGTCACTGCGTCGCCTGGCAAGCCCCTCACCTCTGTGGGCCTCTGACTCTTCTGCTCTCGAAGGACAATGGTGGAGCAGATCCGAGGTTCTTTTACTTTACAGTCGAGCACGGGTAGTGTTAGGAGATCATGGGTGGAGGAGGCCAGAACCAGACTGGCCTTAAACATGGTGAATGACTGCACTTTTGATACACCTGACTTTCCACATATAGGATTTGCCACAAACTCCAGTAGTGTTTTGAAGTCTTGAGTGTGCTTGTGGGTGTCTGCCAACTGGTTGAGGTTAGACAGCTGCAACCTATTAAAATATGCTAAACCACAGAAAATGGGGCCCTACGAGTCAAGCTTTTGATCTAAACATCAGTCTTCCCATGCTCGCTCAGACCCCTATGGACTCTCGACCAGCCTGTTGCCCTTCACCTCCTCTCACTGATCTCATCCCCAAAGTAACCAGACCCTGTTGGCTTCCCTGACTGCCCATCTGTGGTGCAAGGGGATCCTGGCATCCAGGGTCTTGTTACTGTGCCAGCCTGTCTTCCTAGCCTTATACCCATCCAGGCTTATGTTAGGTTAATTCAGTACTTCTCTTCTGCCTACATATTTGGGAAGGCTGTTCCTTTCCCACCCCGTCAATCCCGATAGTTCTTCAAGGTTGGTTTTCTCAGGGCTTGTCCCCGTGTGATCTCACCCTCCTGGGCGTGTGCAGTAGCCGCCTTCCTTGGCCATTGTCGTCACTTCTCGCATAGATTGTTATTTTCAGAGCATGGACCACGACATCTGTTTTGACTTTGTGTCTCCAGCCCCCTGCACAGAGCTGGCACAAAACAGGGGCAAGTCTTATCCAAGGTGAATTCTGTCATCTTGGGCCGTTGTTCGTTAAGAGGAGGCCAGGAGGATCAGAGCTCTCTAAAAGGCCCAAATGGAAAATCTCTACACAATCTCAGCCTGCAACAGGCTGGTGGTGCCTCAGGGCATCCTTTGCTATGACAAGAGAACTTGTTCCCAATAGGTTCTACCCAGCGTGGAAGGTGGCTTAGTTACAAGGGTCCCCAAGTCAAACGAGGTCATCTTCTAGCATGTGGAGGACACACGAGACAGGAAGAGGAGGAGGAGATGCCAGAGCTCTGTCTTGGGACAGCCTTCCTCCAGTGGTTGCTGCGGGAAGCTGGTAGTCAAGAAAGCGTCAGCCTCCTTTGGAGGCCGCCTGGGGAGCCTGTTTCCAGGCTGGGGGCTGTGGCAGCAGCCCCTGGGCCCCCAAAGGCCTCGGATCTCTGCTGGGGTTGAGCTTCTTGTTCCCCAGGTCTGGGACTCAGTGCACTCCTGACTGCCCCAAGCCCCCACTGTCAGAGACCACATTCGGGGGATGATTGAACTGGTTGTGACCCACACCGGCAGTTCTTTATCTTCAGGTGCCAGGACATCAGACAGATAAACTTGAGCGAGCTTCTTAAATAACTTTAGAAACGGAAGAAAGAAAATGTCCAGTTGCTCTGGCATCGTCAACAACAAAAAAATCTAAGCTGACCTACAAACCAGTTCTCATGGAAAACCCAACCGAAGGTGGCAGTCCGCTTTCTTCTGCCTCTCCGGGCCCCGAGCGCACAGCAGCGGGCTGTTTGTGTTCATCCTGTGTTCTGTGTTCATGCTCGGCCGGCTACCCAGGACTGTACTTGGCTTCTCCTTTCAGGCTGATGAGTTCATTATCACTATGCTGACGTGCGGTTTCTTTTTCCTTTGAGTTGCGCGTACACGTATAAATTGTCACTTGCTTCTACTTCCAGACCTACCTGGTGGTTCTGTGCCTTCCCCTACTCTCTTCTCATCTTCGTGTATGACGAAGTCCGAAAGCTCATCATCAGGCGACGCCCTGGCGGTAAGAACAGGCATTTTGAGTTGGGGGTGCGGGCTGCGGAGGGGCGCCTGCGGGGCCGCTGGCTTTTGCTCTGTTTCCTTTGAAGTGTTTGGGCTCCTCCACAATCAGTCTGCTTTGGCTAAGTCCATTGGAAGCCAACTGTAAACGGACTTGAGGCACAGCCCATCCTCAGAATGGAGATCGCAGTTGAGGTTTCAGAACTGACCAAATACAAACCAAATAGGATGCAGTGGAAACGTGGTCAGAAATCGAAACCATCTTTCCAATTAACACGTTACTCTTGAAAGCATTTAAATAAATACAGTTGAGGGCCCAGATTAAATTTGGGTCAAACACCCCACCCTCCCGTTGGCTTTGTTCCCCTGAGGTCCATTCTTTCTGTCTTTCCCTCTGCCCCCTGCCGAGGAGGAAGACCCACTGTCACCTCTCTCTCTCTTTCTGTGCCCGCCCCCCCCCAGGCTGGGTAGAGAAGGAGACCTACTACTAGACCCCCTCCTGCACGCCGGAGAGCATCACGCCACACACTCTGCACCCACCACCCACCCCCTCTTTGTGTACTTCAGTCTTGGAATTCGGAATTCTACCCTGGTAGGAAAGCACCGAAGCATGTGGGGAAGAAGCGAGATGTCCCGGAATGAAGCATGTAGCTATATGGGGGGGGAGGGGGGAGGGCTGCCCGAGAAACATCCATCTGTGGGAACAACATCGGGGAAGGTTTTTATGTGCCTTGTTGTTTTTGTAAAAAGGAAAACTCGGAAAGACTGAAAGAATACATTTTATATCTGGATTTTTACAAATAAAGATGGCTATTATAATGGAATTGGTCTCATGCCCTCATCACTTCCATGGTCCAGATTTTCTTACGTGATCGGTCTGGAGCCGTGGTTCCCAGCACACGAGTCCCTGGCCAGGAGCTTCGTCGGCATCACTTGGAACTCGTTAGCACAGCAAAGCCGGGGCCACTGAACCAGAAGCTAAGCAGCAATCTGTTTAATAAGTCTCCAGGTGATTCTGATTTCACATTCAAGTTTAAGGACCACAGATTAAGGGGAAACTTTCTGCCCATGCTTTCGTGGTCTTGAGTAGGTGAGCTTACCTCCCCATTTTCCCGTGGGCCACTGCGGGTGGTATGGCTGGAACTCCCCCTGCTGCCTTCACATCTGCTTCTTGACGGACACACCCGTCACGAGAAGGATTTTCAGACCCTCAGGGGAGGGCCTCCTCTTCCCGTCCTGGTCACAGCCCCACCTGTGGTCTCTTAGATCATCACCGCCACCACGACAGCCTCAAGTGTCTCTAGACGAAGATCTGTCTGAGAAGCAGAAACCTACCTATTACGCACAGTCTGTTAGGACATCACAAAGTGCTTCCCTTCCTCGTAACTCGTTCCTAATTTAGCGTCGAATGGCTCCATTTCAGAGAGTGCTTATTTTCCAGAAGCTACTTAAGAAAAAAAGGTGAAAGAGCTGTTTACTTCAAGGTCAAGTATACCTCCGGCTTTCAAAGAGTGAGTGTAGAAGGCCCCCTCAAGTCCCATCGCTCAGTAATCCATCCTGCGTGCTGTTAACTACCTGTACTTGAAGGCTGTCCTTGCTTCAAGCCAATGCAATGAGGAGTCCTTACTTCTGGCACCAATGATCATGGCCTGCCAGGTGGTCATAGATTGGGTTCGAGTATTTTTTCTCTGAAAAGCTTAATTCATTGCTCATGCCTCTTGTGCTCACTTCCAAGCTGTGCAGATGGGGAGGGAACGGCTGACGCCCACATCCCAGCCAGTCATTACCCCCAGCCTCTCCTGCTAGGGGCACTGGGAGGGCCAGGTGGTCAGTGCCGCCTTAGTCCAACCCACCAGTCTTCCCTTCTTCCTCGGGGCGCTTTCTTCCAGGATGATCTCTGTGCCTGTAGGCAAGTCATTCTTAAAGAGACACTCGTTCAGCCGAACATAAGGAAACTAGGATAAAGCTAAGAACCAACGGAGATCTCAGGCTCAGGGCTGGTGGTTACTGAGTCCTCCCTGAGGACATAGCTCTGAGGGCAAGAATGAGGCCGCCCCATGTGCTTAGGCTGGTACAGCCTTGTCAGAGGCTTGCTGGCCTCTCCTCTACTCCCTACACGTCTGTTCCCTGGCACGCCTGACAGCTGACCAGTGAACACACCCCTGATGAAGGTCATGGGTATTCCCTACCTAGAGGCATTTGAAGCAGCCTGAGACCGTAGACTCTGGAGGTGACCCCGGATAGCTTTCTGGCCAGGCCTCTGTGCAGCCCTGGACTTCTGGGAACACGGCGGGGAAGGCAGAGCAGGACGAGGGCAGAGCGGAACCTCCCGCTGTCTTTCTACCAGGATACCTCTGCCCTTTCTCTGTTGGACAATCCCTTGAATAAAAAGTTTTACGAGCCAAACGTTTGATCTAGAGGCCGCAGATGAGCAACAGGCAAAGCTGGCACCAAAGCCAGGCCTCCCAAAGGGCCAGATTCTCCCAAGCTTCCTGCACGCGGCAAGAGTAAGTGCCCGGGCCTCCTCATACGCCTTTACATTCACCCACTAACTTCAGCCCCGTCCGGAGGAGCTAAAATTTGCTCCAGAACAATGGAAACGGTCTACCCCACAAATACGCAGCTGAGCCCCCTTGACTCCCACCCTCCCCTCCCCTGCAATGCCCTCCAGACACCCCCAGGGTCATGCCCTCTTGGTCACACTCTGTGATGCCCTCCCGACGCTTTCGACCACCTGCCCCTTTGGCCACGTCGATAATCTGAGCTCTTGCCATTTTCAACATCCTTACTGCTTCCTTATCTCTTTAGCTCTCACCCTCCTTCCTTTGATGGACAAGCTTCTAAGGAGAGTGCCCATCACTTCATCCCTCTGCCTCCTGCCGGCTCCCATTAACACTGGTCCACCGAAGTTGTCCTGGTTGAGGTCGTCACTGATCTGACTGTTAATCCACTGGGCACTCGCCGGTCCTTCCTTGGCCTCTGCAGCACCTGTGACTCCATCACACGCCTCCTGAAACAGCCGCTGTGTCTTTCCGACATCACCTCTGCCCTCTGCTCACCTTCCCCCTCATCTCCACCTGCCCCTTGGCTGCTCGGCAGGTCCTCACCCACTCCCGCCTCATATTCTTCCTGGGGTTTCACAACGGATCACCTACATGATGCTTCCCAACTCTCCGATCTGGTCCTCCCTCCTGAGCCCCAGACCCATAAATCCAGTTGTCTCCTGGACATCTGTATTTTTTCAGAAAGAGCACAGCACACTATAGAGTCTTAACCCCAGTAACAAAC
Organism: Neophocaena asiaeorientalis asiaeorientalis; assembly: GCF_003031525.2. NCBI lineage: Eukaryota > Metazoa > Chordata > Mammalia > Artiodactyla > Phocoenidae > Neophocaena > Neophocaena asiaeorientalis. Next base: position 4,520,477 of record NW_020175191.1, read on the forward strand.
CCAAGTCTGAGGTCCCTCACAATGAACATGCTCTAGGCAAAGACATCTGTCGCCCTGTTGCCACTTTAGAACCCTGGAAGTCATGTGAGGCTTCTCTCCCCTACCTTGCTGTGGCCCTGCCACCCTGCCGGTCACCAACCACTGCTGGTTCCAGTTTGGTGGCTGAGAGCATGGGCTTTGCGTCTTAACACCCTGGACACAGTGGCCCTGTCGCTGACTGACCACAGGCACGGAATTTAGTCTCTTTGTGCTTCATTTACTCTAGAATAAGGGTGGTGTTTCAGAGTTGTTAAAAGGATTATGTGAGATTATATGTAAAGGGATTAGCACAGCGGCTGGCACTATAAATCCTTGTCTCTGCCACCACTGCCTTTCACATCTGGGCATCAGGAACAGCTTCCTGACCGGTCTCCTTACTTTCTGCCTTCCTCTAATTCGGCAGCTCTCAAAGTGTCATTTCTAGGTCAGCATCACCTGGGAACTTATTAGAAAGTGTATTCTAATTCAGACCTCCTGAATCAGAAACTCTGGGGAGTGGGGAGAGAACGAGTGATCTGTTTTAATAAGCCTTCCAGGTGATTCTGATGCACGTCAAAATCTAAGAACCACTGCCCTGTGCCATCTTCCAAACTCCCCTTGGCTGCCTCTCACCAATGCATGTCTTCATCCTTGACCTCAGCACAGAAACCCATCTCTGCTCAGCCATCCAAACTCCTGGGCAGTACAAATGTGCTCCACACTGCTTCCCCTGCCATCCTACAAGTCCCCTTGGCATCCCACTTCCAACCCAACCTTGGCCCAACCTGCATTCTCCTGGCTAATCGACTCACCTTTGCAGATACTGTTCAGGCCTTTGTTCCCTGGGAAAGGTTCAATGGGCCCTCGTTTTTGCACACCTTACTGTTAGCCCCTAGGCCTCTGTTTATTGGTTTGTTCCCTTATCAGGGAACTAGAGTTCCTGAGTGTGTGGATCAGGCCACACCCACCCCAACATCTGGCACAATCAATGCTTGTTGAATGAATTAAAGCATGCTCTTTACCAAGCTTTTTTTTCCTGCTGCCCAAGCAGCCATATTTTTAACATTTCACCCTCGTCTCTTGAGTCTCTGTTTTTGGATCAGAATTGATACCACCCAAAGGAAATCCATGCCCAGGCTTGCCAGAGATCTATGAGTTAGGGTCTCTCTCCATATCTCAAGACTCTGAAGTTGGAAATCAGAGAGTATTAAGAATGAGTCATGGGGCTTCCCTGGTGGCACAGTGGTTGAGAGTCCGCCTGCCGATGCAGGGGACACAGGTTCGTGCCCCGGTCCGGGAGGATCCCGCGTGCCGCGGAGCGGCTGGGCCCGTGAGCCATGGCCGCTGAGCCTGCGCATCCGGAGCCTGTGCTCTGCAATGGGAGAGGCCACAGCAGTGAGAGGCCCCCGTACCACAAAAACAAACAAACAAACAAAAAACCACCTCCTTTTCTAGCAGCTGAATGGGAAGGAGGACACCCCTTTCAGTTGTTATCTTCCTCGAAACTGTTCATTCTAAACGAATTCTCACGTTTCCCTTCTGCATCTATCTACCATCTCCCTCTATGTCCAAACTCCTCCTGATAAGACAGATTTATTGAGCGCTTAAATGTATACCAATTACCGTTTGTCAGTGGCATTTAACCCTCATGACATAACCCTTAGTCATGGAGGGAATTAGGATGGCCAGAAATGGACTAGGAGACCACGGCAAGTGACACAAGAAGGTAAACAAGGTGAGGAGATCTACACACAGACACTGAAGGAGACACAGGTCCTCGGACCTGCCTGGGTTCCAGAGCTTTCAAATCCCTGTCCTGAGCCTCAAATAATCTCACAAGAAACCCTTCCCACCCTCCAACTAGGTTGGAATCTCCTATTAGGTAGTTGATTAGTACTCTGCTTCTTCATAGAACTCACAGTTCTAACTATTTATTACTCAATTATGTAATAATCTAACATCCATTTTTGCCTGCTAACCTATAAGCCCTATGAGGTCCGGGAGCTGGTCTGTTCTTTTCCATTTTTTCCCTGGTGCTCAGTTCAGCGCCTTAAAAAGAGAAGTTGGCACTTAGCACAGTGGCCAACACTCCCTATTTAAAGAGAAGGGCGGGTTCCGGCTCAAGAGGACGACGTAGGAAGATCCTGAATTCGCCTCCTCCCACAGACATGCCGAACCTACAGCTACATATGGAACAATTTCCTCCGAAAAAAAAACCCTAAAAACTAGCTGAGCAACTCCTACACATCAGGCAAAGCACATTGAAGCAGAGAGGAAAGGCTGAGACACAATCTGGCCATAAACTCTACCCTCAGTGTGATGACCCACAATCAGGAAGGAATCTAAAATCCAGAGCTTCTCCCTGAGGAGCAAAGGCACCCCAACTTTAAGACCTGCATCTGAGAGACAAGCCCGCAAAACGTCTAGCTTGGAAAACCAACGGGGCTTGCGTCCACAAGACTCACAGGCTATAGTGAATGGAGAAACAGCTCTTAAAGGGCTCATATGTTTGGACTCACTTACCCCAGATAACAGCGTGGAGCTGATTCGTCCAGACCTTATGTGAAAGAGGCTTATTTGCTTGCCTTAACGCATCAGCCTGAGGGCAGACATCTAATTTAACACACACCTAAGGGCTTGCAGGGTTCTTCCTAGGGATGAAGGCTGCTGGCAGGCACCATCTGCGCTCTTCCTCTGCCAGCTTGCTAGTATCTCCTGGGAAGGAACCTGTACCCTCCCCTCCAACACCCTGATTTTTGTGGCTGCCACCCAAGGAACACCTTTAGACCACCTGGCTCTGGTGGCCATTGAGACTTATGCTCAAGGGTCCCACAAAACTCTAACCAAGGGAGAAAGAGTTTTTAAACAGCCACCACCTCCGGGGCACGGCATGAGGCAACAGTCCAAGGAGCCCAGTGTTCCTATGAAAGAGGCCTATAGGCTGTGGCCTGAGGGTTCTAATTAGACACACATCTAAGGTCCTACAGAAATCCTTTCCAGAGATCTCAGGAGACGGGCCCTGGCTTTACACTCTCCATCTGCATACTTTACAGCACCAGTATCTCCTGGAGGGGAGCTTCTGCACATGACAGGTGCCCCAGGTTTTAGGTCTGGTGCCCAGGGGACACTCCTCGATTGCCTGGCTCTCATGGCCAGAAAGGCTTGCATCCTTGAGCTTCACAGGCCTATAACAATCAGAGAGAATGCGTTTGGCTGGCTACCACCCCACGGCACAGCGCAAACAGCAGACTGAAATATACACCCAGTCGCTCTGAGGAAGAGGCCTATTTTCTTGTCCTGGAACTTTAGCCTGAGGAGCAGACTTCTGGTCTGGCACACATCTAGGAGCTCACTAAGGTGAATTTGAGGGACGATGGAGGCCATCTTTGTGCTCTCCTTCTGCCTTGTTCCAGGTAACTGGTTTCTCCCAGAAAGGAACTTATACAATCATCTAGCATCCGCAGTTTTGCAACGGCTACCCAGAGGACATATCCACATCCCCTGGCTCTAATGGCCAGTGGGACTTATGTTTGTAGTCCCACAGGACTGTATAGTATTTGCATACTTTAAAATCTGCTGCCTGGGGCTTCCCTGGTGGCGCAGTGGTTGAGACTCTGCCTGCTAATGCAGGGGACACGAGCCCTGGTCTGGGAGGATCCCACATGCCGCGGAGCAACTACGCCCGTGAGCCACGACTACTGAGCTTGCGCGTCTGGAGTCTGTACTCCGCAACAAGAAAGGCCGCGATAGTGAGAGGCCCGTGCACTGTGATGAAGAGTGGCCCCCGCTTGCCACAACTAGAGAAAGCCCACGCACAGAAATGAAGACCCAATGCAGCCAAAAATAAATAAATTAAAAAAAAAATCTGCTGCCTGAGGGTCTGGCTTCCAGTCAGCCTGAATCTAGGTGCTGAGATCCTTTCCTTTGGGACACTGACAGGTCTTGGCATACCTTTAACTACTGGGAGCCACTAAAAATAGATTGCTTAGGCAATCACAGAAGTTTGAGAGACAACCGAGAGCTAGGGCAAGTTTGAACAATAAGGTTCATCTCCTACACGAGGCCACTCTTTCAAGACTGGGAGAGGTGGCTGTTTTATCTAATACATAAAAGTCAACAGAAAGTCAAGGGAAATGAAGAAACAGAGGAATATGTTCCAAATGAAAGAACAAGATAAAATCGCAGAAAAAGTTCTTAAGGAAATAAAGATAAGTGATTTACCTGAAAAGAGTTCAAAATAATGGTCATAAAGATGTTCACCCAACTTGAGAGAAGAATGGATGAGCACAGTGAGAACTTCAACAAAGAGATATAAGAAAGTACCAGATAGAAGTCACAGAGCTGAAGAATACAATAACTGAACCGAAAAAAACACTAGTGGGGTTCAACAGCAGACTAGACGAAGTAAAGAAAGGATCAGTGAACTCAAAGACAGGACAGTGGAACCTACCCAATCAGAGCAGCAAATAGAAAAAAACAGGAAACAAAAACAACAGTGGCTTAAGGGACTTATAGGAAAACATCCAGTGGACTAATATTCACATTATAGAGGTCCAAGAAGGAGAAGAAAGGGAGAAAGGGGCAGAGAATGTATCTGAAGAAATAATGGCTGAAAACTTCCCTAACCTGTGGAAGGAAATGGACGTCCAGATCCTGGAAGCCCAGAGAGTTCTAAATAAGATGAACCCAAAGTGACCCACACCAAGACACATTATAATTAAAATGTCAAAAGTTAAAGACAGGGAGAGAATCTTAAAAGCAGCAGGAGAAAAACAATTTGTTGGTACAAGGGAAGCTCCATAAGGCTACCAACAGATTTTTCAGCAGAAACTTTGCAGGCCAGAAGGGAGTGGCATGATATATTTGAATTGCTGAAGGAAATACTTCTAAACAAGAATACTCTTATCCAGTAAAGTTGTCATTCAGAATTGAAGGAGAGTTGAAGAAGAGTTCTTTAGACAAGAAAAAGCTAAAGGAGTTCATCATCACAAAACTGGATTACAAGACATGTTAAGGGAACTTCTTTAAGCTGAAAAGGGTACTAATTATAACAGGAAAACATAAAAAAGTATAAATCTCACTAGTAAAGGTAAACATATAGTAAAAGTTAGAATAATCTAATGTAAAAATGGTGGATTAACCACTTATAAAGCTAGTATAAAGGTTAAAAGGTAAAAGTAGTAAAAAATGACTATAAATACAAAAATCAGTTAAGGGATAGACAAAATAAAAAGATGTAAAGTGTGACATCAAAAACATAAAATACGGGCTTCCCTGGTGGCGCAGTGGTTGAGAGTCCGCCTGCTGATGCAGGGGACACGGGTTCGTGCCCCGGTCCGGGAAGATCCCACATGCCGTGGAGCAGCTAGACCCGTGAGCCATGGCCGGTAAGCCTGCGCGTCCGGAGCCTGTGCTCTGCAACAGAAGAGGCCACAACAGTGAGAGGCCCACGTACCGCAAAAAAAAAAAAAAAAAAAAAAAATTTGTTGTTTATATGCACTAATAAACTATCAGAAATAGAAATTAAGAAAACAGTTCCATTTACAAGGGCATCAAAAAGAATAAAATACTTAGGAATAAAATTAACTAAGAAGGTAAAAGACCTGTACATGGAAAACTATAAGACACTGATGAAAGAGATTGAAGAAGACACAAATAAATGAAAAAATATTCCATGCTCATGGATTGCAGGAATTAATACTGTTAAAATGTCCATAGTACCCAAAGCAATGAATAGATTCAATGCAATCCCTATCAAAATTCCAATGGCAGTTTTTGCAGAAATAGAACAAATAATCCTAAAATTTGCAAGAAACCACAAAAGACCTGGTATAGCCAAAGGAATCTTGAGAAAGAAGAACAAAGTTGGAGGAATCATGTGTCCTGATTTCAAACTACATTACAAAACTATAGTAATAAAACCAGTATGGTATTGTCATTAAAAACAGACATATACATCAATGAAACAGAATAGAGAGCCCAGAAATAAATCCATGCATATATGGTCAATTAATTTGCAACAAAGGAGCCAATGGTATACAGTAGGGAAAGGACAGTCTCTTCAACAAATGGTGTTGGGAAAACTGAATGGTCACACGCAAGAGAATGGAACTGGACTACTATTTTATACTACACACAAAAATTAACTAAAAATGGATTAAATATTTGAAAAAGACCTGAAACCATAAAACTCCTAAAAGAAAGCATAGGTGGTAAGCTCCTTGACATCAATCTGATTTACTGGATTTGACACCAAAAGCAGAGGCAACAAAAGCAAAATAAACAAGTGGGACTACATCAAAGCTTCTGCACAGTGAAGGAAACCATCAACAAAGTGGAAAAGGGAAACTACTGAATGAGAAAATATTCACAAATCATATATCTGATAAGAAGCTAATATACAAAATAAAAAAAGAACTCAATAGCAAAAACACAAATGATCCAATTATAAAATGGACAGAGGACCTGACTAGACGTTTTTCCAAAGAAGACATAGAGATGGCCAATATGTACTATTAAAGGTACTCAGCATCACTGAAACATCATCAAGGAAATGCAAATCAAAACCACAATAAGTTATCACCTCACACCTGTTAGAATGGCTATTATCAAAAAGATAAGAAATATCAAGTGTTGGTAAGGATGTGGAGAAAAGGGAACCCTTGTGCATTGTTGGTGGGAATGTAAATTAGTGTAGCCATTATGCAAAACAGTGTGGAGTTTCCTCGAAAAATTAAAAATAGAACTACCATATGATTCAGCAATTCCACTCCTGGGTATTTATCCAAAGAAAATGAAAACACTAACTTGAAAAGATAAATGCATAACCTTGTTCACTACAGCACCACATTTGACGCTTGAACAACATGGGGTTTGGGGTGACAACTCTCCACACAGTTGAAAACCCAAATAAAACTTCACAGTTCCTCCTCTGTATCCAAGGCTCTACATCCATGGATTCAACCACCCACAGATGGTATAGTACCGTACACATATTTAGCAAAAATAATCCACATGTCAGTGGACCCACACAGTTAGTTCAAACCCATATTGTTCAAGGATCAACTTGGTAGGTAATATATGGAAACAACCTAAGCGTCCTTTGATATACACACATACACATGCACGATCGCACACACACACACACACACATACACACACACACACACATAATGGAATATGACTCAGACATAAAGAAGAGTGGAATCTTGACATTTGCAACAACATACATGGACCTTGAGGGCATTATGCTACATGAAATGACTCAAAGACAAATGATCTCACTTAAATGTGGAATTTGCAAACCAAAACAAAACAGTTAACAGAGCTCATAGATAGAGAATAGATTAGTGGTTGCCAGAGGTGGGGGAGGGGGGGGCAGTGAAATGGGTGAAAGGGGTCAAAAGATATGAACTTCCAGTTATAAAAGAAATGTCATGGCAGTTACAGTGAATAATATTGTAGACCATATTTGAAAGTTGCTAATCATATATCTTAAAAGTTCTCATCACAAGAAAAAAGAATTTGTAACTATGTAAGTCTAAATAAACTAGACTTATTGTGGTGACCATTTCACAATACATACAAATACTGAACCATTATGTTGTACACCTGAAACTAATAATGTTTATTATACCTCAATAAAAAATAAATAAAATAAAATCATTTGATGTATCATAAATAAAGAGAAGGTCAGAGAGGCAGAGAGACTTGCCACGATCTCGTGTAGCTGAGAAGAAGAGGCAAGGCTTAGCTGGTGGGTCTCCTGCTCCCTGCCCTCTGGGAGGCCGACCCGGGCGTGCAGAGCTGCAGAGGTGAAGAGCCTCCTGGGTGGGCTTGTGCTTGATTGTGGGGCTGCCTGGCATCTGGGCTCAGAGAGTTTCAGGAGCTGGGTTTCTTTTCTTTTTTTTCTGTTTTGTTTGTTTGGGGGTTTTTTAATTAATTAATTTTATTTTTGGCTGTCTTTGTTGCTGCGTGTAGTCTTTCTCTAGTTGCGGCGAGCGGTGGCTTTTCTTGTTGTGGAGCACGGGCTCTAGGCACGTGGGCTTCAGGAGTTGTGGCACTCGGGCTCAGTAGCTGTGGCTCACAGGTTTCAGTAGTTGTGGCGCACGGGCTTAGTTGCTCCGCGGCACGTGGGATCTTCCCGGACCAGGGCTCAAACCCATGTCCCCTGCATTGGCAGGCAAATTCTTAACCACTGTGCCACCAGGGAAGCCCGGGTTTCTTTTTTATTCCTTGTCCCTCTCAGTCTGTGTGCCTAGAAAGAAGGGGTCTCAGCAGTGGTTTGGGAAGTCTGTTTCCTCAGCTTGTTAAATGGGAGATCTGGACAAGTAACGGACTTTCTCCAAACCTCTCTTTCTGCCTGCACAGTGGAGGCAACTGCCTCTCCTACCATATGAGGGTGCTGTGAAGATTAAATGAAAAGAGCCCAACTCTTCATCAGCGTTCATTAAAGGGGAACTCACTTCCCACATTCGCCCACCGGCACACTGGCACTGTGCCCCAAGTTTCCCCTGAAGACAAACCTAGGAGAGCAGACTTGGTGTTCCCAGAATAGAAATAGCTACATGGGCTAGGCAATGGCCCGAACTACAACCATTTTACAAATGAGAAAACTGAGGCTCAGAGAAGTGGAGTAACTTGCCTGAAGTCACACAGCTAAGAAGTGGCAGAGGTGGGCGAGTCTGCCTTGAACCCAGGCGGTTGAGCTCGGAGCCCAGACTCCTAAGACTCTGTACCTGGCCCATATTTAGCAAGTGCGACGGATGTGTTGGCGTTGTGACAGAAGGCTAGTGCCGGGGCCAAGAACTGGAGAAGGGCAGTTTTTATGGAAAACAAAGAATAGGGAAGGTTAGAGTTGGTGCTAAAACATAAGATCGTGGAAAGTTTCTTGGAAATTAAGCACACACTGTTGAACAGTTACTCAAATGGATTTGCCCCCAGGAGGTGCTGGGTGACTAAACCTGCAGTTTGCGTAACTGGGCAGCATGAAGGCAGGCAGCTCTAATCCCGGCCAGCTCTGTGCTGCCTCTCCCGTTAGGCTAGTGGCAGATCTGCTTCCCAGGCTGTGGCAGAACTGTGAGCTGAAGGATGGCGGGTCCCCTACGTCCTGCAGGCTCTGCATTGATGACTGCCCTTCCCAGCTCTGCCTTCTAGAGAAAGGAAGGATCCCTCCCTTCCAGCATTCCTGGCTGCCCTGGTGTGCTTAGTTTGTGTGCAGGAAAGCAAAGCTGTTTGAAGAGGTTGTTGAGTAACGCAAAGAATCTTTTTGTAGTGTAAATAATTGCTCCCTTTAAAACTAGTTGCAGGGTTTTAATTTTTTCCTAAAATGACAGACATGTGAGGACATTATTGCCAACAAAATACTGTCCCAGAAATGTAGTTTCATCCTTTACTATAATGAGTTCTGTGAGGGTTTCTCTCCCAAAGAACAGAGAGCGAAACACTCACAGCCAGTGCTTCACTACACATGTGTGTGCTGGGGGAGAGACCCAGAGTCTCGGCAGGTCACCTGTTTCAGTTCCCTTATCTCTGGTGCTAACAGGGCAGTATTTTCTAAAGGAAAGGGAACTGATGTTTATGGAACAGATACTATATGCCTACAGCACTCTTTGGGCTTTATACTAATTTCACTTAATCCTCTGAAGCAGATGGATAGATACTGTTCCCACTTCACAGAGAAGGGACTCTGAGGCTCAGAGAGATTTGTCACTTGTGAAAGGTGGTTGAGGAAGGGAGCACAGGTGTGTAAGCCTTGATTCTTTCTACCACATCAGGCTGCCTTCCTCTAAGGACATAAAAGCGCCCCATGTTGCCACTGGTAGATTTTATCCGGACGTACCCTAAAGCCAGGGACTCCTACACGCTCATGTCGGCTCACAGAGACTCATGGATCCACATGTGTGGGCATCCCTCCAGGTATACTTGTTCCAAAGCAGCAGGTAGGAAGTAGTTACAGCAGCAGCTCACTAGTTTTTCAGCAAACCATGCCCCCTTACCTCCTGAGCTCCCAGTGAGACCACACTTCCCAGCCTGCCTTGTGAGATGCAGCCAGGCTCCGATAGATCACTTCCAGGCCTGGCCCATAAACGCTTCCGTGTAAAGTCCTCACTCTCTTTCCACATCCACCTGCGAATGGAGGAAGTGACAGTAAGGCCCTAAAGCAGTGGTTCTCATCCTTGGCGGCACAATGAAATTACCTGGAGAGCTTTAATGATCTCCAGGACCGGGCTGCCTCCTAGACACGTTAAATCGGGAGCTCAGGAAGTGGAACCCAGCCATCAGGAGCTGGGTGATCCCTCTCTGCAGCCAAGTTAAGAAGTATTGCCCTAGAGCGGTGGTTCTCAGCATGTGTACCCTGTCCGGCAGCATCAGCATCACCTGGGAACTTATAAGAAAATGCACATCCTCAGGCCCCATCCTAGACCTGCTGAGTCAGAACTCTGGGGAATCACGTTTTCACCTCTGCAGCGATTCTGATGCCCACTGAAGTTTGAGAGCCACTGCCCTAGAGGAAGGTAGCCGCAAGACCGAAGGAGCCTGGGTCCTGAGCTGCTGTATCAGGAATACCCGTATTGGAGTCTGAGTGAGAAATAAACTTTGATTTGTTAAGCCACTGGTTCAGTAGGTCAGTGTTTGCGTAGCTTAATAGAGAAAATGGAAGACCTGAAGGTGGGACCAAGCAGTGGCATGTGAGAGCTGGCTCCTACCAGCTCACTTGATTGATCCATTTTCGGGAATTTTGCAAGTCTAACAGAAGCTTGAAATTGGCGGAGGCTAGAATATTTACACCGTGGAAGTCGTCGAATGCCGCAAACCATGGCTTGTTTTCGCAGAGTGCCGGCTGTTAAACATTAACCAGCACACTGTTAGGCCCAAGTTTCAGCATGAGAAGGCAGCACGGTACGCCAACGCTGGGCTGTAATGAACCATCAAGAGAAATGCCACCAACGTGTGAAGCTCCCTAGACCCAGCCCGCTCTCAGGCTTTTCTGACAAACCCTGTCTTGGCCAAGTCCTTGTATTTAGAGCTTCTGGAAGCTGAGAGAGGGGGACTGTAGGAAGCAGAGGAGGTGAGTTGTCAGAACTTTCTTACAGGTTAAGAGTGATTGATAGATTCAGGGCAGGGTTTCCCAACCTTGGCGCCGTTGACATGTCGGGTCAGGTCATTCTTGCTTGTGGGGACTGTCCTCTGCTCTGGGCACCATTGCATGTTTAGCAGCACCCCTGGCCTCTACCCGCTAGATGCCATTAGTCACACACTCTCCCCCCAGGTATCGCCAAATGTCTCCTGGAAGGCAAAGCCACCCCCAGTTCAGAAGCGCGGATTAAGAACTACCTAGAAGGGAAGAGACACACCAAGGGGGAGGGCTGGGCTCAGCCTACCATCTCAGCCCCACAGCAATTTGAAGAAGATGCTCTTGGGTTCAATTGCAATCCCGTGCTGGTCTCCCACCGCTGTCTTTAGCAAGCTCTTTCCCTTGGTTTCCCATCTCCCTAATCAGGCTCTTTCCTTCTCAACCATGCCTGGACCCCAGAGCCTTACCACCACATTTAGCTCTTGGTTTGGGAGTGTCTTCTGGTGCTTGCAAAGTGCTGCAGGTGTGTTTGCTTCTTGTAACACAAGTGGCCTCACTCTCTCCCTCAAGACAGTGTGGTACAGTGATTGAGGGTATTGGTTCCAACGGCAGATGGTCCAACTGGGCCCTGCTCTGCCGAGCTTTAGCTGTGTGACTTTGAACACGTTTCTTAACCTCTCTGAGCCTCCATGTCCTTGTTGACCAAATGCGGAAAGTGCTATTTCCTACTTCGTAGCGTTGTTTGTGAACATAAAATGAGACAATGCTCAACAAGCCTTGGCTATTGTTTTTTAATAAACGGAAGTTGTAGGGTACACTGGTGTGGTGGACCCTGTATCACGTGCCAGGGATGCATTACTGTGCAAAACACAACACACAGCCCCACACCCTGTAACTCCCAGTCTGCCGGGGAAGACCATGCAGTCAGCAGATCTTAAGATGTTGTGAAGTGCCAACAAAGACCCCTCCCCACTCCTGCGCCCTTGCCACCGACCCACTTGCTGCAGAAACTCACAGGAGGAGCCTGACCAAGCCTTGGCGGTTGGAAGAAGGCTCCGTGAGGAAATCAACATGGGCACTGTGCAGATCCTGTTTGCCTGCAAACATACATCCGCCCCCTCCCGCCCCCTTTTGCCCTTATGCATCCCAGGCTCCACTGGGGGCACCCTGAGTTTTCTGGGCCTTCCTGATGGAACACCAAGTAGTTTCTCTATTTTCCTTTCCCTTTTATTCACCATCTCCAACTCCCATTCCTTTCTTCTGCCTTATAGGTACCATTTTAATGTGTATCTTTTTATTTCAATGTCTTCCCACAACGTGGGTATTGTTTTATGTGTGTCGTTTTAAACTTTAATTATGAAAAATCTCCAAGACACACAAAAGTAGAGATAATATAACAAAGCTCCACATAGCCATGACCTAGTTTGAACAACTACCAATATTTTGCCAAGTTTGTTTCATCTCTTTACCCCGCTCCATGCTCACTTTTTTCTTTGAGGAGTATTTTAAGACAAATTCCAGACATCGTGTCATTTCATCCAGATATACTTCAGTAGGCATCTCAAACAGAAAATGACCTTTTAAAAAGCTCACAGCCACCAAATAGATTTTTTTCCCCCCAAATACATTGTTTTTAAGATCCACGCATGTTCCATGGGTACCTCTGGTCCATCACTTCTAACTGCTGCCTAGGGCCTTGTTGGTGCACCCACATTTGACCTCTTCCTTCTCTCAGTGATGGACATGGGGTTGTGGACAATGTCCCTCCACCACAAGTAAAGCTGCAGGGAATACCCTCACACGTCCCCTCTTGCAAAGTGGCCTTTGTGAGAACTTGCCTGGGAGTGGAATTGCTGGTCACGTGGTATGTACATTTACATAATTTGACCAAGAAGACCAGACTGCCCTCCAGAATGGCTGCACCGGTCCACACTCGTACAGGCAGCGTGTATGGGTTCCCATGTCCCCACATCAACAACTGGAATTGCCCAGCTTTTTAATTGTTAATCTAATGTATATAAAAATTCATTTGAATTCATTTCTTTGATGATTAGCAATGATTTTGAATATCTTGTCATCTGTTTCCTCTGTTACCTCTTCTGAAAATTGCATGTTCATATCTTTTTTTTTTTTTTTTTTTGCGTTACACGGGCCTCTCACTGCTGTGGCCTCTCCTGCTGCGGAGCATAGGCTCCGGACGTGCAGACTCAGCGGCCATGACTCACGGGCCCAGCCGCTCCGCGGCATGTGGGATCTTCCTGGACCAGGGCACGAACCCGTGTCCCCTGCATCGGCAGGCAGACTGTCAACCACTGTGCCACCGGGGAAGCCCTGTTCATATCTTTTGCTCATTTTTCTCTTGCTCTCTTTTTTCCTGGGTGTGTAGGAATTTCTTATATATCCTAGAAATCAGTTTCGATATTGCAAGCATCTTCACCCATTCTGTCCTCTGGTCCATGATCAGAATGCTACTTTGATTAGGTAGCCCCCCTTCCCTCCCATCTCCAGCTCCAGGGTGATATCCTGCTCAGTCTCTCTCTTCATGGGAGTCATATACTTCTTGTCAGTGATACATTTAGGAATACGGTTGTGACCAATTCCCCACTGAGCTAGAGAAGTCAGCCAGATTTCCTCACTCTTCAGAGCCACAAGAGCCAGTCTCTGCTTTCCGTGATGTTCTCGTGATGCGACATGAAGCTTCCGTAGCCATGTTGCTACCAGCCTGAGGACAACCAACCCCTCATGAAGGCTCGCCATCCTTGGTGGCATAGAGGAGCCCGAATCAAAGTGGATCCTGTATCCTGAGGCCCGCCCCACCTTTGACTTCCTTTTAAGTGAAATAATGAATATCCTTCTTGTCCAAACTAGACTGAGCCAGGGTTTCTGATGCCTGTAGTGAGAAGGATACGGACAGATATAGCCTCTAAGCCAAAGGCTTTCAATTTTTTGAAATGACCAATGAGAATTCATTTCATACGCGTAACTGAAACAACAGGTATCCTTATTACATCTGATGTGCTCAGATGGTCTATGCTAGTCCTTTTAATGCTGGGTGTGACCCACTAAATTGATTACATAAGCGACCCACAGATTGAAAAACGCTGCTCTAGGTCTCAGCCCTCTGAGCTGAGACCTGAAAAATAAGCATTAGTCAAGTAAGACAGTGGGCAGGGAGAGTGGCAGACAGAGTTTTTTCTACAAGGCCCCCAAGGGGAAGGGGCCAATCAGATACCTCCCTCCCCGAAGGATGACCACAGAGTGAGCCCTTGATAAGCCTTTGCTCATTAGCTGTGTTCCCTCCCACGGCTCTCCTCCCCCAAGAATTCTGTGAATAGATGAGGCTGGAGCTCTTATCTCACTTCTGTGGGGCCCTCAAGATGCCCTGAAGCCCGCTAATTAGAGATGGCTGGGAGGATTACCAGGGCTCTGTTCTGGCAGCTGTGCCCAGCTCTAAATTCAATATCCAGTGCCCCACAGGGTAAGGGTTCACCTTGATAAGCCCCCAAGACAAAGCAGGGAGACAGACAGGGTTTGTTCTCAACAGAGCCCTCACTCTCTGAATACAGTTTTTGTTTAAGCCCCAAGGCTGGGAACATTCCATGGCTTGGCCAACTCCCCATCTTCTCAAGGTCAGTCCTTCCTCAGCATTCCTCTTTGGAGATATCTCCCACAGCTGGCCCTGCTCCTGCCCCCTGGCTTCGGGGGGCAGTTATATAACCCTTAGGAAGACCTAGAAATGCAAGCATACGGTGTCCTCAATTCCCAGCACAGACTGGCTGCTTCACATTTTTAGCTGCTGCTGAGAGACTGGCTTCACACACAGAGGAGCACACACATACGCACGCATCCCAGGCTCACCACCACACTTCTGCTGCAGAATTTTTAAAAAAATTAAATCCAACATCTGGAGCCACATAAAGGTGAAAGCATAGGACATTTTGTCCCAATAACTGGTGGGGAAGGGGAAGTGCATTCACTTAACAGGTGGATGGAGGGACCTCTGAGGCAGGACCCAGGGAGGCCATATCAGGGTGTCATTGCAACCGCGGAGCCGAGGGGCCTTGTACCCCTGGATTTTGCTCTGAGGACTTGGCTGGGCAGCCGGTGGTTTGCAGCTGAATTCCCTAACCAAACCCTGCTTAGCATGGGTGATCAATCATGGTGCTAGGCTTACCAATTCAGCATGCGTGTATTATGTGCTTACAATGAATAAAAGGTTAGTGAAGGAAGCCTGGTTTCAGCGGGTGAAGGAGAATCTAGAAAATGTGTTCTGCAAAAGACTTTATTAGAGGCCCCGAAAATGAAGATACCGAAAGCATTTTATTTAAAGTGGAGAATATGGGTATACATTTAGAGTAGTGTAGTTGTTAAGAACATACTGTTTATAAATCAGCCCAATTCACATTCTGGCTCTGCTATTTGCCAGCTGTGACCTTCAACAAGTCTCTCGATCTCTGAGTCTTAGTTTTCCAATATGTAAACTGGATAGGACATTGTGAGGGTGGTTATGAGAGTCAAATGAGATTACAGAGCACTTAGTACAATGACTACAAAGAGAAAGGGTTCTATGAAAGTAGCTGGTACTACAGTTCACTTTAAAGGCAAGTGAAACGTCTTTCCTTTGGACAGTGGAATAAAGGCATGCCGATTTTCTTCTCTCCAGTACCCTGTAAAGTCTGATTTACTGCATTAAAGGAGGGACTGACCTTGGCAGGCCCCTGAGCTGCGTATTTCCAAGTAGCTAACCTGGAGGGCCTCACTGACCTGGAGCTTACAGGACCTTCACCTGCTGACTTTGAGGGATACTGCCGTGGGTGTGTGCTGCACTCCCTCGTGCTCCCTGCCTCAGAGAACAGGTGTGGGAACTGATGGGTGCAGCAAATGCAAACAGCAGGCAGGGCCCGGCAGAGAGCAGACACACTGCTGGCTGCCTGGGCGTGCCTGTCTCCCCTCTGGCTCTCTCAATTCTCACAGCATCTGCCTTCTCTCTGCCCCAGCTCCCAACTCACGAGAAGCAGCTGCTAAGGGTGGGTGTTTCCAATGGTGCCGCTTGTGTAGTGAAAAAAGAACTGCTACCATTTCCTAAGGCCTAATTAAATGCAGGTTCTGTATGTGTATTTTCTCACTTAATTTTCACAGCACATCTATTGACTCCAGCTTACAAATGAGGAGACTCACCAGGAGGCTGTTGCAGACGTCCAGTTGTAAGCGGCAGTGGCAGCAGAGAAAATGATTTATTTTAGCATCAGCCACGGGGCTAACCCCTTTAGATATAATCTCGTTTATTCCTTTTCACACTCCAGAAGTATCATCCTTATTCTAGGGTAAAGGAATTTGGTGTTTCTTTGGAGAGCCCACACTATCCCCTGGGCTAGTGCCGGGAGTGTCCCTAACAGGGGTGCATCTGGAAGCTCCTCTTTAGGCTGGCTGCCCACATCGGGCTTGGGCACTGTGAAAAGCACTTTACTACTGCATATGCATTACCTCATTCGGTCCTCACGCGGCCCAGGAAGTAGGAAGCCATTTTGCAGGTGAGGAAAGCAAGGTCCCTAGGCTCTAACGATGCACGCGAGTTCCCCGGGTCGGTCCGACAGCGTAGCAACAGCAGCGCTCGGGATGCGCGGGGTCGGCTCCGCGCTACGGCGGCCGCCGAGGGTCCTGCCGCAGAGCCCAGAGCTTAGCGGCGGCTCCTCCGGCCCTGGCCATGGCCGCGGGAACGCCGACCTAGGTCTCCAAAGCCACCCCGGCCTCGGCCAGCGGGGAATGCAAAGGGTCCTTTGTCCCCGCTCCGGGCTCTCAGATCCCTCGCCAGGGCTCCTGCGCCCACGGCCGCCACTTGACTTTGGTCGCCTCCCCCTAGAGAATCTGTTACCCGCTCCAGGAGTCGTGCTGGGAACCCACTGGCGGGAGAGTTCTGTGTGCTTATGCACCAGGCTTAAAACCATAGTGCAGCACAGAAGCATTCCACTCATCACATCTTGGAAAATACTGAGAACAATAAAATGATTTTACGAGCTCACCTAATTCTACCACTAAGCAAATCACTGTTGCCGTTTACATATATTTTCGCTTCATCCTATGTATATGGATTTATTTTTACACAGCTGTGATAATGCACCTACTAATGTGAATCAAGGCTTGTTTTCACTTTTATAACAAATGTTTTTGTTATATTATTACAGACGCTAACTATAATATTTAACGACAGGATATATTTTCATTGGGTGCATATGCTAGTATTTACCTGAGCGTTTTCCAAACGTTTAACATTCAAGTGGTTTCCAGAGTTACACCATTATGAATTCTTTTGTGATAAACGTTCTTGTGAACAAAGTCCTCTCAGTATTTAGACCAATTTTCTTAGGTTATATACACAGGAGTAGAATTACTAGGTCAGAGGGTATGAACGTTTGTAAGGGCTTTTTCAGTATTCTTGCCACATGGCTTTGCATGGGAAGAATGCACCACTCCAGAACTGATGGATTTACCCCCTAGCTACTGGGGGTGCCTAGCAGATAGCCCTAGGTTGTCAGTGTTCTCTAGGAAGTCTCTCTGCAGAGCGAGAGGCCTCTTCAAGGTCACACCCTCTTCCTAGGGCAGTCCACACCCAACGTGGGTATAAAGCTCTGGTACCCTTACCTCAGCTTCAGAGCTCTCCAGGGGATCAGCTGTGGCCTTTGTTGAGATTGCTTTGTAGTCCAACATCGTTCACTGCCCAAACCACCTTTCTCTTTTCCCGTCCCTTCCAAAGGCTGATCCCAAGAGTGCTACCTAATAAATATCCTGCATGGAAATCACCATCATCTGGGGAAATCCAACCTGTGACCGAATCCCACATGAAATATTCACTTACTACTCTCTAGGTCCCTCTTCAGTTAACATTATCTAGAAATAATATGAGGATAAGTCATAAATCAAAATAGGCTTATTTATGTCTCTGTAGCTTCTTTTGTGTCACTTCTCTTTTCTCCCATGACCTGCCACGTTGTGATACCTGTTTCTAGGTATGGTAGACAAAATAATGGCCCCCAAAGATGTCTGTGTGCTAATACCTAGGACCTGTGAATATGTTAATTACATAGCAAAGGGGAATTAAGATTGCAGATGGAATTAAGGTTGATAATTAGGTGATCTAAAAACATGAAAATTATACTGGGCTTAATGTAATCACAAGGATCCTTTCAAGTAGAATAGGGAGGCAGAAGAAGAGAGTCAGAGTGAGATATGACTACAGAAGAGGGTCAGAAAGATGCAATTTGAGAAGTACTCTATTCACCATAGCTGGCTCTGAAGATGAAGGAAGGGGCTGCAAGCCCAGGAATACAGATGGCCTCCAGAAACTGGAAAAGGTAAGCAAATGGCTTCTCCCATAGAGCCTCCTGAAAGGAATCCAGCCCTGCCGTACCTTATTTTTAGCCCAGTGAAGCCTGGGTCAGATTTCCAGCCTATAAAACGGTCAAATAATCAATTTGTACTTTGCTGTAAAAGCCATTACATTTGCTGTAATTTGTACAGCAACAATGGGAAACTAACACACTAAGCAATTCCATTTCTTTAGTGATCCCAAGGGGTCACTTATAGGGGAAGGAGGCCTCAGCAGGACCAATGAGAAGAAAGCAGCTGGTACAATTCTCACAGGAATTACCCTTGGTCCTTCTTATAGATTGAATGTTTGTGTCCCTCCCACCCCCCATTCATATGTTGAAATCCTAAGCTCCAATGTGATGGTATTTGGACATGGGGCCTTTGGGGTTTTTTTTGTTTGTTTGTTTGTTTTTTTGCGGTACGCGGGCCTCTCACTGTTGTGGCCTCTGCCGTTGCCGAGCACAGGCTCCGGACGCGCAGGCTCAGCGGCCACGGCTCACGGGCCCAGCCGCTCCGCGGCATGTGGGATCTTCCGGACCGGGGCACGAACCCGTGTCCCCTGCATCGGCAGGCAGACTCAACCACTGCGCCACCAGGGAAGCTTTGGACGTGGGGCCTTTGGGAGGTTATTAGACCACGAAGGTAGAGCCCTCATGAATGGGATTAGTGTTCTTATAAAAGAGATTCCAGAGAGATCCCTCATCCTCTTCCTGCCATGTGAATGTATGAGAAGATGGCAGTCAGCAAGTCTCACCAGAACCTGACCATGCTGGTACCCTGACCTTGAACTTCCAGCCTCCAAAACTATAAGAAATAAAGCCACGCCACCCAGTTTATGGTACTTTGTTATAGCAGCCCAAGCTGATTAAGACAGCGTTCTTGTCTTGGTACTATTATCCAATGAGAGAGATTTTAGTATTTCTCTATAACCTACTTCTTGGAGTGAAATACGAAATCTGAGAACTTTAGCAGTAGAGGAGAGTGTAGGGTTCATCTCTCTTAATCATTTTCAAGCTTGCTTTTATCAGAGGAACTCTTCTTTTCTCAAGTAGGAAATAATGACATTTAATATCCAAGTCAGGTAAAAGTGGAGCTGTTCTGATTGAAGTCCAAGGTTCCTTTTCTTTCCCCTCACCTGAGGGGCTCCAGAAATGAGGATGAAGTTTGGAAGCCACAGACCTAGGTCACTGGGCCCCTGAGAGCAGCAAAGCAAAAACAAGAACTCAGGTCTGAAGTCTAAGCAGAGAAATTTACTGTGAGCCCTTCTAAGAATATTCCGTATGGACAGACTTTCCCTGCTGCCTCCAATCAATGAGATTTATGTAGCAGAACATCTGTGAATTTCCTACAGGCAGATCTACCTCTTTATTTTCATAGTTTGGTTCATGTTTTCTTTTGTTGTTATGTACCGGGTCTTCTCACTCATGGCCACCCTGTACATGGGACAGGCAGCTTACTACATGGTGTGATTCATGTGGGCAACAAAAGTACCAACTGACTCCAACCTTTCTCCCCCCACCTGCCAAGGAGCCTGACACTCCACCATGGGAGTCACCACGGCATTGCCTCAGGAAGGCTCCCTTCAAAATTCAATTACCAGGGGTTTCTCTGGTAGCGCAGCGGTTAAGAATCCACCTGCCAACGCAGGGGACACAGGTTCGATCCCTCGTCCGGGAAGATCCCAGATGCCGCGGAGCAGCTAAGCCTGTGCGCCACAACTACTGAGCCCGTGCTCTAGAGTCCGCGAGCCACAACTACTGAAGCCTGTGCGCCTAGATTCTGTGCTCTGCAACAAGAGAAGCCACCGCAATGAGAAGCCCGTGCACCACAACACAGAGTAGCCCCCGCTCGCCACAACTAGAGAAAGCCCGTGCGCAGCAACGAAGACCCAACGGGGCCAAAAAAAAAAAAATTCAATTACCATATATCATGGAGTCTAAGGCTCAGATAGTGCCATATTTAAACATCTTTAAAATCAGGACATAACTTCAGATCTCTAGAGTCTTGCAAGTATGATTGTTTTTTCTTAACGGCACACAAACAAATGGAGCATCTTGCAATCAATGACATCTTAGATTTGAACAAATATGGTATGGGACTTGGAAGATGCAAAATAAATTAGGCCATTAGTCCTCTTGGAGGCTGAAGCAGAGATCAGAATGCACAAAGAATAGACCACTTCAGAGAGGAACTTAGTCAAGGGAGAGAAGAACAGGAAAGACTCTGTGTGTATAAATAGGAGTTTGTGTGCATGTGTGTGTACCTGTGTGTGTACATGTGTGTGCAAGGTAGTCTCCACAGTATGCAGAGGGGCCTGAGCAACCAAGAACAACCATGAGAGGCAAGGGGATGGGGGCACGGAGGGGTTCTCTAGGGCTATATAAAGTTTCTACCCTGACATAAGAAATTAAGTAAATTAATATCTTCATTTGTTCTTAGAAGCAAATAAGATTCCAAAATGATTCATAGGGTTTGTGTTACAATGACATTCCTTATTTCAGAGTCTGTAAGTAATCAAGTACGTATAAAATATATAGTTTCAAGCATAAATCTTACTCCTTCATTCTATAAAATGGACATACTGTCATTTTTGTGTACTGGCTAAAGGCTGAACGACAGCTGATATCAACCGTAAAGAGTGAAAATTAGTAAACTGGGTATCTGTTTGCTCTTCCAGCCCATTAAGTTAAATGAACTGTTAATTCATTTAACCAGAGTCCTCTGCCTTAATCAAAGGTAACAGCCCCCAAGGATTTGCCCATCTCAGGATGGCATTTAAGATCTAAAAAACAAAACTATACTTTTGAAATACAGACATACTTTCATTAACTAATCAGCATGATTAAGGCAGGCGTTTGTTATTTAAACCATTTTGTTTGGGAACAGAAGGAGAAACTCAAATCGCAATTCAGGGACTTGTTGTTTTGTCTTCCTTGCTGCAAAAATTAGCAAATACTTGGTGTCCAGCCAAGGCCGTGAAGTCCCACTTTGCTTGACTTCCATTATAAATTTGGAGATGGGCTCCTCTGGAAAACAAATTGGCACCAACACATGATAAAATTCTGTGCAAAAGGACAACAGACCTTTGAAAATCACACAGAGGAAAAACAACAGTTTCAAACCCTGTTCCCAGGGCGCTCTGCAGAAGCTGCTGGCATTTGGCAACGTACTTGCTGATCTGAGGGAAGGTACAGGGAGATACGGAGATGCAGAAGTGACCACTGAACATAGCCCTAAGTCAACACATGGGCCGAGGGAGCTGAAAATTCTGCAAACAGTTTCCATCTGTGAAATCAGTTCCCTGAGTGTCAGACTCGCTAACAGTGAATTCCTGTACACTGAGTTTCTGCAGAGCACAGCCCATCCAGTTAGAAAAATGCCATACCAGCAGACGTTTCCTGAAGGCATACTATGGGCAAGACATTGCATTGGGCACCAGGGAGGATACAGATTGGCATCACCTTCCTGAAATGTCCATGACAGGCAGATGGGGTGGTGCTGTCACCCAGCCACAGAGGATCATGGGGTTGGGTGGGAGTCACAAAAGAGGGGGAGATACGTTCTGATGCTTGACGTGAGGAGGGAAGCAAACAGTGTAGGAACACACGGTAGGTGGAGGAAGATGCATTTGGTCCCCATCTTGAAGGAGGAGTGGGGTCTTAACAGGAAATGATGGAGAAGGGGCATCAGGGCAGAGGAAAGAGTATGAACAAATGGATGAAGACCAGAAAATAACGGGGTGTTTGGAGGAAGGGTGAGTTGCTTGGAATTATAGTGCTAGAAAAAGGGAGGCTGGGGCTGGGTTGAGATGGGGGCCCAGATGTTGCTGCAGCACTGTGGACTCTGGGTAGCTGTGAAGCAGAGGGATATCCTATCAGGTCACATCATCTGTCCTTGCCTCTAGTCCCATACTTCAAGGACCCTGCAGAGGGAGGAACGAATGCCTGTTGTAGCCTGGTTTTCTAACAATTAGAGGAATCGTTGCCCTGTGTGTGGTCTGACCTTAAGTTTTAGCCTTCGTCTTCAGGAACTAAGGTTTTGTTGTGGTCTAGCAACCACTGCAATGGGCCTGCTTGGAGTCAGGCCACCCCGTGGACCACCAAAGGGAACAATAAAGTCAGAGCCCAGCCAACCGAGTGACGCTCCTACTACCTCCCCCTCCCCACCCCCAATCTGGAGCTGGGTTCTTAGAGGTAGAACCCCATTCACCTCTGCACCATGATTAAGTTTAGAACATTTTATCACGCCCCAAAAGAAATTCTGCTCCCCTTAGCCGTCACCTTCCAGCCCTTCCTATTACCTCTTCAACCCTAGGCAACCACTAATCTACTTTCTGCCTATAGAAATCTTTAGAGATTTGCCTGGCTGGGCATCACATGTAAATGGAGTCATGCAATGAGTGAGACATTTTGTCTCATTCTTTCACTTAGCATAATATCTTCAAGGTTCATCCATTCTGTAGTATTATCAGTACTTCATTCCTTTTTTATGGCCCAATAATATTCCATTACAGATATACCCCATTTTATCTATACATTCAACACATGTAGGACATTTGGTTTGTTACAACTTTTGGGCTATGATGAATAAGGCTTCTGTGAGCGCTCACATACAACTTTTTGTATGGATGTGTGTTTTCAATTATCTTGGGTACATACCAAGATGTGAAATGGCTAAATCTTTTACTATTCATCTCCATTTCTCCTAGCAACTAAAATGAATAAATATCTGTTGAATGAATGAATATTTGTTGAAAAATTGAATGAATAAAAGCATCTCATTTTCTTAGAAGGTGTTTTCCGGGTTACCTCAAAATACACCAAATTTACCAACCACTACTGGCAGTTAAACCTGACCACAGTTCTCTTAGTGGCTTACTTAGGTTGAGGTAAGCGTAGGGTCCATCAGCTCACCTGCCCCAACCTTCCTGGGAAGCTGAGGAAGCTGGGGTGGGCGGACAGAATGAGTGTGCGCCTCCCCAAGTCATCCAAGAAAAAAAGGCTTATCTTGACTCTGTAGATTCTCAGAGCAGTGAAGGCCCTACAGTCTGGCTGACTCACTCCAGAAGATGGAGCTGCCAGGAGCCCATCAGACAAGATGGGGCCTCACAAGGACGGCTCCTGTGAGCTCGGCTGCAGAACCAACCGGGGGGGTGGGAGGGGAGAGGGGCTGCATTCCATTGACACATCAATCTAAGGGATGCTCGGCAGTGAGGAGTACAGGGCCTGAATGTAAATGTATTGGGGGGCAGGCAGGTGTGGGGTGGTAGCCTGGGGCTCATGCATCCCATGTGCACTTAGTATTCCAATGAACATGTTGCCCGTAACCCGAGTGTATTATCGGTAATAAAGAGCCACGCAGGGATTTGGAGCTCTCATCCTGATGTCAGATGCCTCAGCGTCTGAGGCCTCCGCCTCCACCCATACCTCGTGCACCACCCACGCTCTTGCCCTGGCTGACACTGGGCAGCTCAGCCAACAGCACAAGTACAGGGCCAAATGCTTTGGCAGGTATAACCCAGATTCGTTAAGGGCAGTGGGCAGGTGCCCTCCCAGCTGGTGCTAGGCAGGGCCGTGCTCTCCTGCAGGGTGCCCCGATAGCACGCCCACCCAGGTCAGGTTTCTCACAGGTGGTCTCACAACCAAGGACATAGCTGTACAGGGTTCACTGGTCTGAGCAGAGTTACAACAGGCGGCTTGGCTATCTAGGACAGAAGCAGGAGGAAACACCTCTTCCCACCTAGGCTATTTGCTCACCCCTTCCTGCCTCCCCCTGGCTTTCTGACTACGCTTCAAGGCCCAGCTGCCCACTGGCGGCATCTTGCCACCTCATCACTGTTGGACTCACGCCGACACGCCCTCCTTTTTCCCTGTTCTCTCATGCTTCGATGTGGTCTTTTCTCCCCAGTCAGATGAAAATGCTTGAGGAAGAGAGTATTTTTCCATAACAGCTTTCCTGAAACCTTCAGAACACAGCCCACGATTCAGAAATCAGCAGAAATATTTTCTCTGCCTTATGAAATCATGGTCATGTCTAATATCATATCCACAAGCCTGGCCCTTACTCAGGGCCTCCCTGGATATTTAACATGTAACCAATATTTCAGGCGGAAATAGGATTTAAGTGTTTTATTTTAAAAACAACACTTGCTCAATGTAGAAAATAAGAAAATCATACAGAAATAAAAAACCCATATATAACCCACACACAGAAGTAAGTAACTCCTGAGAAATGTTGATATATATTCTCCTCTTATTTTTCTGTTTATGTTTATTACTTTTTTCAAGATTGTCGTCACAATGTACATGTTGTTTTACAACCTGCTTAACATGTCATGAATATATCATAATGCCATGAGATAATTTTTTGCAATTTCAATGGCTTGTACGTATAATAGTCTATCACATGGACTTAATATATTTTATTTAATTAACGCCCAATTCTTCCTTCTATCAACTACTTTCAATTTGTAAATTTATAAAATGGTGTCATGATAAATAATTTTTTTTTTTTGGACGCGACATGCAGCTTGTGGGATCTTAGTTCCCCGACCAGGGATGGAACCCAGGGCCCTCCACAGTGAAAACGCTGAGGCCTAACCACTGGACCACCAGGGAATTCCATGATAAATAATCTTGTACAGAAATATTTTTGCACATTCCTGAATATTTTCTTAGGCTACATGTCTAGAAAGGATCAAAAATTATAAACATTTTAATAGCTTCTTTAACTCGCTGCATAATTGTCCCTCAGGAGGGTTATATCAGCTTACACTCCTACTAGGTTTGCCTACAGCAACTTGTAATAAGCTTGACTTCTGATTGGAAGCTTCAAGATACCAAAAGAAGACAAGGACTGCAATGAGAAGGCCCAGTGACATCAAAAGGCAGAGTAAGAAAAACTGATAACACAGGTCCATTGCTGAGCGGAACAGAAAGACATGTGCTCACCAAGGTACCTTTATTCATCAAGAAAATGTTACACCACAGCACACATTCCCCACCCCCAGCATCCTCTGCTTCAAAAGGCAGGCAAGTATGTAATACGTTTTAGAAAGAGTTCCTTCCAAAGCCTTCACCGAAGCAAGTGGCGGCACAGTGGAACAAGTGGCATCAGAAGTCTCAAGGCCCACCTCACCTGCACACCCCACAGAAACACACGGAATCAGTTGCCTTCTCTGGCCCTCACTTTCCTCCTTTGTAATTAAGAGGAATATTAGAACCCACCCAGGAGGGTTCGTGTGAACCCCAATCAAGATCAAGTACTTTGTAAACAGTCAACTGCTGACCTTATTGCTAAGACTGGGAGCTTGAAGGAATAAGCACAGCTCTGAGAGTGGAAGGTGTAATTCCCCGGAGATGCAGGGAAAAGTGGAGCATGTCTGCCATTGTCTCCTGTTCCCACAGCACCTGAGAACCTCTGCCCAAACTTCCCATGAGCACCTTCTTTCAACATTGAGGAGACTGCATAAGATCCAGTTTCTGTGAGTTGCAGGAGGAGAAAGGAAAGGCCTTCTCCTATTTAAATCCAGGTCCACAAGGGTTTGCTCTACACATGGCCAACTCAAGGCTTTTCTTGGTCCTACACATCATGGGAATTTCACTGTTCTACATTTGCGGGAAGCTTAATTGGCTCCTCTGCTAGAGGATCGGCTCCTGCCATTTTCCTTTGCATTCGTGGCAGGCCTCAGAGGAGAAGCTGGAAATAATAATGTCCCAAGGTGAAATGAGGTGATGTGCTAGAAATAGCTTGGAGGAGGATAAAATGCTATGCAAAGGTGAGCTCTAATCCTCGTTCAGTTGTGATGGAAGGACTAGCTGTGCAGGACAGCCTGTGTAGCACAGAATCAGAAACGTGAATTTTGGTACAAATATGAAGTTGTGTCCTGACTTTGTCCCCTACTAATACATGAACTTGAGCACATTATTTAATCCATCAAAGCCTCATTTTCTCCCCTTCATGGCGTTTTTGACCTTCTGAAATTGTCCTCTTTATCATGTGTTTGTTGTCGGCCTCTTCCCACCGGAAGGTGGGTTCCCAGTGAGTGCAAGGTTATAGGTGGTGTTGTTCATTAAGACAAAGACAAAGCTCTCTAAGACAAAGAAAAGTGTCTACCTTCAAGGTCTCTGTTGAGTGAATGAGTGATTCTGGCATTTCCTTAAGACACCACCTCTAGGGATTCTGCTTTGTCCCTGTCCCTCCAACCACTTCAAGGACAATAAGTATTACTCAGGGGTGTTGGTGGCAAGAAGCGGGGAAGGAGGGGGTACCACTGGAAGAAGAATTTACCTACATGGGTACAAGAGCATCTTCCTTTAGGAAACAACCCACTCCGTTTTTCAAAAAATGTAACTGCTGAAGAGATTGTGATCTTAGCATGTTCTAAGTCTCCACG
Organism: Neophocaena asiaeorientalis asiaeorientalis; assembly: GCF_003031525.2. Taxonomy (NCBI): domain Eukaryota; kingdom Metazoa; phylum Chordata; class Mammalia; order Artiodactyla; family Phocoenidae; genus Neophocaena; species Neophocaena asiaeorientalis. The sequence continues at coordinate 4,547,332 of NW_020175191.1, forward strand.
GGCAGTAATTACTCTTAAAAAGGACTATTAATTTGAATTGTAAAACACTCCTTGCCTTTGAAGTACATATATTCAATAAAGATCATTTTCCCATCCCTACCAAAAAAAAAAAGTTATTGACTAACTCAAAGCCAAAAATCACCATACAGGACAAGATATTCTCTTCATCAGGATAGCACTTCTTTCTTCACCACTTCCTTTATCTCTCACCCGTGCCTCCCTCCTTGACTTGCAGGGTATAAAGGAGCCTGCCTTTTTTGATAGAAAAATCAGGTGCTGAAAGCGCTCAAATCTGGGCTCTTCTTCCCTGCTGAGGTTTCCACAGTAACCAGTAGCTCCCCACAGGGTGGGCAGGGCTCAGGGCTGGTTCAGCTCTGCGTCCACATTCCCAACATGCTGAATGAATGAAGAAGGAGGAGAAGCGGGCTTGAATGAATGAATGTGTACTGAGAGCCATCTACCTGCCAAGGACTGCAGGAGGCACTGTTACCCATTTCTCCATCATCTTCACAGCAATGCTGCGACGCTGGAATGACCAGTCTTATTCGAGGTGAGGAAATGGAGGCAGTTTGCCGCCAAAGAACTGATCCAGTACTCAGATCGTGGTGTGGAGCTAACAGATGGTTGTTAGAAGCTCAATTTGTGGCTTTACATATAAGGAGTTTATAAGTAATTTAAGATTTGTTTTTTAAAGGCTGGAGTGGATGAGTTTTGGCACGATTATCTTGAACTAGAGAGGGTCTCTTGGCACTGCCCTCCTGGCCCTAAGCTAATCAACATCTGGAATGGAGACTTAGAGAGTGTGTCATAGGATCTGTAGTTAAAAAAAAAAAACAGAACTTGAGAGAGTTACTAAACTAAATGAAAGGATCAGGATCCAGAAGATCTTGAGGGTTTAAATGAGGGACTAGATCTAAAATGTTGCCCTCCCCCATTTATTCAAGTTAAGCCAATTCATTTAAAGTCTTCTCAGATTCATAAATCCAACTTTATAAGGAGGAGAGGGAGAACTTTCTTCTTAGCGATTCGTGTAATTAATTGGCTATGTGATGACACTTGCCCTGTTGTATTCTAATTACTGAAGAGAAGGAGGGACAGGAAATGGTCATGTCCAAATGTAAGGGAATGAACCTAGCTGTAGGGCAGTCTCAGGCCAGGGTCCAAACTACAGTACACCTCCCTTTTACTAGGTATCTGGAGGAAATTACAGAAGTTATGTGGAGGTAATTGCAGTTCTTACCAGATCATAGTTGTTCCTATCTTATAGAGAGATGGTGAGGATTCGATAAAATATAAAGAATTTAATGGTGCCTAGTACATAATAAGCACTTAATGAATATGAGTCATTGTTATTATTTTCAGTTCTTCCTTATTATAAATTTCTGTGTTTTCCTTTATGTGAAATATTTTCCCATTTAGGTTTATTTTCTTTAGCTAAATTCCCAAAAGTTAGATTCCCAAATCAAAGGGTATAAACACCCTTAGATCTCTTCATACTTCACGTGTATTGCCAAAGTATATTCCTAAGGAATTATAACAGTATCTACCACAACCAGACACAAGGAGACCAGATTTTCAGTACCTTCGCTAGCACTGAGTATTATTGGGTTTTATAACAATTGGACTGGTTTTTAGAGTTTATCCTTCTGCAAATATTCATCCAGAGAATGAGTGGGCTGGGTTTAGCTGGGAACAGGGCAGGGCCAAGCCACTTGGCTGAATGAACCCAAAGGCAAGAAAGGACATCTAAGGTCAAGGAGGGCAGGGATAAGGAAACCAACAAAAGCATAAGTGTTCCCAGGTGCTCACGCTGTGAGAAGTGGGGCTGCAGAATGCACTTTGAACCTCCAGGCGTGCTGCAGATAAAGCATTGATAAGACAAGAAATCTCTGAGGCTTGAGTAACTAGCTGGTGCTGGTGGAAGAAAGGAAGAGCAGGTGACAGCTGGCGAAAGCACATGGAAGCCCAGCCCGTGGACCCTGACAGTCAGTGGGTGTAAGATTGATAAAAGGAAGGGTCCCCAAAGCAAACCTTTCCATGGAGAATTTAGAAGACACCTCTTTATCCTTATAAGGAGGAGACAATCCCAAGACTGAAAAGATGTAGTGCTATATGGTGTGTAGAGAGAGAAAGCAAGAGGCTGAAATTCCTAACTTGGAGGCCCCAAGAAATTCTACACCTGGTATACTGTTTTGGGAAAGGTGATGTATAGGCACCTGTGCTTAGCTAGGCCAGAAAGCACAGGTCTCCCAGAGCTCCCATCGGTTCAGAAGTCTGTGGTCCTCACACATTGTTTCTAATCCAGACACTGAGACTCAAGTTCTGATACGTAGGCGCATTCTTAGAGAATTAGTACGAAGCATTTAAAATTGGAACTGACCAGGAAATGGGGGACCTGGAGTCAGTCACCTACTCACTCGTGGTGTGAGGAGGCGAAACAGCAGGACCCTGTGGGGCTCCTGGGCACGGAAGCCTTTCTGTCCCCGTTTCTTGTTTGTAGGGAATAGACCCCAGCCTCTGTGAACTTCCCTGAGTCCCAAAGGGCAGATTCGAACAGTTGCTAATCAGGGAAGGGAGGGGATGCAGAGACAAGGGAGGAGCAGTCAGGAAACAATAGTGCAGCCTTGGAGCAGGGTCCTGGTTCCACCTCAAGGGGTACATATAAGGGTATCTTTTGAGCTCTTTATAGAACTAAAACCCCCAATAAATGGAAGATGTCAGCATTCTTCATTCCAGAAAAGACCATCTGAAGACAGATTAAAAGGAACCAGAGAAGCTCATCAAGAGATTAGCTGAGACCAGATTAAAGGAGTGCAGGCCCTGCACACACCCTTATCTTATCAGCAACCCCACCCTTGAACCATTGCTATAAAACTCCACCAAATCCTTCTGGGTGGGACACACAGTTTTTGAGGGCAGGAGCCTGCTGTGGCCCCCTTTGCCTGGCAAAGCAATAAAGCTATTCTTCTCCACTTCATCCAAAACTCTGTCTCTGAGATTCAGTTCAGCACTGGTGCACAGAGGCTGAGTTTTTGGCATCAGAAGTGATTTTCAAGATTTAGGAGGCACGAGAATCCCATGCGTGTATCGGCATATGTTCTTGGTTAAACGCCAGTTCCTAGGCCATCCCTCAGAGATGCGTTTGGGTAGGTCTGAGTGAAGTCCAGAGATCTGTGCCTTAAGCAAACATTCCTGATGATTCTGCTATAAGTAGTCAACAGGCTGCCCTTCGATAGTCATTCGTGCTGTGTGTTTGGTCTCTGTGAGACCGCTGGATAGGCTGACGACCCTAAAATGTGAGTTAGACACTCACATACACCTGATGTGGAGCTCCTAGGAGGGACCTGGCCATTTCCAAAGACTCAGTGCCATGCAGCGATCTGAAGAGGTATGTTTATAACTGGCCCTAAGAATGTAGCTTGCAGACTTCCAACTACTAGAGCATAATTAACCAAGGGCCCCAGTGGTACATTTGGAACCAACAGCTACATTTGCACCAAATCACTTTTCTCATGGGCTGCTCCCTGGCAGTGACCGAGCACACTGGGGATACTAAGGCAGACCCAATCCTGGGACACCCAGACTCCTCTGACAGCTGACTTTGGCCCGAGGACCTGCTGGTGGCCTTGCTGAACCTTCCTTAGACTGTAGGGTTGTCCAGGATTTTTCCACTCAATCTTCTTTCTCTCTCTCCTTCACTTGGGGTCAGGCATGCAGCGTCTGATGGCCCTCCAGCCTTATCTGACTTCCTATCTATTTATTTCACAAAGGCATTTCCCCTGCTACAATCCTTGCAATTTAATCCCATCTTGCCCTCTGCTTCTCAGAGGACCTGCACTAACAATGGCCCCAAACAACCCCCTGACATACCCATTCCATGGATACTACCAGGTCAGAAAACAGGCCATGTTTCCAGAAGGCCTGTGTGGCTTGACCCACATAAAGGAGACCCAAGCCATATCGGATGGTATTGTTTTATGATATGGCCCTGAGCACTGGAGCTTGGAGTGGCACCTAGGGGTAGGAGAGCACCGGAGACAGAGCCCTGGGGGGACAGTAAAAGGGGGAGTTCCAGAGTCCTGGGACCAGCCCTCAGAATGATGGGAGGAATCATATCACCCGAGCAGAAAATCTCAGACCCTCAAGAAAAGATACCCCCTTCCCCAAACCACAAAATGGGATCTGGGAGAATAAAGCCAGAACTTTGGCTGGTCCCACACCTTCTTGTCCCAGCCTCCTGTCCCAGGAGACTGCAGCCCCAGGGGCGACGGGTGGGCCCGGGGGCAGCTCCAGCCTGGGGCTGGGCTCTGCTTTCCCGACCTGCTCTCATGGCTTCATCCTCAGGCTGGCAGCCTGACAGGACAAGTCAACCTCAGAGGAAAAAAAAAAGCAGGGTTGCCTCCAGAAACTCACTCAGAAGAAGAGAAAGGACTCATTTGCAGGCCAAAGGGTATAATTTGAAAGGAGAGGTGGGGAAAAGGGAGATAAATAAAAACAACCAAAACAACTGCAGGCAGCGGTGCTACAGGCTGGTCCCTGCAACACAAGGGCCACTGGCTCTCCTCAATCACCAACAACAATACAGCCTAGGAAACTCTGCTCCTCTCACGGACGTGTGACATGCAATCTGTGTGTTTTCTATGCAAATGCCAGTTGTTTCTCAGACAGCGATGGGCTGGATTGTGTGAAGTGCCAACTCCACTGTGGGCAATAAAGGACTTGCAGATTATATGGCAGTAAGGGAAAGATACCTCTTCCTTCTGTGGGTGTATCTTCCCCGAGGATTCTCATTCCTTCTAAGGAAATCAGTGTGTGTGTGTGTGTGTGTGTGTTTCCATGCTTGGTAATAAGTCTACCCTGTGCTAAACACTGCTTGATGCCCATGGAAGTTTCTCAACAACCCATGGGGTAAGAACTATGGTCCTCATTTTACATAAATGAGGAAACGAAGACTCACAGGGGTTAAGAGCCTTGCCTATGCTTGTACAAGCCAGAGCGTTGGAGCCCATGTTCACATCCCAGGCCTTCTGACTCTGATGCTGCACGGGCTCTCCGCTGAGTATTGCCAGGGGACTCCATCTGGGAGAGAATGCTCCTAGCCCAGTTTCCTATGGATCAGGGTGGGGGACCAGGGCAGCTGCCACTTCACCGCCCGAGGAAAGTGTTCCGCTGCGCCACGGCTGGCCACTGCCCAGCTGCTTATCTGTCAAGTGTCCAGGCTTGGCTCCCTCGGCAATCAACTGGGTCCAGATCACCCTGGATCTGCCACTCACACGTGTGCAGGGGAGGGTGAGAGAAAGAGAAGACGAGAGAGGGCAGTAAATGAGGGCAGGGAGAAGCAGGCTATTGAAATTCTAGACTTGCCAGCAGCCAACTGGGCCGGGAGGCTGGTGTCACCGGCTGTGCTCAGCGGGCACCCAGTGGGCAGAGATCCCATTGCCCAGCTCTCCTGGGTTGGGGTGGAAGGGCAGACTGTAACTCTGTAGTTGTATTGTGATGGCGAAGGAGGAAACAAGAGCAGCTGATCCAGCCTGGATCGGGAGTGCCCACGTGCACACAGATAGGCCTTTGTGTCCTGGGCCCAGACAACAGGCGGCATTCTTCCCCCACCTCAGTGACGTCCTTCACGGACATGTTCCCAGAGCGCATTTTCAAAGGCTTAATCAGCTATGGATCAGATGACACGGCATTCCCTCCACTACCCCCTCCTTGCTCAGGCTGCATCTTCTCTTTGTTGTCTTGAGCACAGAACCGGTGGCCAACCCCAGCCCTGCCCTTGGTCGGCTTACAGAGCTCCCTGCGCAGAGGTAGACCTCATGACCTCAGGCATGGGAATCTTGGAACACAGGAGCTGGATGGGCCCGAGAGCAAGTCCAACCCCAGGTTTTAAGGTGATGGATAGGCTTCCCTGGTGGCGCAGTGGTTGAGAGTCCGCCTGCCGATGCAGGGGACACGGGTTCGTGCCCCGGTCCGGGAAGATCCCACATGCCGCGGAGCGGCTGGGCCCGTGAGCCGTGGCCGCTGAGCCTGCGCGTCCGGAGCCTGTGCTCCGTAACGGGAGAGGCCACAACAGTGAGAGGCCTGCGTACCGCAAAAAATAAAAAAATAATAAAATTTAAAAATTAAAAAAGAGAAAGGTGATGGAGTCAGAGATGCAGCCACACTCAGACCTAGGGTCCCTGCCCCCAGAGCAGTGTCCTTTCTGGTACCAGGGCTAAGCTGCCCCAGGACCCTGGTGGTTACAGCAGCCCCACCTCAGGGCCCAGACCACCTCCCAGAGAAGCCCGAGGGAGAGGGGTTCTTCATGAAGATACACTTAACTCTAGATTGACTCCCAGTCCTGCCTGATTGCTTTCCAAAGCGAGTGGCTTTACTTGCCCAAAGCCAAGTGCAGGAAACAGGAAGCACCCCAGGATGTTGCTTGTCCTGCTTAACTACACTGTGAGTCTACTGAGGGATCAGTTACCTGTAAAATGCATGCTCTCTGGATGTAAAATACATCCCTGAAATACTAATATGGCTACTGCTACAGACTGAATGTTTGTGTCTCCCCCAAATTTATATACGGAAGCCTTAACCTCCAATGTGATGACATTTGGAGATGGGGCCTTTGGGAGGTGATTAGGTTTAGATGAGGTCATGAGGGTAGGGTCCCCATCATGGGATTAGTACCCTTGTAAGAAGAGATGGAGGGACTTCTCTGGTGGCGTAGTGGTTAAGAATCTGCCTGCCAATGCAGGGGACACGGGTTCGAGCCCTGGTCGGGGAAGATCCCACATGCTGCGGAGCAACTAAGCCCGCAAGCCACAACTACTGAGCCCGTGTGCCACAACTACTGAAGCCCGAAACAAGAGAAGCCACCACAGTGAGAAACCCGTGAACCACACAGAGAGCAGCCCCCGCTCGCCGCAACTAGAGAAAGCCTGCGCGTAGCAACAAAAACCCAAAAAGGAAGACCCAATGAAGCCAAAAATAAATAAATAAAAAACAAGAGAAGCCACCGCAGTGAGAAACCTGTGAACCACAACAGAGAGCAGCCCCCGCTCGCCGCAACTAGAGAAAGCCTGCGCGTAGCAACAAAAACCCAAAAAAGAAGACCCAATGAAGCCAAAAATAAATAAATAAATACACTTATTTAAAAAAAAAAAAAAGAAGAGATAGAGAACAGAGCTCTCTCTCTCTACCAGGTGAGGACAAAGTGAGAAAGTGGCCATCTGCAAGTCAGGAAAAGATCTCCCTCATCAGACACTGAAACTGCCGGAGCCTCGCTCTCAGACTTCTAGCCTCCAGAACTGTGAGAAATAAATGTCTGTGGTTTAAGCCACCCAGCCTGTGGTATTCTGTTACAGCAGCCCAAGCAGATTATGACAACCGCCTTCCCTGCTTCTCTAGCCCATGCTTTCAGAGTTGGAAGACCTGGGTTCTACTCCCAGGTATGGCAACTTCAAACTGTAAGGTCTTGGAAAAGAAGACACCCTCTCCACCCTTCATGTTCTCGCCGTAAAATGCAGCTTATGATCTCTGCCCTTGGTCCCTCACAGACCACTGTGCAGATGAAATAAAACAATGCAATAGTGAAATGCTATTAGGAGGGTGACAATGATTACAACTGCTACTGTTAGCACTACTACGACTATTGCTACTGCTACTACCAACAGCAGCGGCCAAGCACTGAGCAGCTGCTTCATGTGCCAGACATCTCTCACTGATTTCCAATATTTTCAAGTATAAAGACTCTTTTTTTTTTTTTTTTTTTGCAGTACGCGGGCCTCTCACTGCTGTGACCTCTTCTGTTGCGGAGCACAGGCTCCGGACGCGCAGGCTCAGCGGCCATGGCTCACGGGTCCAGCCGCTCCACAGCATGTGGGATCTTCCCGGACCGGGGCACGAACCCGCGTCCCCTGCATCCGCAGGCGGACTCCCAACCACTGCGCCACCAGGGAAGCCCATAAAGACTCTTTATACTGGAAAATATATAAAAGCTTAAAACTAATTTTAAATTATTATTTTGTTGGTTACAACAGTGTTTAAATACATTTTAAAATGTTCACAGGGTACAATTTATTTTCTATCCAAAAACGCTTGGCATCCTTCTGGATTTACAGGCCTTCTGCAAGAACTCTAGGTTCTCTCATGCAATCGAAGCCTCAAAATAACCCTGTGATGTGGGTAGTTTTCCCATTTTACAAATGAAAATAATGAGGATCAGCAAGATCATACACTTAGGAAATGGTAGAGCCAAGATACAATAACACACTCACTCCAAATTTTGTCCCCTTTCCACTGCACCACACCGAACGTCTTCTAAACCTATAAAAAGTTAAGCACGTCTTCAGCTTAGATGATTGATTTGAGGCCCTTCTTCTTTTCTAATGTATGCATTAGTGTTATAAATTTCCCTGTCAACATTGCTTTAGCTGTATCCCACAAAACACTTTGTTGCATTTCATTTTATTATTTTTGTTTGTTTAAGTGCTTTTACTGAAGTATAGCTGATTTACAACACCATATTTGTTTCAGGTATACAACATAGCAACTCAACATTTTTATAGATTATGCTCCATTTAAAGTCACTACAAAATAATGGTTATATTTCTTTTTGCTGTACAATACATCCCTGTAGCCTATTCACTTTATACATAGTAGTTTGTACCTCTCAGTCCCCTACCCCCATCTCACCTCTTCCCACTGGTAACCACCAGTCTGTTCTGTGTATCTGTAAGTCTGTTTCTGCTTCGCTATGTTGCATTTTAATTTACATTTAGTTTCAAGTATTTTTAAAAATACTCAAGTATTTTAAAAAATCCTCTTTGACTTATGAATTACTTAGAAGTGTGTTATTTAACTTACAACTTTTGGGCATGTTCCTTTTATCTTTCCGTCATTGATTACCAGTTTGAGTTCCCTGTGGTCAGGGAATACACTCTGCATTATTTCAATTCTTTTTAGTCTGTTGATATTTATTTTATGGACCAGGATAAGACCTACTTTTGTCCCACGGACAATCGAAAAGAATACGTATTTTGCTGTTACTGGGTGGAGTTTTCTACAAACACTGATTAGGTCCTGCTTTTTGATGGCGTTGCTGAGTTCTATATCCTTTCTGATTTTATGTCTAGTTGTTCTATCAATTGTTGAGAGAAGGGTGCTGAAATCTCCAGCTATATTTGTGGATTTGTCCATTTCTCCTTTTAGTTCTATCAGTTCTTGCTTTGCATAATTTGCATCTACATTGTTCGATGCATATACATTTAGGATTTCCATGTTTCCTTCCTTGGTAGATTGGCCCTCTTATTGTAATGTCCCTCTCTGATTCTGGTAATTTTATTTCCTCTGAAGTCTACTTTATCCTATATTGATACAGTCATTCCTGCTTTTTTTAAATTAATGTTTGCATGATAAATATTTTCATATCATTTTGCTTTCAGCCTGTCTGTATTTTTATATTTGAAGTGAGTGTCCTGTCAATAGCATGTAGTTGATTTTTTTTTACTCCACTCTGCCAATCTATCTTTTAATTGATATATTCAATACATTTACATTTAATGTAATTAGTATGTTAGGACTTAAGTCTTCCATTTTATTTTTTGTTGTCTGTTTCTTCTCTCTGATTTTCATTTCTCTGTTTTCTTTTTCCTGCCTTCCTGTGGGTTACTTAACCATTTTTTAGATTTCCACTTTTATTTACCTACCTTGTCCTCAAGTGTATCTCCTTATGTAGCTTTTTTAATCATTTGCTCTTGGTATTATACTATACATATGTTACACCACAGTCTACTGGTGCCATAATTTTACCAGTTCAAGTAAGTGTAGAAACCTTACCTCCTTTTATGTCTTTTTACCCTCCCCCCTTCTTAGATATTTTCTCTACATACTTAGAACCACATCATAAGTGTTATAATTTGTGCTTCAATCATCAAACCTAATCTAGAAGACTCAAGAGGAGTCTTTGCCCATATTTTTCTTATCATGTTCTTTTGTTCTTCCTGATGTTTCAAGATTCCTCCATTTATTGTTTCCTTCTGTTAAAAAAAACCTCTTTTAGCCATTCTTTTAGAGTAGGTCTGCTGGTGACAAGTTACCTTAGTTTTACTTCATATAAGAATGTCTTCATTTTCCCTTGATTCCTGAAGGATATTTTCCTCGGATACGGGATTCTGGAGAGATGTCTACAGGACATCTTTCAGCACGTGAGAAATGTGTCACTTCCTTCTGACCTCCATGGCTTCTAATGAGAAATCCACTGTCATTTGAATTGTTTTTCCCCTAGAGATAAAGCATTGTTCCTATCTGTGCTTTTAAGATTTTTTTCTTCATTTTTAGTTTTCTGAAGTTTTACTAAGATATATCTGGGCATGACTTCTTTTGGTTTTAACCTGTTTGGGATTCACTTACCTTTTTGAATCTGTAGGGTTTTGTATTTTGCCAAATTTGGGGAATTTTCAGTCATTAGTTCTTTGAGTACTTTTTCAGGCTTAACCTTTTTCTCCTCTCCCATTCGTACTCCAGTGACACAAATGTTTGATCCTTTATTATGGCCCCACTAGTACCAAGGTTCTGTTTATATATTTTTTTTCTCAGTGTATTTTGCCTTTTTTATTTAGAGTGACACTAATTTGGGTAATTTCTGTTGTTCTATGTTCAAGCTCACTGATCCTTTCCTCTTTCCCTTCCATTTTCTTGTTGAGCCCATTCAATGAGCTTTTTATTTTAGTTATTGTATTTTTCAGTTCTAAAATTTCTATTTGGTTCTTCTTTATACCTTCTGTTCCTTTGCTGAGACTTTCTATTTCTTCACTGAGACTCTTTGTATTTTCATTTGTTTCAAGCATGTTCATAATTGCTTTTTTATGATGGCTGTTTTAAAATCTTTGTTATATAAAATTAAAAATTTCTGTCACCTTAGTGTTGGCATCTGTTGTCTTCTTTCATTCAGTGTGAGATCCTCATGGTTCTTGGTATAATGAGTGATTTTTCTATTGAAACATGGGCATTTGGGGTATAGAGTTGGGAAATTCTGAATCTTATTGAAGCTTTCTGTTTTAACTGGCTTTCTCTGACACTGCTGCAGCATGGAAAGAGAGGGTGAGTGGGCCACTTCATTACAGTCACCTATAGGTGGGTATAGAAGATGGTCCCCTGCTTGGCCTCTGCTGACACTTGAGGGCAGGGGTTCCTCATCAGTGCTGGGCAGAGATGGGAGCTCCAGCTCCTCACTATGTCTCCACTGATATCTTCCTGGCTGGGAGAGACTAGATTATTTCATTACTGCTCCCCACATGGCCACCACAGATCCCTTGGGGGTGGGTGGCGTCTTTACCATTGAATAGTGATGAAAATCCAGACACTCCACTAGTTCTGACACTACTGCACTGGGAAGCAGGAGGGGCACCTCGTTACAACCTGTTGGATGTGAGAGTTTAGGCTCCACATCTGACATTTGCTGTTGTGGGAACTACAGTTTTTGCCAGGATGTCTGAAGTAGAGCAATTAATTCCTAAAAGTCTTCTCTCTTGCAAGGTTGCCCTTTCCCTGGTCATTTGGCTAAGAGAGCAGACTTTTCTTAGAGCTTGTTTGGTCTGCACCCACTGGCATATCCAGGGTGCCAGCATTCGTAGATATATCAGGGGGAAAAATCCCTTCTCTCAACTCTCAGAGAATCTTTTCATGTTTCTTTTATATATAATTTCCAGGCTACTTCTTAGAGGAATAGGGGAAAGTACTCCATCTTCCCAGAAGCAGAAGTTGCTATGTAGCCTTTGAGACCGGCTTTTTCTACTCAACATAAGCCCTTTGGGATTCATCTATGCTGTTCTGTGTATCAATATCTTGTTCTCTCTCTTTTTTTCTTTTTTAAATTTCTGAGTATTCTATTACATGTACCAGTTTGTCTATACATTCATCTTTTGAAGGAAATTTTGGTTTTTTCTAGTTTGGGGGCTTATGAAAAGAGCTGCTATAAATATTCATGCACAGAGTTTTGCATGAACACACGTTTTTATTTTTCTATGGCAAACACCCAGGAGTAGAATTGCTGGATTGTATGTTAAACTTTATAAGAAACTGCTGGGTTTCCCTGGTGGCGCAGTGGTTGAGAATCCGCCTGCCAATACAGGGGACACGGGTTCGAGTCCTGGTCCGGGAAGATCCCACATGCCGCGGAGCAACTAAGCCCGTGCACCACAACTACTGAGCCTGCGTGCCACAACTCCTGAAGCCCACGCGCCTAGAGCCCGTGCTCTGCAACGAGCCACTGCAATGAGAAGCCCGCACACTGCAACGAAGAGTAGCCCCCACTCATCGCAACTGAAGAAAGCCCATACGCAGCAACGAAGACCCAACACAGCCAAAAATAAATAAATAAAATTAAAAAAAAGATACTGCTAACCTGTTTTCCAGAATGGCTGTACTATTTGCATTCTCACCAGTAGTATATGACAGTTCCTGTCACTCCACATCCTCACCCACAGTCGGTGTTTTTATTATTTTTATTTTAGCCATTCTAATAGGTGGGTAATGGTATCTCATTGTGGTTTAATTTGCATTTCCCTAATAGCTAATAACACTTGACACTCTTTTCATGAGCTTAATTGCCATCAACACATCCTCTTCAGTGAACTTTCTGTTCAAGTCTTTTGCCCATTTTTTCCACTGGCCTGTTTGTTTTTTTCCTGTTGAATTTTGAGTATTTTTTATATATCCTGACTACCATAACAACTTTTGAATATTATAAAACTAAAGCAAAGAGAGAGAAAGAAGAGAGGAATAAAGCAATCTAATACAGCTGTTACACCATAGCTTTCTGCCTAAGTACTCCTCCTGAGCTCAAACATGGCCACATTAGGACTATTTCCTTCCACCAACAGAAGTCACAGCCCACTTTAAGTTCACATTCAAAAAAGTGGTGTCTCTTCCCATGCCCCATTCTCTTCATGACTCACAAAATCCAATAAAGTAGGACACTGGGCTTGGACATTTGATGAGTACTTGGTTTCAGTTGTGATCTCCTAGATAGCAGGGAGTATATCTACTTCATTTTGCTTTCTTCCTAGAACCTAGCACTTTTCTTCATTCATTCAAATAATATTTATTTAGTTCCCATTATGTGTCAGGCACTGTGCTCTGTCCTGAGAATACAATAAAACAGAAATTGTTCATGGAGTCATGTTGCGTTCAGAATAAAGTCTAGAATATAGTAGATTCCTGTGCCATGCTTATTTTTACATTTCCTTTCTTTTTTTAAAAAAAATATTTATTTATTTTGTTTCACCAGGTCTTTTTGAGGCAGGTGGGCTTCTAAGTTGCAGCTCAAGGGCTCCTTAGTTGCAGCTAGCCAGCTCCTTAGTTGCGGCATTCGAACTCTTAGTTGTAGCATGCACGTGGGATCTAGTTCCCTGATCAGGGATTGAACCCAAGCCCCCTTCATTGAGAGCGTGGAATCCTATCCACTGAGCTACCAGGGAAGTCCCTATATTTCCTTTCTTGTTAAAAACTTCCCCTGGAGTTAATTGTCTTTAAATTTTTTTTGGTCTATCTATTTCCATATTGTCTCTTTTAATTAAATTCTCTAACAATTATACTAAATTCCTATCAAAATTTCATATGCTCAAAAGCTCCATTCCATTTTTTTCCCTGGATATTTCCTAAACCTAAGGAAAGTCCTCTATATTCTTTTCCAACTGGACTAGTTGCTCTCCAGGACTGTGACATGGTTGTGATTCTAGGACTTCCTTTCAATGCTCTCCTATGTTATAGCCCAGGTTCCTAGATACCAAGTTTTCTTCTTTTTAATTTACTCTTCATTTTTCTGGAGTGCATTCTCTGGTACCTTTTTAGAAAAGAATATGTGTCAAGTTATTTTCAAATCCATTGATGTCCCAAAATGAATTATTCTATTCTCATATTTGATTAATAGTTTAGCTGGATATAGAAACCTAGATTGAAAATAATTTTCCCTCCAATTTTTAATGCAGTTCTTCATTGTAGTCTCGCTTCTAGTGTTGTTGTTGAGATGTCTGACAACTTTCTGATTCTTGATTGCATGGACCTCTTTTTCTCTCCAGAATAATACATGAGCTTCTCTTTACCTGCTGTGTTCTGAAATTCAACAATAAAGCGCATTGATCTGGGATTTTATTCATTCATTGTAGCAGACACTCCAAGGCCTCTTTTATTCTGAAGACATGCGCTTCAGTTTGCAGAACTGTTCTTGTACTATTGTTTTTTATCATCTCCTCTCATCTGATTTAATTCTTCTCTCTTTCAGAAACTCCTATTAGCCTGATGTTGGAGCCTTTTATATAATATATACCTGGATTTTTGCAGAGAAGGGAGGCAACACGCCAACAAACCAGATCCTGGCTGGATTTACCTCTTTCTCCCTCCACTCTCCATTGCTTTCCTGAGTCACTTCTCAGCAACAGCCATTTTATTTATTTATTTATTTATTTATTTATTTATTTAGGGTGGTGTTGGGTCTTCGTTTCTGTGTGAGGGCTTTCTCTAGTTGTGGCAAGCAGGGGCCACTCTTCATCGTGGTGCACGGACCTCTCACTATCACGGCCTCTCTAGCAACAGCCATTTTAAAGTGGAGGCTATTGCAGCCCCACCCCCATGGCTTGATGTCAGATTTGTCCAGTTCAGATGATGTAGACATTTGTCCTAACATCCTTTTGTCTTCTGATCATCTGGTTAGGATTTTCTTTAGGATAAGTTCCCTTGAAGCATCCTAACCATTCAGAGTGCTCTGAGAGAAATCATCTTTCCAGGAGCCAGTTGGGAGTGGAGGATGGAGGTTGAGAGTGTGTCCTCAGTGATGGTGACCAGCAGGAGACCTCGCCCAGAAGTGGGCAGAAGCATGAAAGAGCACACTGGGAGGGTGCGTGTGAGGCCACTGTGCCCTCCTGCTCCTCTGCAAGGTGGCCCCCAGCCTGTAAGTTTGGATGAAGAGACCTGGCCCTTTTGAAAACGGGAGGTCAGCACTATTAAAAACTGCCCTGTGTTGGACTTCCCTGATGGCACAGTGGTTAAGAATCTGCCTGCCAATGCAAGGGACACAGGTTCAAGTCCTGGCCCAGGAAGATCTCACATGCCGCGGAGCAACTAAGCCTGTGCGCCACAACTACTGAGCCTGAGCTCTAGAGCCTGCAAGCCACAACTACTGAGCCCACATGCCACAACTACTGAAGCCTGCGCGCCTAGAGCCTGTGCTCTGCAACAAGAGAAGCCACAACAGTGAGAAGCCCGTGCACCGCAATGAAGAGTAGCCCCCACTCACTGCAACTAAAGAAAGCCCGTGAGCAGCAATGAAGACCCAACACGGCCAAAAATAAATAAATACATAAATAAATAAATAAATTAATTAAAAACCCTGCCCTATGTGTCTGCCATCCTGCCTGACCTCAATCCCTGAGTTTTGGATAATCCAGTCTCTTGTCTCCTCCTCAGCACCTGTTCCAACAACACCTGTAATAAGTTCCTTCAAGAAACTTTGTGTCCTCGATGTCCAAGTACTTCTTTCCGGGGAAGAGCCAGGCTATAGGAAAGAGCAAACTGAGGGAAGGGCAGGCTGAAGTTCCTCTGACTACAATGTGTGTCTTGAGTTGTTCTTTGATTCCCCTACTTCCCAACTCAGAGCAGAGCTCTCTTACTTTCTTGATTGCAGATGGCTAAAGAAATCTGTGCTAATTGTGGACTCCTTTTCTAGATTGGCCCCAGTCTAACTCAACACATGAGAGGGTTACCCAGAATCTGGGGTCAAGGCTGTGCCCCTAACCACCTCGGGTATATTTTGGCAAACGTTCTAGAAAGGATAGGCGGTGCTTTCCTGACCCACTGTGTCATGTCCTTGGCTTGTGGAAGACTCTCCAGCAAAGAGACACCGCAAACTCAGCCCAGTCCTAAAGCTGACCTCCAGCCTTCTCCCAACAATAAAACATTCAGAACCCTGAACTGCGGCTTACAGAACCCTGGGTCATCCTCAGGATGGGCTGAGCTTCGTGTAGTGACTGAGCTGAATGTGGTCACAGGCCAGGGCTACAGATCAAGGCCTACGTCTACTCAGCTGGGCTTTGCCATTAGTTTGCTATTCAACCTTGGGTCAAAAACCAAACCACTC
Source organism: Neophocaena asiaeorientalis asiaeorientalis (assembly GCF_003031525.2). Lineage (NCBI taxonomy): Eukaryota > Metazoa > Chordata > Mammalia > Artiodactyla > Phocoenidae > Neophocaena > Neophocaena asiaeorientalis. The sequence goes on from NW_020175191.1 coordinate 4,563,449, forward strand.
ACAGCTTCAGTTTCCTCATATGAAAACGAGGGAACTTTTCTCCCTACATTCTGGTTTGCAGTGAGGCACATAATCCTGTTTGAATCTTAGCATTATTACTTATTAGCTGTGCACCTGAGGATGAATTATTCATTTCCTCATCTGTACAAATGTAGAAAATAAATACAATAAATACAGAGTTGCTATAAGGAGTAGAATAGTATTGTAGGCTCTAAACACAAGGTTGAAATAACCACTGTTACCCACCTCTGGGTGGTTCTAGCCCTCTTCTCTCTCCCCAGCCCACATCACTAACCCATATATGCTCCTCTTGGATCTAACTTGACATATGACTGTTTCCTGGCATATATTTAGTGAATTGAAAGGAAAAAAAAGGCCAATATTTTTTCTCAAACACTAACAGTGAATTCTCAATATTTTGTATCCTTTTGATTCTGTCTCTTACATATGATTCAGTGCTTGGAACAGTGTCAGATATATATTTGGCATTTAAAAAATATTTGCTGAATGAATAAATGGTTTAACAAAGATATGTAGAGAAATTGGGGTGAAGTTATTATAGATAAGTTAATTAAACAAAAATATGATGTTACTTTTTCTGCCCCCAAAGTTTGCTCATGCCTGTGGAATAGGCACAAGCCAGAAACCTGGGTATCTTCCTCGGGCCCTCCCTCTCCACCACCTTCCATGGCCAACTGATCAACACATTTGGTTCCTTCTAATTATCTCTCAAGATTGTCCTCCCCACTCCACACCCTGTGCCACATCCCAGATCAGGCTGGGGCATCTCGTGTCTACTGCCACAGCCTCCTCATTAAACAACCTACATCATCCTTCAAAACTCAAGTCAGCTAAATAGACATTTCTCCAAAGAAGATATACAGACTGCCAACAAACATATGAAAGGATGCTCAACATCACTAATCATTAGAGAAATGCAAATCAAAACTACAATGAGATATCATCTCACACCGGTCAGAATGGCCATCATCAAAAAATCTAGAAACAATAAATGCTGGAGAGGGTGTGGAGAAAAGGGAACCCTCCTGCACTCTTGGTGGGAATGTAAATTGATACAGCCACTGTGGAGAACAGTATGCAGGTTCCTTAAAAAACTAAAAATAGAACTACCATATGACCCAGCAATCCCACTACTGGGCATATACTCTGAGAAAACCATAATTCAAAAAGAGTCATATACCACAATGTTCATTGCAGCTCTATTTACAATAGCCCAGAGATGGAAACAACCTAAGTGTCCATCATCGGATGAATGAATAAAGATGTGGCACATATACACAATGGAATATTACTCAGCCATGAAAAGAAACGAAATTGAGCTATTTGTAACAAGGTGGATGGACCTAGAGTCTGTCATACAGAGTGAAGTAAGTCAGAAAGAGAAAGACAAATACCGTATGCTAACACATACATATGGAATTTAAGAAAAAAAAATGTCATGAAGAACCTAGGGGTAAGACAGGAATAAAGACACAGACCTACTAGAGAATGGACTTGAGGATATGGGGAGGGGGAAGGGTGAGCTGTGACAAAGCGAGAGAGAGGCATGGAGATATATACACTACCAAACGTAAGGTAGATAGCTAGTGGGAAGCAGCCGCATGGCACAGGGATATCAGCTGGGTGCTTTGTGACCACCTAGAGGGGTGGGATAGGGAGGGTGGGAGGGAGGGAGACGCAAGAGGGAAGAGATATGGGAACATATGTATATGTATAACTGACTCACTTTGTTATAAAGCAGAAACTAACACACCATTGTAAAGCAATTATACTCCAATAAAGATGTAAAAAAAAAAAAAACAACTCAAGTCAGATCCTCCCACTCCCTTGCTTATAATCCTTCAGTGGCTCTCCAATCTCTCTATAAAATGGTTTCCAAACTCAGCTAATTATGAGAACCCTTTGGGAAGAACTTTACAAAACTCAACTCTCTGATGGTGGGTCCTAGGATCTGTGTGCCTTAAAAGTTGCCCAGGTGACCTTGATGATCAGTCAGCTTTGGGAACCACAGGTTTCCAGGCTAAAATCCCAATGCCTTTGCATGGTATGGAAGGCTGTCCATGATGTATCTCCCCCTGCCTTCCTCTCTGGTAACCTTTCGTGCCCCTTACCCCTCTTGAATGTTATGCTCCAGCACTGCTGAAAGCTGACAGTTCTCACACATGCTGTTATTCCACCTCTTTGAGCACACTACCCCTTCTTCCCACAATGCTCTACTCTACCCTGCCCCCTGATGTATTTCTATTTGTCCTTTTAGCTCTGTCTCAGTCATCAAGGAGCGTATGTAAAATGGCTCGATTTACATAAAGTTCAAAACAGGCAAAACAAATCTATGCTTTAGGGTCAGGAGAGAGGTTACTCCTTGGGGGCCAGGGAGGGAGGCGGCTACCAACGGGGAGGGGACAAGAGAGGGCCTTCTGGGATGCTGGTCATGTTTCTTTCTTTCTTTTTTTTTTTTGCTGTATGCGGGGCTCTCACTGTTGTGGCCTCTCCTGTTGCGGAGCACAGGCTCCGGACGCGCAGGCTCAGCGGCCATGGCTCACGGGCCCAGGTGCTCCGCGGCATGTGGGATCTTCCCGGACCGGGGCACGAACCCATGTCCCCTGCATCGGCAGGCGGACTCTCAACCACTGCACCACCAGGGAAGCCCTGGTCATGTTTCTTGGTCTGGGTGCTAGTTCCACAGGTTTATTCCAATTGTGAAAACTCATCAAATTGTATAGTAACGACGTGTACAGTTTTTTTGTATGCTGAAACTCACATGGGAGCTCAGCTCCAGGAAGCCTTTGTGGATACCCTCCCTTAGAGTTAATTCTGCGCCTTTCCTGTTGCCACTCTGCCTGGTTCAATCTGCTTTTTTTGGTGTTTAACCCTCTGAATTATCATTCCTTTATTGACATATCTGTCTCCCCACCTAGACTGTGAGCTACTTGTGGATGAGATTAGAGAATCCCCAGCACCTTCCCAGTGCAGTTATATGGAGAAATATCTATGGACAGAATGAATGAAGAGAAAGTGAGAATCAGTGCAGTGGCGGTTACTCCTTCTACCTTTTTTCCTGCTGAGAATACAAAGTGCTCTGCTATTAATCTGCTTTGAAGTAACCAAGGCAAGAAATTTAAACGACTCTCACCATGCCTCTTGTTGCTGAGAAAGACTGCCTGTGCCCTGCAGCCGGAGCTCCAGACTCTGCAGCTCCCGCATGCACTCTGCACTCCCAGTGCCCGCCGGCCGGTAGCAGCTCTTCCAATCTCATCCCATGTAAACGCCACTGCCTAGAAGGGTTCCCAGGGGATCACCAAGTTGGCATTTGCTCACTGTCTTCCATTACTGCATATCTGGAGAAAATGCTCCAGGCAAGTCATAAAATAACAACAACACCATTTTAATTTTAAATTAATTAATTTATTTATATTTGGCTGTGTTGGGTCTTCGTTGCTGCATGCGGGCTTTTGCTAGTTGCGGCGAGCAGGCACTACTCTTCATTGCGGTACGCAGGCTTCTCATTGCAGTGGCTTCTCTTGTTGCGGAGCATGGGCTCTAGGCACGCAGGCTTCAGTAGTTGCAGCACGTGGGCTCAGTCGTTGCGGCACATGGGCCCTAGAGTGTGCGGGCTTCAGTAGTTGTGGCACGCGGGCTCAGTAGTTGTGGCACATAGGCTTAGTTGCTCCATGGCATGTGGGATCTTCCCGGACCAGGGGCTCGAACCCATGTCCCTTACATTGGCAGGCAGATTCTTAACCACTGCACCACCAGGGAAGTCCCCCAAAACAACATTTTTAAAAGTCTTTTAGGACTGGGGGGGGCGTTCTGTGGCCACTTCTGAGATACCAGCAGACTCACTGCTTGGCAGGGGTGTAAAGCTGGCAGACCTCTCCTAGGATGCTTCCTAGACTTCTTGCATCTTCTCTAGCTCCACTCCTCCCCTGCATCTTTCAGGAGACCCGCTACCTGCAGGTACCTAATTTCTAAGGCCGTGGACGTCTCTTCCTACCAGCAATTCTAGCTTTGGGGATAACGGCCACTTATAGCTCAGTGTATGTATATAAGTAAGAAGCAGTTCTGCTATAGTGAAAGAGCTCTGGACTTAGAACCATAAAATCCAGGTCTTAATTCTATCTCTGTCACCTACTGTCTTTGGTGACACATACAACTCTACTTCTCTTGCTTTCTTTATATAAACTGAGACATGAGCAGGGCATACCCCCCAGATTGCTGTGAGCATATTCACAATGACATAAGGTAACGCAAATGATTTACACACTGTAAAGTTCCACATAAATGTGAGGAGTAGGCATAGCAGTGTGAATAGGAGTCCACATTTTCAAGGAGCAGCTGCATTTTAAACCTTATATCTTAAAGGAATTTCAAACACCACTGACCAAGCTGGCGGGGGTAAGCGCAGGTGGAGGTCAGGGGACTTTCTAGCAAGAGCGCTCCAGGACCAAAGGACGGTAGTATGTGAAAGGTCACTCACCTCCTTCAGGGGACTATATTTCCACATCTGGAGCATCCTGCCTCACTGGCTTTCAATATATTCAAACCTGAGGTCAGAGGACCCCTTTCTTATGTAGGAAGGGCTATTCCCCAAAGATTAATTGAAGCTCCAGTCTCGTTTAGTGGATGCCACTGAGGGCCTGTCCCTGCCTGCTGTCCCTTTGGGAGAACTGGTGCAGTTCCCTGCAAGCATCTATTCCACAGGAGCTCAGGCAAAGCCAGATGGGCAGGAAAACACATACCTCAAAAGGCCATTCATAGCTAAGGGCCTTCAGCTCATCAAAGAGGAAAACGAAAACAACCCAGCACCTAATTTTTAAAACAGTCTCAACAAAGGATACTCTGAGCTTCCCTCTGAATTAACCATTGCAGAGTGTGTATGGGGTGTGTCCGCGGAACCGCATGTAAACTCACAGTGCGATCAAGTAAGAATATCTGATGGTGTGAGGACTAAGATCCATTCCTGTGACGTTAGCCTATTTGTCCCTTAAGCATCCAGAGAAGCAGAAGATGCTCATCCTTGGATACTCAAGGCCATTGACACGGCACCCAGTAAAACAGGGGTTTTGACGAGAGGCTTAGGATGGAGTCCTGGTTCAGCCATTTAATCACCATGTGACTCTGGGAAAGTTAACGAGTCAAGTACCATGAACTCATGAACCATTTCTTCATCTGCAAAATAGGAATTAAAATGCCTACCTCCTAATGGTGCTTTGTGAATTGAAGGAAGATGATGCATGCAAAGTGTTTATCAGTGGCTGGCAGATAAAAGCACAACAAATGACAGGTTTTTTTTAATTGAAGTATAGTTGACTTACAATATTGTGTTAGTTTCAAGCGTATGGCAAAGTGATTCAGTTATATTTACATCTTTTCATACTATTTTCCATTATAGGTTATTACAAGATGTTGAATATAGTTCCCTATGCTATACAGTAAATCCTTGCTGCTTATCTATTTTACATATAGTAGTGTGTATCTGTTAATTCCAAAATCCTAATTTATCCCCTCTCCTTTTCCCCTTTGGTAACCATAAGTTTGTTTTCTATGTCTGTTTCTGTTTTGTAAATAAATTCATTTGTATTATTTTTTTAGATTCCACGTGTAAGTGATATCATATAATATTTGCCTTTCTCTGTCTGACTTAATTCACTTACTATGATATTCTCTAGGTCCATCCATGTTGCTGTAAATGGCAATATTTCATTCTTTTTGTGGCTGAACAGTATTCCATTGTATATACATATATACCACATCTTCTTTATCCATTCATCTGTTGTTGGACACTTAGCTTGCTTCCATGTCTTATAAATAGTGCTTCTATGAACACTGGGGGTGCATGTATCTTTTCAAATTAGAGTTCTCATCTTTTCTGGATATATGTCCAGGAGTGGGATTGCTGGATCATATTACAGCTCTATTTTTAGTTTTTTAAGGACCTTCCATACTGTTTTCCATAGTAGTTGCACCAATTTACATTCCCACCAAGAGTGTATGAGGGTTCCCTTTTCTCCACACCCTCTCCAGCATTTACTGTTTGTAGACTTTTTAATGACGGCCATTCTGACTGGTGTGAGGTGATACCTCATGGTAGTTGTGATTTGCATTTCTCTAATAATTAGTGATGTTGAGCACCTTCTCATGTGCCTGTTGGCCATCTGTATTTCTTTGGAGAAATGTCTATTTAGGTCTTCTGCCCATTTTTTGATTAGGTTGTTTTTTTGATATTGAGTTGTATGAGCTGTTTGTATATTTTGGAAATTAAGCCCTTGTCAGTCGCATCGTTTGCAAATATCTTCTCCCATTCTGCAGGTTGTCTTTTCATTTTGTTGATGATTTCCTTTGCTATGCAAAAGCTTTTAAGTTTGATTAGGTCCCATTTGTTTATTTTTGCTTTTGTTTCTTTTGCCTTGGGAGACTGGTCTAAGAAAATATTGCTACAATTTATGTCTGAGAATGTTTTGCCTATGTTCTCTCCTGAGTTCTACGGTAATGCCACTTATTTTAAAATTCTGCTTCAGAACTAATTTTCTAGCAAATGGTCCTTTACATGAAGACTCAGACATTGGTAAAACACAAGCATAGTTGCATTCTGTTTTCATCCTCCCAAGATCCATTAGGAAAGAGAGACAGGATATCCAGACAATAGGTGAATTAAGGGATATGGTCTCCTATCATCCATTCAGGGTGTGGTACAAGCTGAGGTGAAAAGTGTGTATTCCAATAGGGGGTTCATTCCAATAGCCTAAGAGTCCCACCCCAGGAAACTATCTTTCCAAGTGGGGGAAGAACAGAACTTCCAAAGATTCATCCAACTTAAGCAGCCCATACCAGGTAGAGAGGTGTCAGAGGCTTCAGCCTGTCCCAAGAAGCAGTCACACTGGCCTTCTCTCATGCGGCCAGCTGGTTATCATCTGGATTCTTTTTTTGGGATACGCGGGCCTCTCACTGCTGTGACCTCTGCCGCTGCGGAGCACAGGCTCCGGACGCACAGGCTCAGCGGCCATGGCCCACGGGCCCAGGCGCTCTGCGGCATGCGGGATCCTCTCGGACCGGGGCACGAACCCGTGTCCCCTGCATCGGCAGGCGGACTCTCAATCACTGTGCCACCAGGGAAGCCCCTCTTCTTTTTTTTTTTTTTTTTTAAGCAGAGGTCTTCTTAGAACCCCATATGATTTAAATTTATTTATTTATTTATTTATGGCTGTGTTGGGTCTTCGTTTCTAGGCGAGGGCTTTCTCTAGTTGTGGCAAGCGGGGGCCGCTCTTCATCGCGGTGCGCGGGCCTCTCACTATCGCAGCCTCTCTTGTTGCGGAGCACAGGCTCCAGACGCGCAGGCTCAGTAATTGTGGCTCATGGGCCCAGTTGCTCCGCGGCATGTGGGATCTTCCCAGACCAGGGCTCGAACCTGTGTCCCCTGCATTGGCAAGCAGATTCTCAACCACTGCGCCACCAGGGAAGCCCTATCATCTGGATTCTTAATGAGAATGACCATCCATTCAAGGACTGGGCTGCCCATGCACAAATAACTCCCCAAACTTTCAGAAACATTTAGCTAAAAGAAATCAGGCTCTTAACATTTCAACCACAGCATAGTCACTTAACCCCACCTACCAAATTATTGGGGATATAATCACTTTGCATCAGCCAGTTTCACAGTTATGCCTAGAAGTTTCTACTACTTTAAGGAACAGTCAAGTATTGATAACAAATGACAGTCTCTTTATAAAGTGGACTCTGCTAAGGAGCTTCCAGTCCAGAAAAGGGATTATTCGGCCAAAACCCTATTATGGTACATAGTCCATAAATATTTACTAAGCAACCGACTGGTTCATTGATTCCTTAATTCATTTATTCAGCAAATGTATACAAGTGAGCCTCACTCCCGCAAGGCTCAAAGGCCAGAGATGAGTAAGACACAGCTCCTGATATGAAGAAACTTAAAACCCAGTGGAAGATTATAAAAAGCTGACTATAATACCAGGAAGAATGAAATAGGTACTTTAGATGAGCTTCAAGTGAAGCGCTATGGAAGCTCAGAGGGAGAGTGGTTGCCCAGCACAGAGCAGACAATCAATAATATGTGGGTACGTGAAGTCTGATACATATGATGAACGATAACAAAAGGTGAACTGCTGGGCTCCTGACACAGTCTGCAAGGCAGTGTGTCCTTTGGCCCATTCCACATTTGCACTCATCTGCCCACTGCAGACCCTCACCTGAGGCTCTGCAGTGGGCCCAAGAAATCAGGTGTCTGGTCCCTCCCAGCATCTTACAGGCTCCGCTAATACCGCCCTAAGTGGATCTCAGGAGTCTCAGTCTGCCGGAAAATCAGTTCACTTCTGAGCCCTATCGTGACGAATGTTTTCCCCCGTTTATTAGATAGCGATCTTGTCGATTTGGGAGATTCTTTTGCTCTGCCTATGAAATAGAACAGAGGGAGAGAGAGACCAGAAGGCAAAAGATAAAGGAGATATACATTGGCATCAGGGATTTTCTCAAGAGACACCGTGCCCAGGAGAAGACAGTTTTCCTGTTATACAAATGGAATAGTTTGATGACTTAATACAAGAAAATCCCAATAGGATTCTGATTTTTCATAATCATAAAGTCTGGGACTTGTCAGTTTTGAGGTTCCCAAAGTGTTAGTCTGATGGCAAAGTGGAACCAAAGAGGAGCCTTTCGAAGACATGATCTCATCAGCTAGGGGCTGCTCTGGGTCGGGGAGTACTGGAGTGGCCCAGGAGACGGAGGGGCAGAGCAGCTATGAGGCACTGTCAGTGACAGAGGGAGGGCTGGGGTTTGCAGTAGAGGACCTGGATTGGGGTCCTGGCTCTCTAGAATACCAGACATGAGGCTTTAGATAAATCACTTCACCTTCGTGAATCTCAGTTTTCTTGTCTTCAAAATGGGAGTATTAATATCTACTCTGACAAGATGGGCCAGAGACTCAAACACCATGAAATTCTTTTTCAGACAATAGAAATCTGCCCAAGGAGGATTTAGACAGTGAATTTGCAGGCCGAAGACCACAGATCTAGAATAAGGTTAGCACACATTAAGAAATCTGCTTTTCTTTTTTCTTTTTTTGAGAGTTGAATATTCCTTATTTCTTAGAACCTCGAGCTCCCTCAAATGAGCATTAATTCTAATTATGCTGCTAATTACTAATACTGCTTATTGAACCCTTGCTCTGGCCAGATTAGCTCTGTGTTACCCTCTCTATAGGTATTATCTCATGGAATCCTCAAACCATTCCTATCAGATAGGAACTTTACAGATAAAGAAGGAAAGAGAGAGGGGAGTTATCCATCCAAATTGGTCACAAAGCTAGGGGCAGAGACAGGATTTGGATCCAGAGCTAAATTTTCCGCAGGGCGAGCATTGGTTCTGAAGACAAGGGCAGGAGGATGGCTAATTCTGAACCAGTGTGACTTTCCTAGGCCATAAAGGGCGGAACGCTAAAGCATCTCTCTTCCTAGCAGCCTTGCCAGAAGGGAGTGGAGAAAAACCAAAGCTTTGTGAATGCCGTGGCTCAGTGCTAGCCGGGCGGCAGGCTAAAGAAGGGTAATTATGATTCCAGCAGCCATATTTATGGAGCAGTTACTACTACTTACCCCCATCTCATTTAACCTGTCTGTCCTGCTGTAAAACTTCCCCACTTTACAACTGGGTAAACAAGATTGATGGAAACTCCACTCTCCAAGTCTTACACTAGAAAGCCTCATGACCCCTCTTGTTTCTGCTGCTTTCTCTTGAGACTCGAGTCCAGGGATTATGTAAACGTTGCCTGTGTCACCCCCAGCGCCAAGGCTAATAACCTTGCAAGAGAGCTGGTTTCTGCAAACTCACCTCTGGCAGCCTGCAGCGTACTTTGGACCTGTGTTGGTCTTTTCAATTGCTTGAGATGAGCTGAATTTGGATTCCTCCCCCTGGTGTGGTTATGGCGGTGGGGGGCACAGCAGTGGAAAAGGAGGAGAGATGGTTTTCTGCCACCGGGGAGTGGGGAGGAATGACTTGAGGCTGTGTAGACCTGGAGGCCCCATAACCTGCCTTCTGGCCAGAGAAGCATCTTTTCTGTCGGGACAGACTCCCTCAGCAGCAGATTCGTAAGATTCCACGTGGGGCTTTGTTGGGAGGCAAAGACTGCCCAAGGGTACGCCTCACCCCTCACCGAAGGTGCCCAAATCAGCCGAGGCCACTGCGCTCACTGTCTTGGCTGCTTGCTTGGGCCCAGCCCTCAGTGTGGGCAACCCGGGCAGGAGATACCAAAGGGGGAGGGAGGAGGGACAGAGAGGACAGGAGGGAGAGGAGAAGAGGGGAGAGGGCTTCAGAAGGGGTCAGAAGAGAAGGATGCAGGCAGCACAGACACCAGATGAAGATAGATGTTCAGTCTGCCTGCCGTGCGTCTCTGAGGCCCAGGCTGGGCTTGAGAATGCGTGGGTCCAGTTTGGGGATGGAAACTAGAGGCAATTCCAGAGGGATGAGTCTTTAATACAGTCAGATATGAAATAGGCAGTCCTGGACCAAACACCAGGTCCAGACAGAGCAGGAGAAGAGGCTCCAGCCAAGCTCAGAAGCTGGGACTGTCCAGATTCGGAGCGCTCTCTGGGGAGAAGTGGGGAGGGTCGGGAGAGGGTGGTTAGCTAGCAAGGCCAAGTCAGAGACCTTCCCTGAGGAACTCTTCCTACGGGGCTGAGCAAGGATGTGCCCTAAGTGGGGAGCCAGCATCTTCTTTCACTGTCCCCACCCTGCTCCGGCCTCTTCCTCCTCAGGGTGGACCTGCCTGAGGCCAGCACCAAAGCAGTCTCCATCCTTCCTCCCCACCCTTCAGCCCCTCTCATCCATTGTGCATGAAGGTCCCGAAGAGGTTTCTTCTCTGGTCCCAGGCCCACTGTGGACTGTCAGACCTCCAGAGCTGGCCTGTGAGCTGCCCTAAACCTGCCCCAAAGGGACATCTAGAACCATGCTTCTATGGCCACTCCACTAGGAAGGATGTCGTACTTTAGATCTACCCATGCTCAATCAAACAAATAAAATAAGTTCTCAAGGGATGGGAAAACAAACAAAAGCAGAGTCTCAGAGTACCAGAGACTGACTATTTAGGTCAAAACAAACAATCCTCGTTTACTGCTCACAGAACATGGCCTGGTTTTGAGCAAAATGGCGACGGTGGTCTTCAGCCTCTTTCCCTCCCACTCAACCTCAATACACAGACACACCCTTGGTGACCCCCATATTTGACCTTCATGCTGGCAAGTGCCCCAAACCCACATGCTGCTCTAGCTGTCTAAGGTGCCTCACCCTGCACAGCGCCCCATGTTCCAAATTTCCTAAACCCCTACCCGCTCCCTCCAAAATTAACCCATACTTCCCTTCCCCCACTCCCCTTGAGAGAGGAGGGAAGGGGGGCGGGGCACAACCATTAAAAGCATGACGTAGCCCTTGAGGATACGACATAAACTGGTTAGAACTGATTAGGCTCAAGATGGCGGAAGATGTGACTCCCAGTAGCCTCATATGCTCACTGTAATACATTAGCATACGCTACATGACACACCCACAGGTGCCAGGATGGTCCTGACCATAAGGGGCCAAAAAAGTGGGCAGTGGCTCAATTCCTGGAAATCCCCACCCCTCCCCCAAAATAGTTGCAGTAATCCTCCCACTTGTTAGCCTATGAAATTACCCAGCCCATAAAAACTAACCACCCCATATTTTGGGCCACTCTCGCCTTCTGAGATGGACCGCATTCTGTCTATGGAATGTGTCTCTCTCTCAATAAACTACTTTCACTTTACTATGGCTCACTCTTGAATTCTTTCCTCCGCAAAGCCAAGGACTCTCACTTGGCGGCCTGTCTCAGGGACTCACCCAAGACCTGGGCCACAGCCATCCTCTTTCGCCTCATTTTCCTGCAACACCATTATACATATTTCAACAGCCAAACTGTGAGTCCTTCAGAAGGGAAAGAATATTAACTGATCAACTACATTCCAGTCACTGTAATAAGCACTTAACAAACGGCATATCATCCACCTTATAACAACCCTCCGGAGTAGTTGTCGGTACCACCATTTTGTAAATAAGAACCTGAAGCTCAGAGGTTAAATAACATGCCCAAGGTTACAGGGCAAAAAGTACAAGTGCCAACATCTCAAAGCCTCTTTTCACTTGGCTGCTCTCATTTTTAGTATTCCAAAGCTAGAGGGGGACAGACTTTATCCACGGTTGTATGTCCCAGAGCTGACTTAGTGCCAGCAAGTAACAGGTGCCAAATAAATGTTATTGAATAAATAAATAGGTGAATGAATGGAAGAATGAGAGAAATTGAAATGAACTTTGATGGCCATAAACTAATGGGTTAGTCTTCTCAGATAACATCCTTATGCATTTGGATTCTGAAGACAGCTCTGAAGCAACGGTCCCATTTTAGTGTGTGCCTTTCTTACCATTTCTAGAAAAACTGAAGCTCGTTCAGAGGAAAATGTCAGGATTGAAAGGAGATCCCAATGACTTATCACGAGTAAGAGTCATTGGGACTACCAGAGAGGAGAATACTTGGTGTTTAAATATTTGAAGGCTGGGTAGAGGGTACATGGAAGAGGAAGTGGGTTGTTGTTCCGTGTTTCTCCAGGCCATTAGAATTAGGATCAAAAGTGGTACTATGATGCGGCTGATAGCATATTCTATTCTGTGCATACTTTCAACAAGCACTTTTGGGTGTCACCTGCAACTGAGGCACAATAGAAGCTGTCTAAAGAAGGAATTGTATGTAAATTTTTATGCCTTTTTAAGAAAAGGAGTAAGAAGTTGCTTGGACTTCTCTTAGGGCCTTGAAAAAGGTGTTTACACACGAGGGGTCCTGAAGCTTAAGTTTTATTACCTTTTCAGTCAATCCACCCCTGATTCAGTCCCCTCTTCCCTGTCCACTCTCTCCTCCATTAGTAATCTTTTAATTTATTTAATGATTTATGTTTCCATTAAAAAATAAGCAAATATGTGTAAATATTCATATCCTCCCTTTCTTAAATAAAAGAGAAAATGCTGTACATTGCTCTAACTTGAGTTAACATTGTATCCTGGAGATAACTGCACGTCAGTACATAGAATCACCTTCATTCCTTTTCACAGCTGCATAATGTTCCATTTAGTGGATATACCATAGTTTATTCAACCATTTCTCTACCAACAGACATTTGATTCATTTCCAGTCTTTTACTCTCTTAATGGGGATTCAGTGAGTGGCCCTGAGTATCATATTTACATTTTTTGTCAACGTATCTTTGGGATAGCATCCTAGAAGAACTATTGCTGGGCCAAAGGGTCAATGCATATGGAATTTTGTTGGATACTGTTGAGTTCTCTTCCACAGGGCCTGTAGTTAAAGGTCTCTCCTAATACCAGCCTCTCCCCCTATCTGCTGCTTCTTCACGCACTGCCCAGAAGTGTGGCCCAATAATTCCCCCTAGAGTTGCCAGTATCTAGGGACAAGTCAAAGAAGAGGGAGCATCTCAGGGTCACGTGATGGCAGATTGGGAAGGGCCCTGATGTGAGACATCTAGCGTGCAGAAACATTTCTAAACCCCCACCTATCCAGGGCTGCCTGGAGTCAGTAGACTTTTACGATCTACCTTTGAGTTGTGAGATGATTAATAACAATATTAACATTAATAATTTGAATGATAATATGTGAATGGGTAAGGTTGGTAGCTGTACCAGATGTGCCTCCATAAGCCAAGGGAGTGGGGCAGAGGGCCTCCAGACCCCAGGGCCAGAAGAAAAGAGCCTCAGCCCTTCTCTCCAGGGAGACCCTGCCATTCCTCATTTCTCTCAGCCAGTATGTTAACACTCACAGACAAAGCCAGTAACTTGGACAGCAGCTGCCAGGGGACTTGGCTTATTTATAGCACAAGCTACTCTTACCCTCACCCCTGTGAAAATTGTGTGAAGAGAACAGCTCAGCAGGATGGGCCGCTGGGCCATCTGCGACTCTCTTTCCACTATAAATGCCTCACAGCTGCATGTCACCTGCTGAGCTCCCGTCAGTGTTGCTTGGGCACTTGAGCAGATGGCATTCAGGGTGCAGCCAGGGCAAGACCAGTGGAATCCCAACCCTCTGTCACCTCATCCCTTCCCAGAAACAGCCTGACGCCCAAACAGCCTTAAGTCACCCTATGTGCTCCTGAGAGAATAAAGAACAAGTTCCGGGACTTCCCTGGCAGTCCAGTGGTTAAGACTCCATGCTTCCACTGCAGGGGGCGCCCGTTCGATCCCTGATCAGGGAACTATGACCCCGCATGCCACACAGTGCAGTCAAAACAACAACAACAAAAACCACAACAGAAAGAACAGTTCCATGACCAGAGTCTGCAGCTCATGAGGGTACAGATGGCCCTGAGGCATCACCGGCAGGTACCTCCATCTCTGAGGTTCTTTTAAGGCTTGCAGAGCCCAGGAACACAGCAGGAAGTGGCAAATTCCCACTGCAGCACGGAAGTACACGGGTGAGATCCATCAGAAACAGGCAAGTACACTCCAGAATAGACCTCCCTCTTGGAAAACTCAGAAGACCAATTTTATGCCCGCATTTTGTCACTGATTCAACTATTGAATCAGGCCAATGCTATTTTTAAAATTTTAGGGTCATCCTCCATTGTAAACACGAAACAGAACAAATTGTTAAGAGCAGTCATGCCCCTTGTTCAGATCTGCCCATCTTAACTCAGGCAGCCAGGAGTCTCGCTCAGGCACTTGCAATAAGCCTGGAAGCTGTGAAGAAAGGTAGCCAATGGATGCCACCTTCCATTGGTCCTACTCTTCCTCCTGACCCTAGCCCATCGCAGGGTTTCATGCGGTGATTTGCCCATCACCCACAGGAATTGATTAGTTACAGAGGCTTTCAGCCTAAAAAAGAAACTAAAAAGAAACCATCATTGGGACATCCCTGGTGGTCCAGTGGGCAAGACTCTGTGCTACCAATGCAGGGGGCCTGGGTTCGACCCCTGGTTGGGGAACTAGATCCCACATGCGTGTGAACTCCTGCCTGCTGCAACAAAGATCTCACATGTCGCAACTGAGACCTGGAGCAGCCTAAATAAATAAATAGAAAGTAAAAGAAACCATCATTGCTACATCTGGAACATGGCTGACAATGGTGATGGCGGCTATAGCCCGGGAAGGGAGGGCGGTGTTTAAAATCCCCACTCCTTCAGGTGTGACAGCCTTGGGAGATAGAAATGTGACTTGAGGATTCAAGTAGTTACAGTCAGGATGGAAAGCCCAGGTAGCAACATCTCTTTCTTCCCAGGCTGGGCCCCATGAATGGAAGAGTGCAGCTCGGGAGCTGAGGGACCGGCCTCAGGAGATCCCTGGCTTTAGGCTCTTTGTCGAGAGCTCTGCTGACCCATCCATGAACCACACCAGCCGAGAAGGGCACCCCTCTCTTGACTCTCAGCCCACTTGGTGTTTGCTCTCATCTCCTGGTTCTTAAATTCCTGATTTTGTACCCAGGATCTTTTATCTGCTCCTGGCTCCTTTGATTTGGCAAACCACCCAATTCCAGCCTTTTGGACTTAAAAGATCTCAGCTTAACCCACAGCATTCCCCATTCCAGCCCCCAGACATGAAGGACAGCATCCCACCCCGACAGCTCGGCTCCTCTGATGCCCCTCCCCCAAAGAGGCAGATGGGGGGGGTCCACTCTCAGGTCTTTTGTAGACGAGACCTGTGCACTGAGATGTTGGAACACTGGGTCTGAAACCGAGTGCCCCTAACACCGAGTGCCCCAGCTAAATTTATGATTAACCTCCCTATCCAAAACTTTATCTCTTTCTTGTCCTGCCCCCAGTTCCCCTCCTGATTGAGAAGTACCAAAGAAAAGGAGGAAATTAAAACTGAGCAGGACCCTGCAGGGCCTTCCCAGATACAAAAGCCCCTCCGTGTCCCCTGTTTCTTGTTTGTAGAAGAAGGCTTTAGTCTCCTAGACCTTCCCTGAGTTCCAAAGAGTAGATTCAAGCAGTTACTAATTAGGGAAGTGAGGGAATGCAGAAACAAAGGGAAAGCATTCAAGAAAATAGCTCAGCGTCCTCAAGGGATACACCTAACAATCTGACGCAGGTCTTTGAGTTGTTCTTCAGGAGCTAACACCGCCCACACCCAGGCAGATGATGGTGACTACATGCTGACCACAAGCATGGAGACATCAGACCGGTTGGAACCAGAAGATTGGCCATTAAGATTCCTGAAATATCAACCTGTTACCTCACTATCAAGCAATCAGAAGAAAGTCATGCCCGCTGCAACCCTCACCCCAAATGTTGCCTTTGAAAGCCTTTCCTTGAAAGCCACTGGGGAGTTTGTGTCTTTTGAGTATGAGCTGCCTGTTTTCCTTGCTTGGCAACTGCAATAAACACTGTACTTTCCTTCACTACAACCTGGGGTCAGTAAATTGGCTCCACACTGTGGAGAGGACCCAAGTTTCATTCAATAACAGGACCCCACGCTACAGGGTAGAAGGGGAGCATCAGACCCTGAAGAAACCAAGCCTGGAGGGATGGGCTTCCTGACCCATCCTCAGAGCACACTCCTGGACCTTCAGATCTCAAGATGCTCTAAGATCAGGGCTAAGTTGGACTCTTAGCTCTGCAGTGAAAAATTCATGATGTCCGTGATGGCATCCCTCTGTGTGGTTCCCTGCCTCTGTGTGTCACACTTGTGGAAAGGGAAAGTTGCCTGCCATTCCAGTAAACAACAAATGTTGCCCAGCATCAAGCCATCAGCCTCTGCAATTACCCACCACAGTGTACCCGGAGGGGAATTCAGGATGCAGAAAAGCAGGAAATATTCTGTGCTCTGGATACTGGCCCAAGCTAGTTATGATGCATATCTAAGGAATAATTTCAGTGAGCTCAGACTCTTGCATCTTCCCATACAAAGAAAAGCACTAAAATCATTACTTTGGGATGTCTGTTTTCTGGGATTAGCAGTAATCTTTTGATGTTTGACCACATGGTTTTCTTTTTTTTGTTTGTTTTTTTGTTTTTTTCAGCAAAAATTCCTATATATCCTGTCTGTCTCCTCCCTTACCTCTGAGCTCAGTACCTCAGAGCTATCTAAGAGGCTGCCTCCTGGGCTATAGTCCTCAGTTAAGGGCCCCAAATAAAACGTAACTTGCAAGCTTTAGGTTGTGTGTTTCTCTTTGGTTGATACACTCCTTCCCTTCCAGGCCCCTCTCAGGGAAAGGCAGGCTCCCTTTCTCCTCCTGATCCCTCAGCAGCCAGAGAATACATACTCCAGACCCTTAGTGCTTCCCATGTGCCAGCCTCTCTTTTTTTTTTTTTGCTGTACGCAAGCATGTGGGATCTTCTTGGACCGGGGCACGAACCCATGTCCCCTGCATCGGCAGGCGGACTCTCAATCACTGCGCCACCAGGGAAGCCCGCCAGCCTCTCTTTTAAGCACTGGACACATATAAGCTCCTTTAACCCTCATAACAGCCCTATGAGGCAGACACTGCTCATATCCTTATTTTATAGATGAGGACGCTGAGCCACAGAGAGATAAAGTAACTTTTCCAAGACCATCCAACTGGTAAGTTGCAGTCAGGATTCAAACCCAGGAAATTTAGCCACTATGCAGAGTCTAATGGAAAACACCTGGCATATAATAGGTGTTTGGCAAATGGTAGCAGGATTACTATATTACCTCAGCATAGCCTCAACTCTTCTACCTTTTTACTATGTAACACTGGACTGTAAAAAAGAGGTCACTTGGTAAATGGCCAGTCGTAGTCAAGTCAGGGATACAGAACTACACAAAGTGATTGGCCTGTTCTAGTCACATGGTCAGTTCTAGTCAAGTCAGGGTTACAGAACTACACAAAGTGATTCTGAGTGCCTGACCTTTGGCATTCCTGTATTTCATACGGGCTGGTCTGTCTAAAGACCCATAACAGATAGTAATTTCTAATTTCGCTGAGGCACAAATCTGAATCATAGATACTATTTGGAAGTGAGTTTATGGGCACTGGTCTCTCAGTGAGTGAGTGAGTGAGCTGAGCCACCTGCGTGGTACCCGCATCACATCACGGGTTTATCATCCTTTATCTGCTGTTTTTCACATAGAGCCTCTTGTGATAACAAAAACTGATGTTTCTCTCTGGAAAATGGATGCCACGAGAGTTACAACTGCTGGTGCAATGATGGAGACAAAGAGATTTTTAAAAATTATCATTCCTTCCTCAAAATAGGAGCTATGAACAAATTAAGGAGTAGAAAATCAAGCTGTCAGTGACTCGGGTCTGTGCCATGAACAAGTTCACCATAAGCTCTGTATAAAACCTAAGAATAAGCCATTTGTCAATCTCTACAAATATCTGTCTGGAAAATTGTGTGAAAGATGAAAAGGTGTAGCCTTGAGGTGTGAGAAAATGTAAAGGGAACAGGAGACCTGATAGAAATGATATGCTATGGATATCTTTGCAAGTTTGAGAAGTTACCAAGATCTGGGGATATAAGCTTTGTGAATGCAAAGGATCTGCTCAGCTTAAGTACAATGCTTGGTGGGAGATGGGATGTCAACCGAAAGAAAACGCACAGCTTAAGAATTGTGAGTTAAGTTTTATTCAGAGAACTTATGGAGGACTATAGCCTGGGAGACAGCCCCTCAGACAGCTCTGAGGAACTGCTCCCGAGCCGTAAGGAAGGAGCCAGGATATACATAAACTTTTTTGCTGAGGAAAACACGTAGTCAGGCATCAAAAGATTACCACTCATCACAAAGAACAGACATCTCAAGTTAATGATTTTAGCGCTTTTCTATGGATGGGAAGATGCAAAACCCTGGGGTCGTTTGAAATTTTTCCTTACATACACATCTTAACTATCTAAGGGCCAGTATATCCAAAGTACAGAATGGTTCCTGTTTTTCTCCACCCTAAATTCCTCTCAGGGTGCACTTGCATTGTCGGTGTTGACTACAGTAGCTAATGGCTTGATCCTTGTAGAACTGGAATGGCAGGCAACTTTTTTCCTTTACACATTTTTTTTTCTTTTTTTTTTTTCCCCAGGGAAGAAAGCAAATGGGAGCATTTGAGGGTCCCATGATGAAGTGGCCTGAGCTAAAACATTTCATATCCCTTCCCCTGCTGGCTTCCCCTGACACAGCCAAAGAGTCAGTCCGACCCTCCTCCCCAGCTTCCCACATGCCCAAGGTAGTTCGGGAACCCGCTCTCAGATTGTCAAGTTCTAGTTTGATTGTTCTATAACGGGCTTCAGTTTTCCTGAATCCCCTGCCCTGCCTTACCCTCTGCTCTCCTACCTTCAGTGTTTCTATGGGCATTTTCTTTCTTTCTTTTTTAATAAATTTATTTATTTATTTTTGGCTGCATTGGGCCTTCGTTCCTGCATGCGGGCTTTCTCTAGTTGCGGCGAGCAGGGGCTGCTCTTCGTTGCAGTGCACAGGCTTCTCACTGCGGTGGCTTCTCGTTGCAGAGCGTGGGCTCTAGGCACATGGGCTTCAGTAGTTGTGGCACGCGGGCTCAGTAGTTATGGCTCACGGGCTCTAGAGCACAGGCTTAGTTGTGGCGCACGGGCTTAGTTGCTCCGCGGCGTGTGGGATCTTCCCGGACCAGAGCTTGAACCTGTGTCCCCTGCATTGGCAGGCGGATTCTTAACCACTGTGCCACCAGGGAAGTCCCTATGGGCATTTTCAATATAGAAGGGGTCTTATCAGAGCAGCTTCTAGTCAGGCCTGATATTTAACTTTCTGAGGACCAGTATTCACGGCATTAAGGAGGAACAGTAAGAGCAAAGGCGTCCTCAGAAACGAGGACAACCAGTGAGCTATTATACACAAAACTGGTCCCTTTGCCATTCTCACCAAGCCAAAAATAAATACCCTGAAACCACTGACTAGCAGTCAATTAAGTTAAATATCTAATTAAAACAGAACTGGAACCGTTTTAAAATTAAACACTTCAACTATTTGCCAATCCGAGCATGGTGAAATTGGGGGTTCTAACAGAGTAGCAGCAGCAAATAAAATATTTACAGGTCTCAGCAGAAATAAATGCAGAAAGTCTCCTTTCTAAGGAAAATGCACATATGGTCACTTTAAAATCCACCCTGGTGGATGCTTGATGCTTTGAAGCTGGAGACCACGCCCGGAGCATACGTAGGAGAGGCACCATTGTTCAGAAGTGGGCTAGCACGGCCCAGTGTTTCCAGACGTGGTCGGTCCTGATAGGACAAGGAGAACGCAGTACGTGGAATTCAAGTAGGGCTGCCAGAGGACAACAAAGTCTCTTTTCAGTTTACATATGTCCCAAATATTGCACGGGACATACTTAGACCAAAATGGTCTTTGCTGTTTACCTGAAATTCAAATGTAAGTAGCATCCTGTATTTTTTGCTCGGTTTAGCAACCCTAAATCCAAGATATGCAAGTAACCCCCACGACCCAGAAGAGTAGCTGGGAGACAAACAGAAGGGCATCCTGGAGTGGCTCAAGCTCCGTGAGGGTGTTGTATGAAAATCTGGGTCCCCGTTTTCTCATCTGTAGAATGGGGAGATGGACACTTGCTGTGCAGAGTTTTCTCATCTGTAGAATGGGGAGATGGACACTTGCTGTGCAGAGTTGTTTGTTAAGTACCATCCGTGGAGTCACAAGGCACCTGACTGTCACTTTTATGTATTCAGTAAATAGTAGCTGTTATGGCATGCAGAGGGTCTGTAGCCAGTGAGCAGCACACAGTAGGCCCTCAATACGAGTTAGTTCTTATCTCTAAAGGAAAGAGAGCTGTTAGGTAAGCATAAGCATCATTTATGGGTACCTGCTATATACCAAGTACTTGATAACATTTTCTCATTTCAGCCTCATAATAACCCTACAAAATAAGTATGATGATCACCTTTTCAAGGGTATGGACACTGAAGCTCAGAGATTTAATTTAAATTTAAATTAATGTTACAGGTACCGTTACATAGGAGGCAGAGCTGAGCCCCAAACCTGCTTAACTCCAAATCCTGTACTCTTTTCTCTGTATCATCCTGTCCCACATCACTGGATTCCAGGCAGGCATAATCCCACTAGAATAACACATTATCTTGTTCGCCACAGAACTGGCCTCTTCTTAACCTCTTCACCTGAAGAGTTTTCATCTCCAATTATTGGAGGATTTCCTTTTCCTGTGGGAACACAGCTACAGTCTCATGTGAGGTCAGTGAGAAATGGATTTGGAATTTTTGAAACTCACTTTACTGTCAACCTCACCGATATGCCTCTTTTGCATTAAATGACAGATAATTGTAAAATGTTAAAATCAGAAAATAACATAATCCTTTTGGGTGGCTGGCAGGAAATGAAAGAACTATGGATTCTTTACATGCTTCTCTCATGTCCCGTTCTATCCTCACCACACACCCCTCCCTGTTTTCTAATGAAACCAGGAAGGCCTCTTGCTCCTTTCTGCTTAGGAGATCGACTAGTGAAAGCAGAAAATAAAATGATGGGCAGGAAGGCTGCAGAGCTGGAAAAAGAGATGTTTTAGAGGGTGACACTCAGAAGTCAGTGTCTATTTTAGCGACACAAGGAATCCTAGTTGGAGGTCCCACTCAGGAAGGAAGAATCCCTCCCTTTGAGGGCAACCACGGTGTGGGGAAAACAGGACTTAGTGTTATTTCTTGCAAGACTGAAGGCATCAGACACTGGGGGGAATACTTAGGAGCAAGTGACATGCCAGCCATGCCCAGAATGGGAAGTCAAGACACAAAGCCGAAGCAGTCCATAGGAGAGAGAAATTCCTATCGATCATATTTAAACTACTTCTCCCTTTACTGACTTACCAGTTGCCTAAAGCATCAAGATCCGTGGAGATGTGGCCTCGGTGACGGCCAGGTTTTTTCAGTATGTGCTTTCCCAGTCAGATTTTACCTTCAACCTCTTTTTTTTTTTTTTTAATCGATCAAAACACCCCAGTGCTTTGGGACTGCACCCTAAATCTACCTAATTTTGTATTGTAATTTTGACCTGGCAGACAAAGAAGAACATTTCCCCCTCGCCCCTTATGACAGTGAGTTCCTGGCAAGGCACTGGACTGTCTCACTTGGCTTTTCACTGAAACTTACCCTTTCCCTCTTTTCTTCTGCCTCCTCTCCAATCTCTTTCTTTTTCACTCTCATACTTCGTCAGCAAAACTTGTCTTTACCAGAGTAACCCCAGTGGACTACACATTCCCTTTCCAAGGCATGTCCGAGCTGGTTCCATCTTCTCACTGGACCCCCTCTTTCATATCATTCATCCTTGGCTCGCTAATAAATCAGCCCACGTCCTGCGGCCCATCTCTGGGTCCCACTCCTCCGGCACAGGTGGAGGCCCAGCCCCTCTTCTGCACTCCTGGATCTGAGATCTGGTCACGTGAATGCTGAGTTTACGTCTGAATGTCAGTGCAGAGCTGTTTACATGTCTGCAGGCCCAAGGGGGCTTATTTGCACAGAGCTCTGACCTTAGCAGAGCTGGTTACAAATCCCAGGGGCCCCCTGAGGGCATCCTAGGCCTCCCCAATTAGGGCGCTGTGGAGAACCATGGTTGCCCAAGTCAGTTTGCAGCTTCCAAAAACAAGCCTTCTGACATGCTACGAAGCCTTTCCCCTTGTTTATGTCAGCAGGTTCTCGAGTCGGAGATTTCCCGGTGGGGCTAGAGCCTTCGCTGCAGAACTCTGTCATGTGTCTACGAGTGAGGCAGGCTCTGAGGCACCCTCTTAGACCACATCTCTGAGCTCCCACTCAGAGCCAGATGTGAAGAGACAGATTGGCACCATAATGTCTGGGGCTCACCAGACACTGCTTTCTTTAACCCAGTGATTCTGTAGCTGCCCCGAGGGTGCATGAAGAAAGCTGAGCTCTCTTTATATCTGTTGAAAGGGATTCTGAAGCCGTAGCAATTTGGCACCCGGCTTGTTCTTTTGCAAAGGTTGCAGTAAGGAATTGTAATTCTGTTTCTGTTTTTCTGTGGGCATAATGGGTCTACTTCATGCTTCCAAAGTGTGGCTGGTATGAAAGGGAAAAGTATCTAGCACAGGACCTTGACTTGGGTCCCTTGGGTTGGCAGTAGTGAGGAGTAACATTCACAGACATTGAATAGATAATATTCAATTTCTCTCCATAAACAAGTGATGGTGGTGGTAGTGGTCCTGGTGCTGGTACTGATGGGGATGAGGTTGGTGGTGGAGGAAGAAGTGGAAAATGAGGATGATGAGGAAAATGGGGGGCGGGGGTAGAGGGAAGGACACGTTTCTGTCATTATTGCTTCTGATTCTGAGATCTTGACTTGAAGTTTGCCCAAAGAGCATTCCCTTCCACTAGCTGCCCCATCAACTCTGATTTTACTAGCATTCAAAAGTATCAAGTTTTTGTGGACAGTGGCTGGATCTGAAATGAGACAAATACAGTAATTTCTCACAGAGCCTCCTAGTAACAAGGTCACTCGGAGAGAGTTAGATCATCTGTAGGTATCATTACTCTTTAGCACACTTTGTCACCTTTAGGTACAGAAAGAAATACCAAGGACTACAGAGTTTGTAAGCTTATTTACAAAGCAGAAACAGACTCACAGACTTAGAGAACTAACTTACCGGGGGGGAAGGGTGCAGGGGAGGCATAGCTAGGGAGTTGGGGATTGACATGTACACACCACTATATTTAAAAGGAATAACCAACAAGGACCTACTGTACAGCACAGGGAACTCTGCTCAATATTCTGTAACAACCAAACTGGGAAAAGAATTTGAAAAAGAATAGACATGTATACGTATAACTGAATCACCCTGCTGTACACCTGAAACTATCACAACGTTGTTAATCAGCTATACTCCAATATAAAATAAAAAGTTAAAAAAAAAAAAGACAGAAAGAAAGAAAGACCAAGGAGGACTACAGAGCTTTGTACCCAATACCTGCTGGCAGAGAAAAAGCATGGACTTTGGAGTCATATAGATGAGAGTTCAGATTCCAGGCTTTCATTTCCTAGTTATTCATACTCTTTAAGCCTGACTTTCCTCAGCCATGAAATGGGAATAATAACACCTATCTGACGGAGCTGTGCAGATTAAATGAGACCGGGCCTGACACATAGTCATTTTTTTTTGATGCTCATACCATTTCCAGCAGGGGGTCTAAGGTAACATAAAGATGCTCGCTGGAGGCAGTTTTATGCTAACTTTCTGCTTCTCCTCGTTCTAGCTCTCAGCCAGAACCAGCAGGCACTTCCTGCCCCAAACATTTTTCACGAGCCATATTTTCACTTATTAAGAATCATCTTGATTCCTGTGACTTAGGAATAACAAAGCTTCAGACATCAAAACAACCATTTAAAAAAAAGAGAGAGAAAAGATTTAAGCTCTCAATTGGTTGTTTTTTTCCACTGAACGGACTGAGATTTTGGTTGACTTAACCATGTGAAGAGATTCTATAACAGTTTTTTTTACACTGTCGGATGTTTTCCTTGATGTCCAGCCCAAGTTCTTTTTGCCTATGTCATTCCATTACTCCTACTTACGCCGTCTGGTACCTGAATAAACATCTAGATCCCACCACTTGAATCTGTTCCTTTCAAATATTTACAAACCATAGTCATGACTTCATATAGTCCAATCCTATACATATTTAATTTTCCTTTATAAACAAGCCCTAGTTTCCCTACATCATTTATTTCTTCTGAAATCTTTCCAAAGTTGCTTTTGCCTTAAGGAGATGCCTCTAAGTGGACTGTTATCAAACAGACGCTAAAAAATAGTTGTTCTGGAACCTGGGGTATGTCTTAAAGGTACAGATTCCCTGACCTCATTGCCAATGATTCTGATTCATGGTTCTGGGATATGGGAGCCTGGAATGCGCATTTTAACCACCCATACCTCCCCTTACACAATCTCCAGGTAATTTTGATGTGTTCCCTGTAGACGCCCCCTTGGAAGCAGTGTCACATCATAGTTGATACAGTAACGTGACGTATAAGCCACTAGGTTCCTGCTTTCTGATTTGCAATCTCATTCAAGCCTATCTTCCTTAGGTTACACCAAGGTCGCTTTGATTAGTGTTTGAGCACTCCTAAACCCTTCAGTCAAATACATCATTTTGGTTTACAACTGCAGATAGCTAAGCATATCCGTTAGAGACAGATTTTACCCGTTTAAGTTCTAGAGGTTTCTCCCATTTCCCTGCTCCTCAGGTTCTGGGTTGAAGGGCAGGAAAGCATGAAGGGTGGATTTCACTGCCACCACCACGTTCTAGAAATCTAGCAATTTCGCATCCTGTAGGATTACTATCCAAATCTCTTTTTTTTATACAACTGTGACTCCAGTTAATAATCATAATTCTTTATTGTCCTCATCCCCCTCACTGTCCCTTACATGTCCCCCATCTGGCTGCAAGCACTTCTAGGTCAGGCCTGTGTAACTCTGAGTCCCCTGCACCAAGCAATGCCCTTCACATAGGAGCTTGACAAATACGTACTGAACGCACAAATGAGGGAGTGCCCCTAACCTTCAACATCCGGTTGGTGAGGAAGTAGGAAGCTGAATATATAAAAAAAAAAAACCATTTGCAAACAATTAGGCCCAAGTCAGTATTTCAGTGCATAAAATCATGCAGCGCTCCCGCCCCCTAGATATTTACACCTCCTTTTCCCAGCACACATACTCCTGAGGGTCACAGACTGCCCTCACCAGGCATAAAGTGTGTGTACATGGGGTGTGTGTTTAATCTTCTCTAATGAGAAAAGTAACCAAGAATTACTTAGGACCGCTAATAGTATTACTCCACCCCAACAAAGACTAAATCATTATGGAGTTACTATGTATAGAGTCTCTCAGACATGTGGATTGAGTCGGAAAGTTTCCCTCAAAAAGCTGCTCAGTTGCTGGGGTAAAACCCACGAAGCCAGGATTAGAGGAAGGCGAGGAGGCCAAGTCACACAAGTGCAAGGTCAGATTGTGCCTTTATTTAAATTTGTGATCATTTGTACTTATTTTTCATGAATTTTTATTTTTTTTAAATATTGCATTAATCCTGAAGTTGCTCTCCTTAGCATTTACCGAAAGGAGTTGAAAACGTATGTCACACAAAACCCCGTACACAAATGTTTATAGCCACTTTATTCATAACTGACAAAACTTGGAAGCAACAAGGATGACCTTCAGTAAGTGATGGACAAATAAACTGTGGTACAACCAGACAATGCAATATTATTCAGCCCTAAAAAGAACTAAGTTATCAAAGCATGAAAAGACATGGAGGAACATTAAATGCATATTATTAAGTGAAAGAGGCCAATTTGAAAATGCTACGTACTGTATGATTCCAACTATACGACATCTGGCAAAGTCAAAACTATGAAGACGGTAAAAAGATAGAGGTCGCCAGGCATTAGGGAGAAGGGAGGGATGTACAGGTGGAGCACAGAGGATTTCTAGGGTCATGAAACGACTCTGTATGATACTATGGTGGTGGATACATGTCATCATGTATTAGTCAAAACCCCTAGAATATACAACACCAAGAGCAAACCCTAATGTAAATTATAGACTTTGGGTGATGATGATGTATCAGTGTAGGTGCATCAGTTGTAACAAGTGTACCACTCTGGCGGGGGATGTTGATGATGGGGGAAGCTATGCATGGGCAGGGTCAGGGCATATATGGGAAATCTCTATGCCTTCTGTTCACTTGTGCTGTGAACCTAAAATTGCTCTTAAAAATAAAATCTGTTTAAAAAATTGTTATGGGATATCATTTATTTTGATTACTGAAGCTTCTTTTGCTTTTGTTTTTTTTTGCTACCCGCCCCCCAAAATTTTATGCCTACTCCTATTGCCAGAGGCCCTGGGAGGGCAGGGTCTGTCTTCCAGTACCTGTGTTGCAGGGGATACTCAGAGTCCCTCTGCATCAGCTTGACATCGGTTATCATCTGGGCTGAGTAACTGCTGATCCTTAGGGCTCACTCTGCTTCCCCGGTTCTCCTGCCTTTCCAGTTTTGCCTTCCCCTCCCTCTCTAGCAGTTTGAGCGTCCTGCATACTGCTCTCACCGCTGCTCCTCTCTGATCTCTCTCTCTCTCCTCAACACCATCTCACCCCCAACATCCACCCTTGGGCTGTGTTCTCTGCAGTCTGCTCGTCTCCCTCCTCTCTCCCCTCCACTCACAGCTGCCTTGTTTTACAATGGAAGAAGCTCTTTAACACCTGTGAGATCCTGTCATCTGGGCAGGGAAGGACATGCTCATTGGCTGAATCATCAACCCAGCACCCCCATGGAAAAAGGTCCCAAATCCCCTAGAGCTCTTTTCTGTTTCCTTCTCTCAAAAGGGTCCCCTGGACCCCGCAAAGAGGCTGTAGAACAAGAATATGGGTTGCCTGTCCCAGCTGACCGCAGGGCTCAGACGGTCCCATCCCTCGTGGCTTCCCACCCACCGCGTGTTGGGCGCACACTCAAAGTCACAAGCTCTGATGATTGCCACACACCCATCTCTGTGCTGCTCGCATACGACAGAGAAACAGAGGCAATGGCAGATGATGTCAGATCAATCAAACACATAATCAATCAGGGACAAAACAGAGGTTTAAACCTAAGTTTTTTGACCCGCGGTCCTGCATCTGTTCCATTATTCCATGAACTCCACCCTTTACTGCCCCTGACCCCCTCACACCCACCCCCTGAAAAGTCACTTCAGCCCCTGATCAGTTGGCGTGGGTGGGCCAATAGTGATGTTTGTAAATAGCAAATTTTAGGCTTGATAAGTTCAAGGCACTCTTCAGGTCCCCATAGACACATGCACCCACTGATAGAAAAATTCTCTCCCACTTTTCCCCTCTAGTCTGAGTTTCTTAACCAACTTTTCTCCAGCTCCTCTACAGAGCCTTTTACAAATTCCCACTTGCAACACTGTTGAAGGATGAAATGTATTGATGCACTCTCTCAGGTGGTGCTGTGAGCTTTAAAAACACAGACATGACACCAGCGAGTATGTGCATGTATCATATTTCTCAGCTGAACATCCTCAGAAGCTGGGGAGGTTACTTTTCCACTCCAGCCTGCATGCTCTGTGGTCCCTGAGCTGGTGGGAGGGCAGAGTCCTGTAGAGAGGCCATTGTTTTCCTTGCCTTTGCTGATAGCATGAGATCAGCTAAATGATGATGGCTGATCTCCAAGACCAAGTGAAAGAGCAACTAGGGGTACAGTAACGGGAAGCCGTAAATTGTAGAAGATATTTGTAATCTAACCAACATAAGTCATGCCTTTCCTGGGAAATTGAAGTACTAATTGCTTACGAGCCTAATGGGTTTTGAGGTCCCGGTAAATGTGTGGGGGTGGATGCCAGGAGCAAGCAATCATTGTGACCACAAGCCACCTCAATCCATATCTGAGATTCCCACTGAGAATGACTGGAAAGGTTCCAGGCTCTGGCAGCCCTAAAGCCATTCAGATTTGGGAGGGCCTGGGGAATGCCGTCCTCGGTGTTCTCCCGGTGGCATCAATTACAACACAACCTTTTCTCAAACACTGATATAGGTGCTTTCCATATGTCGTCTCGGTGAATCCTCACCACCACCCTACTGGGGCGGGTGCTATTATGCCCCTAAAAATGCAGAAACTGAGACTCAAAGAAATTACGATCATGCATCTATTAAGAGGTAGGGCAAAATCCAAACCCAGTTTTGTCTGATTCCAAAGCAAATGCACTTAACTACCCAACTCTGTTGGCATCAGGGCTCTTGGGCCCCAAATACACCAAGCATCCCTGGCTAGAAGTCGCCTTTCCTTCATTCATTCAATATTCAACAATAGTTAGTGAGCATCTACATCATGCCAGGCCTTTTGCTAAGTATTCAGGCTTTGCTGATGAAAGAGACAGGGACCATACCTTCGTGGAACTTGAAATCTAATGGGTGAGTGTCAGGACTGCACTTAAGGTTGGACAGGGTCGGCCCTGCACAAAGGCTCTTGGCCAAGGGGGGTGAGTGGGTACTGAAACCCAGTTTACATTCCTCTACATGCCCACAGAACTGCATCTTCCAGAGGAAGCAATTTTTAACTATATTCCCAAAGCATTATATGGGCTATCTGGAAGTGCCCACCTTCCCTACCCGCTTCAAGTTCATGTCTCTCTAAAAGAGCCCCATGACAACCTTCAGTGCCCAGGGAACGTGAATCTGCCCCAGGCCAGACTCTGGACAGTAAGGAGGTCAATAGAAAATCCAAAGAAAATGTAGCCTGATCCACGTGACCCCCACCAATGAAGCCCACACCTACGTTCAGGGAATCCTGGCTAATCAACCATGACTTGAATTAATTCCCCCAAGAAAAGTGCCTGGATGAGGAAATCTTCGCACAATTCCCAAAGATAGTACTACCTTCACCTCTGCAGAGGACTGAACACTTGCTTGGCCCTGGACCTACAGACCTTCTGCCCACAACTGTCAGGCCCAGGGGAGCTGTAAGGAAGTCTTCCAGAGATACTTTTTGCAGGGAACAAATGCGAAGAAAGGTCAAGGTGACATGCAGTCCAAAGCCCAGTAATTGGAGGAGAGTATCTCTATTAGTAGAAACAGAGGCTAAAGCGTGTGCCAACTTTTTAGTTATAATCATATAAGGGTTTACATTTAAGGAACCTTCATGTATGAGAAATTGTAATTCTTCCAAAAACCCTGATATGGTTCCCTTTTGATAGATGAGGAACTGACACCTAGAGAAATCATTTGGCCAAGGTCACGTAGCCAGGAAGTAGAGCTAGAAAGTGGCAAATGAGGGTCCACTTGACCCAAAGACACCTGATTAAGCTGTGTTCCAGCTTCGAAGGAGTTGTCCTCAGCCCTGATATAAAGATAAGGGAAGTGAGATAAAGGGAATGAGGCCAAGCAGCAGTGAGGCCAATGGAGAGAAGGGAAAGAAGAGAGAAGCAAAGGTAGCAGAGGGCAGGCCCTAATAACTTCTCATAGAAGAGAAAGCAATACGTTATTACAAGTAGCTACAAATGGAATTCACTGGTCTCAGTATCCAGGGCAGAAAATGTCTGAGCGGGAAAGGACCTTTGGGTTTTTTGGGGGTTGCTTCTGTTTCCAAATTATTTATTTATTTATTTGGCTGCACCGGGTCTCACTGACATGGAAACGAACCCGGGCCCCCTGAACCGGGAGCATGGAGACTTAACCACTGGACCACCAGGGAAGTTCCCAGAAAGGACCTCTATGGCTTCATCCAGTCCCTCCTTTTACAGCCAAGGGAACAGAAGCCCTGAGATGACTAGTGTCTCCCCCAGGGCTCCCCAGGCTATCCCGAAGGCAGAGCCACGGCCTGGCCCCGGGGTCTCTTAGCTCTCGGGTCTGATACTTCCCATCAACCCCTGCGTGGCTGAGATTAGTATCACCAGTGACCAGGATGCTACAAACAGCTGTGGTCACCCACTGTCCAGTTCCTAAGCACCTGTCACCCTGGCACCCATCTTCGCTGTGTGGCTTGCAGAAAACCCTGCCCTGGTCGTGTGAGCTTCAGAGGAATGGAAAATTCCAGGTCAGTGAACAACCCTCCCTCCAGGTATCCTTCTTCATCAGCCCTGCCTGCAGAGGCTCCCAGGCCCTTTTGTCCGTCCCACCACCGGTTAATATTTCACTTTGGTGAGACTTGAGGGAACAAAGAACACGAAGCTGGCCTTGAGGGGCCAAAGGTAGGCAGCCAATGGTGCCTGATGCGGCTCGTAAATAAGAACAAATGTACTTTGGATGAGAACATGGCTCGGCCTCCCGCGGAACAGCTGGGGAGGCTATTCATAGGAAAGTGAAGTGTGCTATTTGTGTCTGCCTGGCATTTGAGTTAGGCTCCCTTAATTGTGGCTGCTTGGCCCACAGATGTGAGTCACAAGCCTCATTCACGAGCAGGGAGTGGCCTGAGGCAAAGGGGACCTGCCTCTCCAGGGCAGCTGAGGGCACTCCAGGGGCCAGGAGGGGCGTTTCCAGGGATATCTCCTGCCCCTGCAGGAGGACTTAGGAGCCAGAGCATGCATTTAGTAGTAGTAATATCAGCCTGATTCCTCTCCACATGGGAGTCATGGGTCCTTGGACCCTTCCTAATGGCCACCTTTGTCCAGGCTCCAAAGCAAACACAGGAGACCATCCACAGCACCTCCCACCCTGCAAGGAGGCCGAGGCCCCACCAGGTGGCTCAGGCTGTGCTCTAACATCTTGGATAGGAAAGCCAAGTGGAGCAACCACGGAAGGGCAGTTCCCAGATGTCACACTGAGCCCCCAGTGCCACCTGCTCCGGCCACCATATTACAAGCTCATGTGCTGCGGACTACAGAGCTGAGGTTGGGTGCGAGGCTCTGTGTGAGCTGAGGTGTGGGTGATCCTTCCCCATCCTTAGCACCGGCCACCCTGGAGAGGTCACCCTCTGGTCCTAAATATCATATGATATCACTTATATGTGGAATCTAAAAAAAATTATACAAATGAACTTATTTACAAAACAGACTCACAGACATAGAAAACAAATTCATGGTTACCAAAGGGGAAAGGGAGTTTGGGATTAGCAGACACACACTACTATATATATAAAATAGATAAAACAACATGGTCTGGGCTTCCCTGGTGGCGCAGTGGTTGAGAGTCCACCTGCAGACGCAGGGGACACGGGTTCGTGCCCCGGTCCAGGAAGATCCTACATACCGCGGAGCGGCTGGGCCTGTGAGCCATGGCCACTGAGTCTGCGCGTCCGGAGCCTGTGCTCCGCAACGGGAGAGGCCACAGCAGTGAGAGGCCCGCGTACCGCAAAAAGAAAAAAACAAAAACAAACAAACAAAGAAATTGTACTTTTTACTATTCTTTGTGAGCAAAGATGATCCGTATATGGAAGACATAGCATTTAGGCTGTTTTCCCAATAAAAGGGCAGGGCCTCCGGCTAAATCACACCCTCATTCAACATTTACGGGCACCTACTGTGTACCAGGCTGGGTACTCAAATTAAACAAGGCACAGGTGGGCCCTGCAGGGAGGGCTCCTAGTCTAGTGGGACCAAAGGTGTATTTACAATGAACACATTACACTGGGATGGGCGCTGCTGAGAATTATGGCCTAAGCTCTCTGGAATGAGGATTCTTCCTGGGGTCAGAAAGGGAGGATGGAGCTTGAGAAGGTCTCCCAAAGGAGGGGCCGTTTGAAGGTTGGATAGATCCAGATGGACAATAGAGTGCTCTAGGCTGGAGGATATTAAAGGCATCCAAACCTGACCGTGATCTGGGGATGGAATCGTCTCCCCCGCTGCTATTATGGGTGACGGCTTGACGACAATGCAAGTTCAGGTGACACCTTTGGTTAGGGAATGGGGCACTTGCTTCTCTCTAGTAAGTCCGCTTGTCTCAAGGACTCTACCCGTCTGAAAATCACTGCCTGGACCCATTTCTCCTACCAGTCCCAGCAGCTAGAGTTGGATAAACAGGCTTTCTGACATGTAGGGAAGAACTTGTAGCTGGAAAGCGGGACCCGCAGCGTGACCAAGGACAACCTGGGGCACCTGTCAGGAAGCCGTGCCTGACCATACCTGAGGTCTAACCAGCTACGTTTGGACAGACCCACTCTCATTCTTTCCCCCTCCTGTGACTAAGAACCTTATCATAATAAAAGCTGTAAAAATGCCAAACTTTAACCTTATTAAAGTCACACTGTTCTCGTCTTGGCCACCCTAATGGGATTTTACAACTCAGCCTCCACAACGAGAGTCCTTGAACAGCCCAAGGTCTGCCAGAGTCCGTGATGGGTGACTAATGTCTTCATGGACTGCAGCCCACCACGTTCCCACACTCCCCTTGCCAATCCCCAACCCGGGCTCACTGTGGCTTTCCATAATGGCCTCCTGTTTTGTGACAAATGGAAAGTGAGAAATTTCCACTATCTTGGACCCCGGGAAGAATGTATGAGTGTACCCTAGAGCACTCATCAGGTAACATGGTATTTTCCTCTGGATTAATGAAGCGCAGTGGAATTCTTAGCTGCCGTTGTAATGATTAATATATCAAATCAATATCACAGGAGAGGTGATCAGGAAAGTGATGTCGGAGTGAGCATGGGGTCAGTGGGAGGTGGGAAGGGAAGAGAGGAGGCAAAACCAGAGAAGGAAAAGAGAAGGAAAAGAAGGAAGGGAAGGGTCGGGAGAAAGGGGGCAGGTGGCTGACGGGCCTTTCTCCCATGGGCTGTGTTGGCTCAAACAGGCCCGAGCACATTTAGCGGGGGCTCCTCCTGCCCTGGGCCACATTGGTGGAAAGTTGGGTTGAGTCAGTTCCTAAGGAGAGGTCTCCCGGGAGTGATTATTAGCAGAAGGTTCTGCTTATATTGTATTATGGGGAGTCATGGGCCCTTGACGATTGGAGGACATGTTTTCTCCCCAGAACAACATACACAAAGAGAAACTGTACAGTAGTGTCCAGGGGCTCACTAAACCTCTAACCATCATAAAAGACCAAAACAAAACAGCCCTGCATCAAGCTGATGGTGTTTCAGCGGCTGGGACTGTCATGTCTCTCAGCACCCCTCTGCAATGGGGGGTGGGAGCTTCTGGAAACAGGTTTGGGAAGGTGACAGTGGCATCAGTCGTGTGCCTCCTTTCTGCTGAGCCTCCTCTTTGCCCTACAAGACTATGACCCCCTCCTCCCACCCTCATGCCCATGGCTGATGCAATCCCCCAGGGGGCCTCACTCGCTGGGTCCTCTCGCCCAAGCTAGGCCATCCAGATGTCCCCACAAGAAGGGGTGTCCACCCTGTGCATATTCGCGCTCCGGCCCCTTGAGACCAGCACACAGATGGGCTGAGGGATGGTGGCCAAACCGCCAATGGGAAAGATATCTGCAACGCAAATAAGCCCTCCAGAGCCAGGCTTTTGCCTCTCCTGCTCATTATTTTTATCAGGATGTATTATAATAATTTCATATTCTGTATAATCAAGAGCTGGCTCCTTGAAAAACACCATCGCTTTTATTGAAATCACCTGTCAGTTTCAACAGGTCTCTGAAGTCTCTTTCCTGTTCCTTAATCTATTCCTGTAAATCACAACATGTGCCAGGTGATTCAAGTTTATGGAACCCCATGTGCTATCCCGGGGACCGTCACACATAGTTGCTTCCCTAAAAGCAGAGGGGAGAAAATCAGGTCTGGATGCCCCGTAATGGTTACATCATCTCCGTGACTGGAAAATAGTACAAAGCTCCACTACAAACGCTGGTTTACGTACCCAGCGTAGGGAAGAATGAGCTGATTCACATGTTTATGGAACCCCACGTGCTATCCCGGGGACCGTCACACATAGTTGCTTCCCTAAAGCAGAGGGGAGAAAATCAGGTCTGGATGCCCCGTAATGGTTACACTATCTCTGTGATTGGAAAATAGTACAAAGCTCCACTACAAACGCTGGTTTACATACCCAGCGTAGGGAAGAATGAGCTGATTCACAAATTTTATTTCTGATTATATTTTTACACCTAATATTAATTATCTGATCAGTTCTTCGTCCACATTAAGACCATCGGTAAGTGGACTTGACTCCAACACGGCCACTACAGGAGCGGTCATCCCAGGAGGGGCTCACCAGTGGGTACTGAGCCCTCACCCACCCACCTAGGGGCCTTTGTAGACACTGCCTCTTTGTGTGGGTCCCAGACTGTGTTTCCTTAAAGAAAGAGGTCCTGCAGGGCAAGCTGTCCAGCCTGCTGACCTTCACCTGTGGGGACCCAAGTGGACAGGCAGGATGATATGATGGGAACACCGTCAGTCAACAGAGAAGGCACAGTCTCAACAGCCCCGCTTCCCCACCCCACGTGCCTGGGTGGCATCATGGGGACAGGCAGCTGGGGCTCCTCTAAGGAGGAAGGTAACCGTTGTTTAAAGATGCCGTGTTTCCAGTTCTCAGAAGGGAGATTTTATATTTCCATCACCCACTGTAGCACGCCCACAATAGCTGTTAGCTGTTTCCCTGATGGTGGATCCCAGCAGAGCATAAACTCCCAGCCCGTGCGCCTAGCACAGTGCCTGGTATCCACTGGCGCTCAGTAAATGCACTGTAGGTGGTCGTGGTCTCGAAGCAGAGAAGCCAAGTTGGGGGGATTACGGATACAAAGGGTCACCAAATGTGGCGAACGAGATGTCATTTAACCGCCCTGCCACGTCAGCTCTCTGAGAACAGGTCGGAGCCAGGGTTCATAAGGGAGGAATCCAAGAGTCCCTTTTCCTTTTTCCTCTTCACTTCCAACTCTGACTGCCCTCCCCCTCCACACCCACCGGCTGCCTCCCAGACTCTGGGACAGAACTCCGTGTTCTGCTCAGCGTGAGGCTTCCTTACAGAAAAGCCAGTGGCAGGGGAGGTGAAAAGGGCAGGCTGTCTGGGGACTCTTCAGGCACAGACAGGAAGGCAGGATTAAGACTGCCCGAGGGGATGGTGGGGACCAACACAGGATGGAGGAGCCTTTCCCTCCATTTTCCCCTCCCTGCCGCCATACCTTCACTTCCCAGCTTTTGACTGCTCACCCTGGGCAACCTGGAAAGTCTACATTTTTAGGTAATAGATGGAGGCAAAGAGCAGCCATGACCCAATGTCTCTGAAACTGCCTTGAGGCCCCAGACCCTGGACCTCTTCCCAGAAGCTCAGCTTCCCCCTTTGAGGAGGATAAGGGGAAAGTGGCTGGAGCTAGCCTGGAAAGGAAGAAGTGGTAGACACTGCCTCTTTGAAAAGGATAAAGGCCATTTAAACCCAAGGTTTCAGTCCATCCCCAGGTTCCCAAAGGTGACTGGTTCATAGATGGACAAGTCACACCAGTTTCCGTGGGAATCATTTCATGGCTCAATATAGCATCAGTGAGGAGCTGGCACAAGCATCTCCTCTGTGCCTGCATCCCTTCCAGGTACTCTTCATGTACCTTACGTTGGGTTCAGCTGCTATGGCTCCTGTGGAAGCATTAAGATTCCTCTAGCCCTGCAGATGAAGGGGAGGCCCTTCTCTGACACCAGTAAGGGCTCTCACCAACTCCCTCAAAACTTTGGAGATTTCGAGATGTCCATGCCTTAATAACCGGAGTTGCTGTGCTCGCTATCTAGGGTTTGGTTTACCTGGTAAACGCCCTGTCACAGACCCAGCATTTCTTCAATAAACCCCATATTCATTTGCCACTATCTTGTGACTGAAAATAACTCAAAATCCTGCCCTTTGTTCTTTAAGGTGAAAGATGACGCCTATTAATAACAATCCCCAAGTCCTAAGAGTCCCTATTGAGACCCCGGCGTTAATTCAGGCTCCAGCAAATCCAAATATTGGCTGGGAGACAGAAGCCAGCAGGATTTCACCTGCGTGGCCAATTTTTATCTAGAACAGGGCTACGCCTGCATTAATTTGTCACCGGTGGAAAATAAACATGAACCCACCGAGAATGATAGATTTTGACATGAGGAGTGGTGGGTTATTCAGAAATTTTGAAACAAAAACCCCATAAGAAGTCTGTATTTCTCAGCACCAAGGGGCCGGAAGAGCTGATACCTGCCACGTTGAAAGCATCCTCACTGCTCTCCCTGTTCCCCAGTTTGACGATGTGCTCCCTTCTCAGCCTTCCCATCAAAACTTCAATTTCATCCTCTCACAGTGGCTTCTAGGACCACCCCATCGAAGCCAGATTCCCCCTGCTGAGGCAGGACAGAGCGTGGCATTTTTAGGCACTGGCGGATGGCCAGGGTGACTGCCACTGTGAGCGCTGGGGAAAGCGGCACCAGATAAGGTTGGAGAATTGACAGGGACCAATCTGCGCAGAACTTGGGGGCCACGGTGAAAGGCTTGCCCTTTATCCCAATGTCCAGAGCAGGGAAGAAGAATCTGAAAATGTCTCACATCGGTTTCAGCAAAGTTTTCTGCCCTGATTCAAGCGGTAGTGCAGCTTGGTGTTTGCGGAGCCTGACTCTCCTGAGCTAGCCACTTGGAGTAGAAGCGAACCATCTAGAGGATTCAGCAAGACAAAGCAGATCAGCCGCATTACAACGAGGCCTGAGCCATAGGAGGAGAGAGGAATGCCCACGGCCCTGCCCGGAGTTGAGGGGACCAGCCGAGGGCTCCAGGGAACCTTGGGCTCCTTTGGGCAGCTTTCACCTGTTCCTCCGTTTCTAGGGCGGAAGATCCTCTGCCTGCCTCACCCCTCCTCCGACCTGCCCTGCCCCTTTCCCCAGAAGCGGCCCCACCCTCAGCTGGAACATGGAGTTCACTGCTGTGGACTATGGGAGGGCCCTGGACCAGGTACAAGATGCAAGCCGAGCTGCAGCGAGGGGGGGCGGGAGGAAGGAAACGGGGAGGGAGGTCAAAGATGGAAGGGGAGAGGGGAGAAGAAAGGGGCTGCTCTGGAGTTTCCCCCTCACACATTCCAGACCTTTCCTTTGATAAAAAGCAAAGGGAGGAGGTTTTTTAAATGAAATGAAATCTAATTCTGTCTGTTGGATTTGGTCGGCCCCTGTGATCCCACTCAACTGCCGCTCTGCCCCTCTCTTTCAGGACCACCGTCTGCAGTGTAACCACAATATAAAGCGCCTACTGTGTGCCAGCTTGGCACTCTGCATGGACTGGGCCTGGGAGTTCTGGTGGCCGACCGTCATATTTGCTGGTACTGGGAGCTTCCCAGGACATGAGACTTTCAGTACTAAACACAGGACAGTCCCAGGCAAACTGGGACAGCTGGTCACCTAAGTAGGAGTTGACCATCCTGCAGAGTCAATGATCTAGGAGTTAAATCACAGCACAGTGTGGCCTGTGGGCAGTGACAGGTAGGAATAAAGAGTTTCCCCCATAGAACTGGAAACACCTTCTTGGCACTTAGCTCCCTTCCTGAAAGGACCCCAGTGCCTGTTTCCATGATGCCAGCCCAGGCGGAGCCTAAGCCCCTGGGATGGGCAGGCAGTGGTGCTGAGACTGGGCTGTCTCTGTCGTTTGCTAAGGTGACTTTCATTATATGAAGCTGCGGGAGCCTGTCCACTGGCTCTTTAGGCGAAGGTCAGTTAAGGACAAGCGATTAGCTTGCCCCTTTGGGCCTTTCTCTTGGTGACACCGCCTCTGGTTCAGAACAAAGGCCCCTCATTTTGCCAGGGGACCCAGTATTGCATGCCAGAGTGCTGCCATCTGCTGGCCACAGGGCCTGTTTTCAGGAGGTGAGCTGAAGCCTCCAGAGGAAAGCTAACGGGCAAGCCAGGGGCTGCTAAGCCCGCCAGCCACAGCAAGGCCTCCCGGAGCGCCCAGGGCCAGACCTCTAGCGAGAAGCAGCCAGGGACCCCCTCAAAGGTACACCTGGAAGAGCACTGGAAGCCCCCTCAGTGCCTGCACTCTATCAGTCCGGCTGTGGATTCCAAGAATTCCCAGCTAGCATGGGCGCTCTTTTAGCTACAATACAATCCTCTGGGCCCCAGGGGTGGGCTGGAGCGGGCTGCACCAGAGTCCATAATTAAATATTCAGGAATTTTAAAAGCTGCAGGATAGAAAGCCCAGAGATAAACCCACGCACAGATGGTCACCTTATCTTAGCTGCAGTAGGTGGTGGGAACATTTACAATACGGAAATTGGCAAATGCTACAAATTAGAGCTCTCCCACCCGCTCCAGTGCATCAGTCAGCACGCCACTGCAAAGCCCCTGTCAAGCTTCAAATATTGTCACCTGGGAGATGGACACTATCAGCCCGTTAGCAGGGGTTTTCTCAGATAAACCACCTAGTATGAAATCAGTATCAGAGAAAAGAGATATATTCCGATAAGAGGGAGGTTGTGGGAAAGACATTTTTTAAACAACTCCCTAAGAACAATTACTTAATAGTTAATGGCCCAGGCATCAGAAACACCTGGATTCAAGTGACAGCTCTTCTACTTGTGAACCGTAGGACAATGAAGCAAACGGCTTCGCCTCTTTAGCTCCCAGTTTCTCTGTCTTGAGTAGGGGGTAATATTAGCAGCTCCTCAAATGGTAGCTGTGAGGTGATGCAGTTCTAAGTGCTTAGAACGTTGCCCGGCACAAAGTAAGTGCTCGATACATGTTAAATATGATCAGTTATTGATTAGAATCACAACTCAGCAGGCTTGGAACTGATCCTGCCATCTCCCTACTAAAATCATTTTCACCTCTAGGTGTCCTTCACGGGGTTGGGAGGTGGGAATTGGTTCCTCCATCCTCCGCGGCAGCTACATTTTGACATCAGACTCACTTTTGGCTATTCATTTGTACCTGTCCCCTGCAGTTAGTACATAAGACAAGGGATCCCCTAGAACGTAGAAATAAGGTGGTAAGGTGAATGTAAAAGCATTAAAGATACAAACAATGGACACCAGCAGAAGTGCAGAAGATTCTCTGTAAATGGATTCCTGTCCAGTTAAGGCATCCAGTATGTAAGTTCAGAAAGGGCAGGATTCAAATCTGATTGTAACAACAAGACCCGAATCCTCCTAAGTCGTATCGCCCTTCTGGCCAGCAGGAAAGCAAAAGTCTAACGCTTCTGATTACAGATCAGATGTAGCCATGTGACCACAGCTAGCTGCAGGAAAGGTGGAAAGGGTCTTTGTTCAAAGTGGGGGTAGGAGGCATGTGTCTAACTAAAAATTAGGGGCTCTATTTTTAGGAAAGGAAGAACAGATATTGGGGGGGGGGAACCCACAGACTCTACCACAGTAGGTCAGTTTCTCTAAGTCTGTTCACTTCTTGACATCAGGGCACTTCTGCATGACAGCCCCCAGGATAAGCTGCCGTGAGCCCAGACTGGGCAGGTGGCTAGATTCCCTCTGGAACGTTCTCTCTGTGGTCCTCGGTGAGACTACAACTCCCACATCCCATCAGGCACGGAGCTCCACTCTGTTGCCTCTACAGCTCCTTCCCAGAGTTTCCCTCCTTTCTGGCCCCGGTCTCCCCACTGGAGTTTGGGTCTCCCTGACCACCAATCTGGGTGATTGTAATAATCACTTTGTTCTTTCTGCCTCCACTCTTGCTCTCCTTCAAGCCCTGCAGCCGACAGATCACTCTTCCTAAAGCACAAGTCCCACCATGACACATCCCTGCTCAAGAACGTCCCAGGACAATTTCCCAGTTCCTTCCCCAAAGTCCAAATTCCTTAGAATTCTGAAGACTTTCTATGAATAGGTCTTTGTCTGAATTTCCCTCACACACCTGAAGCTCCAGCAAGAAAGGGCTGCTCACCCTTCCTGGGATATGACTGTGCCCTTCTGCCCCTCTGCCTGGGCTCCGCTCTGCTGGCATCTCTTCCCTCCTCAGCCTGTCTAAATCTTACCTATCTCGCAAAGCTCAGGTCAAAGCCTTCCTCTTCCATGGAGCCTTACCCAAGCTTGAGCTACTCCCACCCTCCCAAGCACTGTCATAGGAGTTTATGCTTCTATTACACTTGACTTGAAAGTATTTCTTCATTCCCTACTAGGGCGTAAGCTTCCACGGGGCTGGGGCCATGCTTGCTGGCATCTGGCACTAGAGCCTGCCATGTCGGTGACTCAGAATAAATGTTTGTAGAATGGATTTGCAGAGCAGGGTTAGTGCTCCATGGAAGAGGGGCACGTGGGGACTGGGTGTGAATGTGAACAGCTCACACAATGACCTGTGAGCCTGCTGGAAGCCAGAAAGCCAGGGTGACCATTTACACCACTCGGGGAGCCAACATTTTGCCTCCATCTGAATTTACAAATGTCGGTACAGACCTTCCACAAAAGGGGAGCCCCTTCTGGGCTTGTGTTTGAGAGGCCATGTGAGGGAATGGAGCGGGGCTGGTAAAGATGCCTGGCATTACTCCCTTTTTTTTTTTTTCAGAAGGATCAAAGTATGAGCAGCCATGAACATCAAAGCTTTCTGGGGGAATGAGGCATTGACAGGAAACTTTAAATTATCTAGACAAAGCTTTCATTTCTCAGTCCTAGAGCAGCAAGGTGGCTTGCTCGACATCACATGGCCCGAGTGTAGGGTGGCACTTCGACTATCCCAGTTCCCTGGCTACTATTCTTCTGCTCCACTGCACGAGTCGTCCAGGTTAAAGACACCATCGATTCCCAAGGAAACCTCAAGTTTGGGCAAATACGAGGTTGTAGCGATTACACATAGATTTGTGTGTTTATTTTTATGCTAGCCATCATAAAATTATTTTATGCTTATACAATCAAAGAAGGAAGATGTGCAGTCAATTTTCAAAGTTTAAATTCTATATGTCTTTACATCCGGTATTTAGATTTTCCCCTTCTCTGTTCATTGTCACCTTTTTTCCTCGGGAAAGTATCAAAATGGCTTTTCCTTAAAACCTACTATATACAAAATAAACAACGAGGTCCTACTGTATAGCACAGGGAACTATATTCAATGACCTGTAATAAACCATAATGGAAAAGAATTTGAAAAAGGAGATATATATATGGATATATATATATATATATATATATAAAACTGAGTCACTTTGCTCTACAGGAGAAACTAATACAACATTGTAAGTCAACTATACTTCAATGAAAAAAAATTTTTTTTAATGGCTTTTCTGATTTTCCGTTGGGGCCGAGAAGTCTTACTAGGAGCACCCACTCTCAGTCCAGTTTGTAACTGCCTAGATTTTAGTGCAATAGATAAGACTTGGGACCACAGACTATTGAAAGGCCCTTTGTTCGTGGATTACAAGGAGGGTCACTCAGTTTATCTCATTCATTATGCGACCCGACTTTTGAGTTGCCAGGTTGAGGCCCGGGGCAACATGTTGATGGAAGAGAACATTAAGCACCAAGTTGTTCTGTGCTTGTGTTCGTTCCAACCCACTTTCACCTCCCTTAGCCCGCGAAGGTTATGACTACGGCCCAATTCCCTAGTGACTCACTCCAGGAAAAGGACATGTGACAAGGACCTGGCTCTCATGGGACTGCTTGTCAGCGGTGCCAAGACAGAGACGGCATTGTTCAGAGAAGCCTCAGGAAGTCAAACATCCGGAGACAAGTGTGCATGGACAACTTGCCCCACAGGCTGGAAGAGAACGTATTTTTCCCCACTGATCAATCTGTGTATTTACCTCTGCAAGGGCACTCAGAGGACTTCCGGAATGTTTATTCCCTTCAGTCTCAAATGCAGCCTCTCAATGGGCCAGGAAAGGAAGGGACCAGTGTTCCTGGAAGCCTGCTAAATGCTGGGTGCTTTATCTGTTGCCACATTCAATTCCATCCCCCCAACAGCCCTTTGAAATAATCATTATGGCCATTCCCGCTTTACAGATGAGGAAATTTAGGAGGTGGGTGGCCAGGCCCAGCCAGCTACTAAATGGCGGACCCAGGAATCAAACCTGGGTCTAGGTTGACATTGAAGGGTATTTCCAATGCCAGAAAACAGGGTCCTTTCCATGCTGGTGCCCAGACTTTTGATAAAAGAAATGTTCACATATTGAGCTATAGAGAAGTCATTCTGACTTTATACCTGAGTTAACTTGAATTTGATGCTAGCTACAATAGCCTCTTTGTGGCCTATCAAACCTATATTGTACATCTGCTTTAATTGTTAAAGAAAAGGGCACACTGAACAGAAGTAAAGAATGTCCATGTTAAAGATTAAATGCCCCCCTTCGTATGGTGATAAGACTCCCTTCCCAGGTGCCAAGGCCACACTGTACGGGCTGTACGTGTACGTGTTGGTCTGCTGTTTTTTGAAACCTTGAAGAAATGTAGCCCTGACTTGTTTAATGTTCTTTTTCCTGTTCAGATGTAAAACTGTGCTGAAAACCCTGCTTCTCTGGAGCAATTTCTCAGAATAATCTGGAAACCTGGCTTCCGGGCTAGTCCTCAGGTTGGCTCAAATAAAACTCTTTTCTATTCTTATTATTGATGGTTTATTGATTATTTTCGTCAACACGTCCTCTGAGACAAGTAAGAGCAGTCACTGACCGGATGCTTCTGAAAGCTTTGTCTCTCCGCTTCCTTCCAAACACAGCTTTGTTCTGACCTCTTTCTCTCCATCTCTTTACCCTTCAAGATGCTTGCAAATGCCGCTTTCCCCATGAACAGTTCCTGAGCACACAGTTCCAAGAGATTTCTCCTTCCTTCTCTCTTGCCCTCTGACCCTCTCAGCCTGTGATCCATGCTCAGCCCTCACAGAGACTAGAGCTCAGCTCCTTTAAACTTGCACATGCATTTGTAAACTCCCAGGTGGGCTCTAAACTCCTCAAGGGTGTGGACACTGGCCTTGCGGAGTCCTGAGAAGGCTTAGCATCACAAATAATAACAGGTACTGAATGATTCCTGGTGAATTTTAGGAGAGGCTATGGAAGTCCCTGTGATTCTTTTAAGTAGAGAAGCACGGAAAACTCAGACAGGTGGTTGCTATCTCTGGCTCTTTAGCCAAGATTCACCTTTGCACCAGAGTCCATAATCCTCTCCCCAACTTTCTGGGGGTCTCAGAGGAGACTACCATTGCCTTGCACAAAATCCATGCCTTCGACCATCTGCACGGGGGGCACGGGGTCATGGGGACCACCCTGCCCACTGGGTCCAGGGGGCTCGGCGGGAGTGGTCCAGGCTTTCCGGCAGCCTTGCCTGTTCCCTTGGTCTTTTCCCACGTCTGGGTGCTCACACCTAGCCCCTCCCCAGGGACTCCGTGATGACGGCCTAACCACACTGGCCACCAACAACGCCTCACCTCTCCTCTAGGGACACTTCCGCCGGCACAAACCCCAGATCTCATTTTCTTTCCCCCCTGGGATTCTGCCTGTTTTCTTTCCCCTTAACTTACTGTTCCCTCTCTGAGCGGCCCGTTTATCTCCAGCTCTGTCAGAAGAACGATGAGGTCTGAGCACCGACGCCCACGTGGCATGCCTGTTCCCACCTCTCCCCCCGCTCCAGGTCCCTGGTCCCTTGGGGTCAGCACTACCCCTCCACGCAGCTTACTTACCCCCCTCCACGCAGCCTCCCGCCTCTCCTTCCAGCCACATGTGGGGCATGGAGAGCACTGCAGCCGCACCCACAGACACCCTTCCCCGGGGCCCCCTTGGGCCCCATCCACACGCAGAGGCCAGCCCTGCCCCTGGGCCTGAGTGTGCACCTGCCTGTCTCCCCCACTCAGCTGGGAGGACCCCAAAGGCATCGCCACCTCTTACCTTGATTCCTGATGCCTGGCCCTGTGATCGCCACGTAGAAGGTGCTCAGTCGGTGTTAACTGAAGGTGGAAAGGAATGGCAAATGATAAATGGTCTTGGTTCTGCTCTATGAAAGCACTCAGTGCAGCAGATCCATCTTACACTCACAGTTCAGTCCCTGCCAGAAGGTCCCTGCACTAGACAGGACTTGGAAGCATGGACTAGCATAGGTGCTGCATCTGGAGGGCCTTAAGTCACTGACCGGATGAGAACACAGACAGGGAAGTGACTTGCCCAAGGTCACGCGGTGTGAGTTGCAGATCAGACTGACCCAGACTCTCTGATTCCATGACAAAGGCACCATCTCAGTCATGACTTCAGAGTGATAGTACGCTTGCTTTGCTCCTAAAGGACCCTGTAATTCAGACTTAATTTCTCCCAGTGATTTCTAATTAGTGAGGTTTGTTCTTGGGCTGCTAACCGTATCTAGCATTGATGAATCCTCCTCAGAAGTACACCTGTAGGCAGTCAGGGATCCTGGGATCCTGTTAGATCCTGCTGGATTCACAACCGCAACAGTTCTGCTTTCCCATCAAAAGCACTAGGAACG
The DNA here is from genome assembly GCF_003031525.2 of Neophocaena asiaeorientalis asiaeorientalis. NCBI lineage: Eukaryota > Metazoa > Chordata > Mammalia > Artiodactyla > Phocoenidae > Neophocaena > Neophocaena asiaeorientalis. The sequence continues at coordinate 4,608,202 of NW_020175191.1, forward strand.
TGTGCCAGATTGAGACAACACACCTAAGGCGTTGCTCTCCACCTCCCAGATCTGGCACTGTGAATCCCCGCCCTGCTGCCACCCTTAATCTGCAGCTTGATAGAGGCTGTTCTGGCTCCCTCTCCCCCCATTCCCCACCCAACATCGTTTTTGTTGAACCCATTAGGTAGTTATTATCGTTTGCAGCAAACAGCTGATGCCTCCTGGAAAATTTAGCATTTGCTCTTCCCTGTTCCATTCATCTTGCGGTTTGCACATTTTCTCTTCTTTGTTATTAGCAGGGGCACTTACTGGAAAACTAGATCTCTGTCGCTTAGTGGTTTCATATGTCCCTTCTGTTCAGAACCCACCTGGAGTCAGAATCGTGTCTCTGTGACAGAACAATTGGTTGCTATGGAAATGACTGTACCACCCTGGGCACAGGCCTGCCTGCAGAGAAGCTGAGCACTGCATGCAGGGAGCGGCGGTGGAGGAGGGAGGAGGGGTCGCAGAATCCCGGCTGTGACCTGTTAGACTAGTGACTGATTTCTCTAGGCCAGCGTGGTCCCTCTGTTCCTTTTCCTCCCCAAACTGTATGTGTATGTGACTTCTCTTATCCACACCCTTCCCTCCTGCCACCGTCACTAGCCACTAACCACTCCACCCAAAGAGGAAAACCTTCCCCTACCTTCTCTCTTCCACCTCCAAGTTCAGCTTAGAGCTCGCTTCCTGCTCTGGGTGAACCACACCTGGCCAATCCCTTCTCCAATCGAAACCTCCCAATTCTAATGAATTTGCATGTAATGTATTTGAGTGGAATCACTTGCTTGGTTTCTCATTATGCTATTTTTTTTTTTTCCCTTCTTATCAAGCTCCTATACTTTCTCTTCTCAATAGTACTGCGGCCCCATGAGTGCACACCTGGGCCAGTTGGGTGCATCGTCCCACAGATCCCAGGCTGGACTCTGCTGACCACAGGTCCTTGGTAAATGCTACTCCCTGACTCCCAGAGATGACAGACTCAACCTCCAAGCCTGTCCAATTAAACCTACTCAATCTTACTTCCTAAGGATCAAAAGCCTGGAGTGACAGGCAAATTGTATAGCTCTGGATATCATTTTGAACATTTGACAACCGAAAGAGGGAAGAACTCTAAAGCTTCAGTTGCCTGAAATACCCTCAGCTGATAAAGAATGAAAAAGCTGTGCTTTGTTATTTAGAAGTGTTTTATTTTTGTGGGTATTAAATCAGTTTCCTCTTTCAAGTTTTTCTTTAGTCTCATTTGCCTGTCACTTGGGACAAACCCAGGGAAGCGTTTACCCCCAAGGCCCATGACCCCCTTCAGTTAACGTGGCCCAGAGACCCTCTTCTGCATTTTCACATGAAGGGCTATGCGAGACCGCCCAACCTAAGGGCAGCTCCTCGTGCCTGGGAGAGGCTGGAGCCCTTCCAGAGTGCTCTCTGGGGCAAGGTTAAACTTACAAACATGAGGTGTAGATTTGGGGCCTTCCCTTTGTCCAATGGGCAACGTCTCATAGAGCCTGGGAGTGCAGGGCCGGTGAAGTCCCCTCTTGCTGTGTGCGGCTGTAAGCAAGCCGAGCTGTGCTGGGCCACAGGGTGAAGGAGGCAATGTTGGTTTGGCGGTCCCAACCTCCTTTTTCTGGAACCTGCCCTCCAGTCCCCCAAGGTGTGAGTAAACTGGTAGAAGTATCCCGCTCAGGTGAGAAGGGCGCAGAGGTCAGGGTGCCTCCAGGGGAGAAGCAACTTTGGAGCTGGACGCCACTTCCCGGAGACTCTCTGCAGGAAGCCCCGGGCACGCAGGCCAGGGCTGCCCGGGGAAGGCACGCTGGGCCCAGCAGCGAGAGTGCGGCTCCCCCCAGCACTCAGCCCAGGGCTGGTCCGCTTATGGAAAGGGGCCCTGTGTCTGGGAAGCCTGACACACCAGAGAAAGCGGGTCTGCTGTGGGGACAGGGGGTGGGCTGTGTGTGGGCACGTGCCGAGCTGAGAGAGAGGACCCGGATGTGCAAGGGGCCTGCCTTTTCCCACCCTCAGAGCTGCTTTCATTTGGCCGGGGTGGGGGCGGGGCGCCCTGAGGCCTGAGGAGGTGCTGGCAGGGCGTCCTCACCAGGCAAAGGCCCAAAACGAACACCAAACCTGGATGCCCCGGGCAGGGGGGCCGTGGAAGCGCGGCCGGGAGACGGGCCTCAGTCGGGGACACGCCCTTGCCCCAGCCTTGTCAGCGCAGTGCCTGTTGGGAAGCTTGTCCCTGCCCTTCCCAGAGTAGGTGTGGTGAAGGCCCCTCACCAGTCTCAGCCCTTCCACAGCCCCAGCTTGAGGCAAGGCCTCTGGTCCCCATGGATTGAGGATTCGGAGAGTGATGCTGAGGTTCCTTCTAGCTCTGCCCTGACTGTAAAAGAGAAGAGGAAGTGCCCCAGTGGCATCACCCGTGGGACAGAAGACCTTCCCCCAGCGCTCACTGTTCACATTTATTACCGTTACTCAAGGAGTCAAGGGCCCTGTCCAAAACTCACTCACTGCTCGAAGGAGACGCCAGAATTCAAACTCAGGCTGTGTGGCGGCCACAGAGGGCTCCTTCTGAGTTGGCTGCTCTGGAGACAGAACCACAGTCCAGCTTTAGAGCCCAGTGGCCCTCAGCCCTCATGGGGCACAAGGGGGAACCCGAGACAGCCAGCTTCCACATGTTCCTTGAGCAGCTGGGTGACGTGCTTGGTGTTTTCCATAGAAATAATCTCAATGAGTTCTTCCCAGGAGAGAGGAAAAACAAAACTCAAACACCAGAGTCACAGAAATATCCTGAGGCTGATCAGCCCTGACTGGCCGGTAGCTGTGGTCTCCCACTGACAGCCTCGTCTGAAGTAATAGAGGAGCCATCACAGCCCGTTTGCAAAATATGTTCCTTATGCTCTGTCAGCCCAGATCCAGGAGTCAGACACCACGCCAGATGGCTGCTTCACAGGAAAGGAAGGAGGGAAGGGAGGGAGGGAGGAAGAGAGAGAGAGAGGGAGAGAGAAAGAAAGAAAGGGAGGAAGGAAGGAAAAGAGAGAAAGAAAAAGAGGAAAAAGAAAGAAAGGGAGAAAGAAAAGAAAGAAAGGGCATAGAAGCTGGTAGAAAGGGGGACACACAGCCAGGAGAGGAAAAGGATGGGGCCGACAGGAGCACCTGGACCAGGTCTGGCTGGAGTTGGAGGTGACTGCATTATAGGAAAGATTGAAAGGTTAATATGAAACCAGCCGATGCTGAAAGAGAACAATTAGGAAGGTTAAGGGGCTTAATATTAGATTAATGGCTGCTGGAGGATAAAGTTCACAGCTTCCAGGGAAGAAGTCTGACTCAGAGAAATCTTTTTCGTTGATGACTCTTGATCTGATTTTGCTGATCTTTTTTTGTCTTCCCGGTAACTGAGAGAAAATGACCATTCATTCACATGTGATTCACTCTCCCTTTCCCTCCCCCACCCTCCCCTTTCTTCTCTCTTTCTGTTTGGGAATGTCTGATTTTCTTCAGGTTCTGGAGTGAATTTTAGGGTCCCACCTGTTCAGCATGCCATACCCCACCTGTAAGTTTTCCCCTCAGTGAGATCTGTGATGCTCTATAAGAATATTTTCTTCAGTGTTGGTTGTATTCTGGGGATATTTCAGGCCAGTAAGTGGTTTCACGGATCAATGGCTCAGCCCAGGAGAGATGTTCTGAGATAAGATAATTACCCTCAGAATGGGAGAAAATATTTGCAAATGAAGCAACTGACAAAGGATTAATCTCCAAAATTTATAAGCAGCTCAATAACAAAAAAACAAACAACTCAATCTAAAAATGGGCAGAAGACCTAAATAGAAGTGAATTTGAATCTCTGGAGGAGTCCTCTGGGAGTCTGTATAAAGTTCCCAAGGTGACCTCAAGACCAGCCCAGTTTGGGAACCACTGGCCCAGGGGCACAAGGAAGAAGGGCAAGGGAAGGGGGCCACAGACCCTTTACAGTGTACTTAGGTCATTTGTGTGACTTCCTAGATCCCATCCCAGCTGGTGAGTTTCTTGGGGCAGATACTTTGTTTACTCATCTTTATAACCCCTGCACAGGGCTGGCCGCATCCAGTTTTCAAGGTCCCATTTTCAGAAGCCTGGATGGTAGAGACCTGGCCTGCACAAGAGCCCAGAAGCCCACAGACTCTCCAGTCCAGTGGTTTGCAAACTGTGCTCCTAGGCACCCCTGGGGTTCCGTGGGGAGGGGTTTCAGGCTCCCGTCCACCTCTCCCCTTCACTCAGGGCAGCCCCCTCCCCTTGTACAACTTTGTGTTACCCTTATAGAGGAGAAAATGTCACCTCAAAATATGCCACCTTGATCTATTGGTCATTTTGAATGAAAGGGACTTATGAAATAGCTGGTGTAAAAAACACCCTGACCCTCCTTTGTCCTCCTGAAAGCAGGAGATGAATCTCCGATGCAAAAGGACCCTCCTTACATCAGGAGGAAGGCAGGCATCCTTATCACCAGAAATTTAAATTTCCTTATCACAGGAAATTTAGGCCCCGGAAGGCAGTATAAACAAACCCTGTTACCTCTTCACATTTAACTCCCTTGTCTTGTCAATTCTTCACAAATGTATTGTTTCTTTGTCTAAAAGGTATAGAAGCTTCCTGCTCTGGTCACTTCTTCGGGTCTTCATTCTCCTGTGAAGACTTCCATGTACATGTAAAAAAATAAATAAAATGAATATGCTTTTCTCTCATTGATCGGTCTTTGTCAGTTTAATTTTCAGCCAGGGACCCTAAGAGGGAGAAGGAAAACTTTCCCCTCCCTACACTAGAGCAATCACCTCTCTGGCTTCCCAGTTTCCACCCTTGCCAACCTCCAGTCCCAACCCTTGTCTATTTTTCATCCAGTGTACAGAATGATTATTTCAAAGCATAATGCCAGTCAGGTAGCTCTTTAATTCAAGAGCCTGCATTAGATTTCCATTTCACTCACCCACTATCTATCTGAGGTCCTCACCACAGCCTAGGAGTCCCCACATGTCCTCGCCCGGCTTCCCCCTCGCTCATCAGCTCCAGCTACACTGCCTCCTACATGCCCTACACACACCAGGCAGGCTCCTGCCACATTCCGTTCCTTCGGCCTGAAACGCTCTTCCCCAGATGCCCACCTAGCTGCTTCCTCTTTTCCTGACCACCTACCCAAAATGGTGCCCCATTCCATCAGCCTCTAGTCCCTTCCTCTACTCTGCTGAGTGTCTCCTCTACTAGCATAGAAGCTCCAGGAGGAAAAGCACTTTGTTTTGTTCATGCAGTATCCCCAGCACTGAGAACAGTGCCTGGCATATAGTAGATGCACCATTAAATACTTGTTTCCTGAATTAATCAGGTTGGTTTTCCATCTAAAATCATTCTGTACATTTTCTTCTTTACACATGTCTATATTTTCCAAATTTTCTGCAGTAGCTATATATCACTTTTAGTCACAAAAAGCAATAAATGAAGTCTTCTCCAGGACCATTCTCTGGGAGACCCTCTGGGGTCTGAGTGGCACCAGGTCTGTCCTGAGCTGCTTGGAGCCATAAGGATACTGGGAGGAACCTCCAGTTTCTGATGGTGGATGGCGAACTCAGTGATGACAAGAAGCCCCTGTTTAGCCACCAGCACCTTGTCTTGGGATCAGTGGTGGGGAGCGCTGAGGAGGGGAGAGAGAAGTGAAAACAGAACCAGCAATAGCTGTGACATTCACCCTGTTCTCCTCTGCCTGGTACACACGCAAACATAAGCACTCCCAAGGATCCGGGCTCCCAGGGCTCTCCTCCAGAGAAGGCCCTGCTGCTGTGGGCTATGGTTTCACGGGCACAACCAGCTTTCCTCCCTCAGGTTTTCGCTCTCTTCTCTTTGGGGACTGTCTCTGGGCCTGGTACCTCCTGGCTCTGCTCAGTTGAGTGACTGAATCTAAAACAAAGAAGCAACATCACGGCTCCAGGGGCAGGTCTCAGGCCTGATGGAGCCCCTCATCTGGTCTCTGTGTCAGAGCCCCTGCCTCCCCAAGTGGGTGGAAATCCCGGGCTCTCCCATGACTCAGAGTTCCTGTTCACAAGAGCTCAGCAGTTCCAGATGACAGCACAGCCTCGCACACTAGAAACAATTCAGGAAATGAAAGCACCTTGAACTTGATCATTTTCTGAAGGAATCTTTTCTGAGCCTCTTGCATAAAACCCATCTAAAACAGACATTGGAAAAGAGAACTAAGTGGCCTCGTTTCCTCTTCCTCCTCCAGCCCCAGAGCTTCCCTTGTGGGAGTGACTCAGAGTCCCAGGCCCTGGCTCCTGCCTGTCTTATTGTGACATATCACCAGGTCCCATCACCCTCAGGGACAGAGCTGCTGTCTCCTGGGCTAAGACAAGCCTGAGACACTCAAGAGCAGGGGTTGGACACCTTCTATAAAGAGCCAGATGGCAAACACTTTAGTCTTTCTGAGCCATCTACAGTCTGGTTCCTGTCACCTATTTTTTGTTTGTTTCCTACAACCCTTTAGAAATGTAAAAACCTTTCTTAGCTCACAGGGCTTACAAAAACAGACTGTAAAGGTGGGCAAGGTACAGCCCATGGGCCAAATCCAGTCCACTGTCTGTTTTTGTAAAATGAAGTTGTATGGGAACACAGCCATGCTATGTACTGTCTGTGGCTGCTTTCAGGCTGCAATAGCAGAATTGAACACTTGCCACAGACACCAGCAAAGCCTGAAATAGTTACTATCTGGCCTTTTACAGAGAACATTCGCCAAGCCCTGCTTCAAAGTACTAATATAAATGACTCACTGGTATTCCAGCTTTTAGTGCTGCACACACCTTCCTATTTCATACTGGAAACATTTTTGGAGATTGGTATTTGTCCCATTTTACAGATGAGGAAACTGAGGACCAAAAGAATAAGGCTTACCCAAGGTCACACAGCTAATAGGGATTTTGGACCAGGCAAAGCTGCTCTGGAAAGGGCAATCCCTGAAGCCTGGTGTCTACCTCTTGTTCAGCCCCATCAGGGAAGGAGGCAGCAAGCAGGTCCCTTGCTGCAGCATTAGAGAGACACCAGGTATGGAAAGCAACCAGGCTGACCTGTACAGGCACTCCTAAGATTCTCGTGAAATCCTTGCGTGCAGAATATCTCCAAGGGCTTTCTGTGCACAGGAAAGGCTACTGGCTGACTGACTGGCAGGAAAGAGGTCCTTTCAAATCCATGTTTGGCTTCTGTAAAGATTAAACAGGTAGTCACATAACTGTGAAGATCAGGGAGCCACAGCAATCCTCCCACAGAGATCTGGAGGACCTTGCATCCCGCAGACCTGAGGACGGCAGCGCCATCACTGGTGTGAGAGAGACCCCCAGTGGAAACTAGTGGTATCGCAGCTCCTAAGAGTCTTGTCTAGAAACACCCTCAGGCTTCCAGGAGCTCACTTCCTGGGCTGGGAGTGTAAAAGGCTGGTGTCATCTTTGAGTAATTGTCCCAGTACGTGAAACTAAATGAGTGTTGTCCTCCTCAGAACCCTCCCTGAGGGAGGTTGGTGTCTGCACGCGCTCACAGTGCTGTCATTTCACAGGACGTGTTAGGAGTGCTTCCTAGGCCTGCTTTCGTGGCCTTTCCTGTGCTTTTAGAGTTTTATCTGTGGGGCACATCTGACTCCTGAGAACAGTTGGCCTCTGTGAAGCTTTGTTTATGCTTCCTTCAGTCTAACTTTGCTCCAGGACCTGTTTAGTGTGTCTCATAAGGTTGTTAGATGTTGCTATTGTTTGTGGGGTTTTTTTTAATTGGAATTAAATACCACAGTCATAAATTAGGATTCCTAGCATTTCTGGAAACGTCAGACAACACCGGTTCTAAGTGTTGGAGCCCGTGGTTGAAGCTGAGGAGCTGCCGCCCCCTTAGAAGGATTCTCCAGTTTGCCACAGTCCTCACTCCTCCCTATTACCTATTATTGCCTGCCCTGTTATTGATTACATTGCCTTCCTTGTCTCCATGGAAGCGTTATAGTTATATCACATATACGGAATAACTGCCACAATAATAACTGTTGCCACAGGACCGGACACTATGCTAAGCATGGCACGTACATTCTCTCATCTAACCCAGTGCCTTAGTGTCATTGTTCTCAACTCACAGATGCAGAAAGTGGGCTTCACCCTCCCCTAAGAGACTTGCCCCAGATCAAACAGCAAGTATCCTCCCCATGCAATTAACTGCTGTGGTCAGACAAGCAGGCAGACCTGGATTTGATTCCATGAGATAGTAGAAAGTTAGGTTAAACAGATATAAAATATCTTTACGAGCCATAGGGTTGAACTGAATTTCAGTTATGGACATATGCATTTTACCTTGTCAGATAACGGCTCCTCCCATTGGTTTAGGGGGTGTGTCTGGCTCAGCAAGGCCCCAAACAATCACTAGGCTTTTCTCTTTCTCTACCCATAATGTATTCAATGGCTAGCCCTGATCCCAATTATGAAGCAGGCTACGTATCTCTGGTGTTAAAGACACCGGACTCTTCCCCCTCTCTTCCTCAGGATACCTGTCTTGACCCTCCTCTGATGCCACGTGCCCAGTGCCCTGAGGTCCTGACAAGGGGCCTGGAGACCCTGCTGTAACACAGTGTCGAGGCCTGAACTCTGAGACGTCACCTCACCTTCCAGATTTTCGCTATGCCCTTTGTCTCGCAAAATGTCCTCCATCAAAACATCCTCTTCTGTGTCCCAAATGTTCAGCCCCTTCTAAATGACTGACTGCTTAATCTGATAAATGAATGGGAAGATGAGGTGCTAAGGGACTTAGTCACTCTTCCAAAAACTCCTTTTAAAACCATCCCAGGGCTTCCCATTGCTCTTTGGAGACTGAAGACAAAATCCTCAGCAAGACCCAAAAGGCCCTTCTGTCCACCGGCCACTCCCCCACCCCACTCTCCATCCGGCATTCCCCCCACCTTCTCCCAGTTCCTCCCACACACCTTAGTTCCCCACTACTGCTGGGTCTTTACACTGATCCTGTCCTCTGCCTGGAAATCTCTTCCACCCCATCTTGGTCAGTGGCTGCTTCCTGTCCTTCAGATCTCCATTCAGCCATGACCTCATTAGAAAGCAACCCCTGACTTCCCCAACTAGGTCAATCCCACCATTAGACTCATGCAGGTACCGTGACCTTCTCCAGCACAGAACGCATTCCTCGAGGATGGAATTCTGCACGTATTGATTTACGGTACTTGGGCCTCATTGGACGATGAGTTCAATGATGCCATCATGGAGGTATTTTATCTGTTTCTATTCATTTTTATATCCCTGGTGCCTAGATGCCTAATTCATATCTATTGAAGGAAAGTGGTAGCCAGGGGGAGAGGGAAGGGAAGAATTACAAATGACTTTCTACAGTTGAACCAGAGAGAACCTAAGTGGCTTTTGCTCAAATTCACAGAACCAGCTAGTGACGCAGCAGAAAGCTGGACCCAAGTTTCCAAGGCACATTTCTTTTCCACTCTATCATTCTTTGCTCTGGGGCCTCTGCGGGCCTCTTTGCGCTGAGACGGATAATTGCACCCTGAAAATTATGGCTTTGGAGGCATGCCTGGCCTGGCTCCAGACAGAGGTGGTGAAATAGAATCAGGCTGCAGCTGGGTCCCTTTGTCATATGCAGGGGCAGAGCAGACCTCTGGGCCCCCTCCAGGTGGGCTGCTGGGGCACTATGGCTGCATTTAGTGGGCATGTAAGACCCGGGATAATCAACATGCTGGAAGAAGAAAAGTGACCATCTGCCATGCTCTTAGAACGTGCAAAACCCTGTAAGGGACACTATTGAGTTGATTCTGACACGAGCTCTGCCAAAGAAATGTTATTCTCTCCATTGACAGATGAAGAAACAGGTCCAGAGACCGAGCTTCCAAAAGTCACACAGCCAATCAGTGCAAGAATGGTTTTTTAGGCTGAATGTGTGAAATTCCTGAGCAAATTCTTAACATCACAATGCATCACAGCCTTGAAGAAGAACAGACCTTATTCCTGTTCAGAATATGAGAAATCAACGTGAGAAGAATGAGAGAGCAGGACCTAGGACCCAAGGGGGAAGGGCTGGCTGGGGGACAAGAAGCACAGAATGTACACGTCGGGAAGGAACTGGGGCTGGGCAGAGAAGGACTGAGATGATGAGCCTCGAGCTCAATGTGCTGTCCTACTTCTCCAGGCTGTGCCCTGCATTTACCCCCCAGACTTCTTAGCAAAAGCGTTTTTTATTTCCACTGTCTATGGAAACATTAATTCCTCAGCAATCAGATGTCCTAGATCTGGAAGAAGAAAGTGGCTGTCCAGTGGCCTGGCTGTCCAGTTCAAAGGAAAATGCAGTGATGCACCCCCGTCCTTAGTGTTGAGTCTCTGACCCCTGCTTCAGAGAAACGGGCACAGGGAGGGGAGGGAGAAGAAGCCCCGTGTACCCCCGGGAGGCGGGGCTCAGGGAAGGCCACGGGGCTGGCCCTCAGGAGCTCCTGCCTCCCCCTGGGTGACTTTGGGCTGTTGTTCTGGAATTCAGTTTCCTCCCTCTAGAGGGAGGGGCTGGATGGGATGGCCTCTTATACTCTGTGGTTTTATGCTTCTCCAGCCTAGGCCTGGGGTGCAGGTGAGTGAGATAAGAACAAGCACAGTGGTGAGCGAGAGTCATCCACGAGAAGATTTAATCAGTGACCGCAGAACAGCTAGAGATGGGGTTTGAAACTTCTCAGCCTTTGTTTTGAACCTTGAGGTTTTCCCATTGTCAGTGAGAAAAATGATTGTAGATTTGAATAGATTGTGGGTGCTGTGTTATCTAAATGGTATAGGTTTGGGTGTCAGGCCCAGGTTCAAAAGTCGGGGCTTGGGTAGACGGATGACCCTCTCTGAACCCCAGATGCCTCGTTTGTGAAAGATGCACACCTCACAGGGTGGCCGAGAGGTTAGATGAGTTTCCATAGAGAGAGCATCTAGCATAGGACCTGGTAGACGTCCTACAAATCATCTGTCCTCCTCCCCCCTCCTCCCACTGGGGAGGGAAAAAATGAAAGTGGAGAATGGAATTAACCTGAATTCAAACTCAGCAAGTGTTTATTGAGCCTCAAATGTGTTTTGCCCTACTCTTTCATACATTCATGTATTCACAACGAGGTGAATTATCTAGTGCCACTCTACTACTGTACAGAAGAAGACACTGACGGTCAGGTAGGGCTTCAGCTCATAAACAGAACTGAGATCTGAATGTCTGTCAGCTGGATCCAACCCCAAAGAGTCTTTCCACAGATTCGCAGAGACACCTCTGGGACAGATCTCTGGGGCACAAGTCCACTGGGAGAGGATTTAGCTTGGGGGTTGCTCTGGGAAGCCCCAGTGTTATACAGTTGTATGTAACATCCTCATATTCTTGGTGGTGTGAGGAGGCGCTGGAACAAGGGCCCTCTCGCCCTTGGTCACGGCTGGAATGGAGCCAGCCTTACGTCCACCTGGGGCAAGGGGAGCTCTCAACCGCTTCCTACAGTTAGTCAAGGCTTTTCTGGTATTGACACTCCAGCTCCTCGTAAAAGTTACTGTTTACATAGTGCCTTGATGTTTTACAGTGATTTCACTCACCTGCTGTGAGGTGAGGGAGAGTATCATTATCCTTATTTTTTCGGGTGGGAGCAGGCTCAGGGCCTTCCCTGATTTGCTGGAGGCCACGCCGCCTGCGCCCACTGCTGAGACTCTTCCCCCGCATCGCTGTGCTCTGCATCTTGCCAAGGTGGCTCCTTGCCAAGGGCTAAGGGGTTCTTGTCACCCAGAGGCTGAAGTGAGGGAAGGGCACACAGTCAAAGCACCTGTGAATTCATTGGTAACAAGGGATTGAGTCAATAATAGTTCCTTGGGCTTCCCTGGTGGCGCAGTGGTTGAGAGTCCGCCTGCTGATGCAGGGGACACGGGTTCGTGCCCCGGTCCGGGAAGATCCCACATGCCGCAGAGCGGCTGGGCCCGTGAGCCATGGCCGCTGAGCCTGCGTGTCCGGAGCCTGTGCTCCGCAACGGGAGAGGCCACAACAGTGAGAGGCCCGCGTAACACACACACACACACACACACACACACACACACACACACACACACAAAATGTTCCTTAAATATGCACATCCTTGGGCTTCCCTGGTGGCGCAGTGGCTAAGAATCCGCCTGCCAAGGCAGGGAACGGGGGTTGAGCCCTGGTCTGGGAGGATCCCACATGCCGTGGAGCAGCTAGGCCCGTGCGCCACAACTACTGAAGCCCGCACGTCTAGAGCCCAAGCTCCGCAACAAGAGAAGCCACCGCAGTGAGAAGCCTCTGCACCGCAACAAAGAGTGGCCCCCACTTGCCGTAACTAGCGGAAGCCCGTGCGCAGCAACGAAGTCCCAATGCAGCCAAAAATAAATAAATAAAATAAATTTTAAAAAATTATTATAAAAAAAATAAAATACATAAACCTGTTGACCTAGCAGTTCCACTCCTGAAAATCTACCCTGTAGAAATAAAAATACCCGAATGTATGGCTATATGCACAAATATGTAGAATGAATTGTTTATGGTGGGAAAAAACAAAACCTAGAAACAGAAAAAATGTCCTTCAAAAGAGGTATTGTTGAGTATATTATGACATGCCAGGGAATATTCTACAGCCATTAAAAAGAATAAATTGGAGCTACATCAGGTGCCTCACAGGGATTGCCATGAATAATTGATGAGAAAAAGCGAAGTGCAGGAAATTGGTTATAAAATTTTAAATCATTCCATTTTAAAGAAGAAATAATGCCACCCTCCCCACCCCTGGTCCCCAATATGCATGTGAGCCAACACACATGAGCATGGAGAAAAACATGGCAGCATCTCGACCCAGTGGTCGTCATGGTTTTTGAGGGAAGGACTGTCCTGTGGCAGGAGAGGGATGGGAGAAAGGGAGGGAGAACCCAATCAGAAGAAAAAGGAAAAGAAAAAAAGACTGCATTGAAATTAATACATATATATGTATTAATGTGTATAATATATATTTATGTATTAACATAAAAGTATCTGTGTAAGCAGATGTAAGAAGAAAATTATATATACATATCTTAAACATTTTTGTTAACCTAAAGCATCCAAATGTACATTCCTTCACCAATAGTTTGACAGACAGCCAAGATCTTTTCACTGAGAATAAGTCTGTTTGGGAGGACTGGTTCTGCCCCACTCTGCTTTTTGTACAAAAATCACACCTTTAATGCTTTGTCTGCAATTTCTTTTTTTTTTTTTTTAATTATTTATTTATTTATGGCTGTGTTGGGTCTTCGTTTCTGCGCGAGGGCTTTCTCCAGTTGTGGCAAGCGGGGGCCACTCTTCATCGTGGTGTGCGGGCCTCTCACTATCGCGGCCTCTCTTGTTGCGGACCACAGGCTCCAGACGCGCAGGCTCAGTAGTTGTGGCTCACGGGCCTAGCTGCTCCGCGGCATGTGGGATCTTCCCGGACCAGGGCTCGAACCTGTGTCCCCTGCATTGGCAGGCAGATTCTCAACCACTGCGCCACCAGGGCAGGCCTTTGTTTGCAATTTCTACTTTTAGTTTCTGTAGAGTGAAGTGAGGACTTAGACACTTGGAAAACAACTTTGTACAGGAATCTTTCAGATATTATGCTTCCCCCCCGCCAACTTATTCAGTTGTCTTGCCTACACCCAATTCAACAATCTTATTTTAGGATCTCTCCTTTACTGTCTTTCCAAAACTGTCAACTTGGTTCTTACAGAAACAATTCTTTTTCTCTTACATTCACATTTCCTCAGTTTATGTGACATTTTGTTAAGGTACAACTGGCACTAAACAGGCTTGGGAATAAATACATCTCAGTGTGGGTGACATTCATGTCAACCGGTAGATGCCACTGTATATGGCATCCCGGAAGGTGTGGGCACCCCCTGGTGGCACATTCAGTGCCCCCCCCTCCCCGCAAGGGAGCAGCAGTAAGTATGTTTCACAGAGAGAATGCACACGGTCATGGATCCTGGCCGTTCAGTTACAAGAGGTAGAACTTCATTGAAAACCCTTATGTGCTGTGAATTGGTAACCCCTGTTGGATCACATCCAGCTCTCGGATCATGTGACTCTGTCGATTATTCTATGATCGAAATATCTAAGGTTGCAAGTGGATATGAGAGTGAGGAAGCATGGAGGATTACAGCCTTCTTTTTCAATACATCACGCGGCATTTTGGCTAACATGGCAAAAAGTCTGGGGCAAGTAGCCTGGCTGAGGAGGGCAGACCTCATGCTTATAATCCTGTCTCAGGACAGGTGATGCAGGGCTGGTTAAGGACTCTGGCCCAGCTTCAAATCCCCTAACCTCCTGCATAACTTTGGGAATGTCATCTTACATCACTACATCTGTTCTCTTGCCTGCAAAATGGGGTGACACTGTCTCATTCACAGAGTTCTTTTGAGGCTCACATGAGAGGAATGTTCTTAAAAGTATTCGCCACAACGGCAGGATCATCCGGATTATTTTCATATGTGTACACCCTAGATAACATTCGTAACAATGGCGTGGGGTGAGGGACTCCATCCCTACAACAGGCAGCAAGGCTTACAACAAGGAACATACCCTTTGGAGGCGGATGTATGGGATCTGGAGGCACTTTCACCAGGAATTCACTGCACATCCTTGGGCAAGTCATCAGCTTTGTCATCTGAGACACGGAGAACAAGAGTGGGAAAATCACATTGAGCTTGAGCAGTTACGGTGAGAATTAAATAGAGGTTAGAGTCCAAAGTTGTCTGGAACATAGGAGAGGCCAGGTAGATATCACTCTTGTGGACGTGACTCTTAGTCTACAAGCTAAGATCTGAAAGAAATGCCATGTCCTCTAGTTTCTACAACTCAACTTATTTCTGACTCTGAGTTCTCATTTCTCTTTGTTGGTGGAAAACTTCAACCCCAGTCCTTCCTGGGGACCACCCCCCACTTTGGTGTTGTGGACTGTGATTTGATGTGGTGAATGACCTGGGGGTGGAGGGTGCTTGACCTTGATCTTTCACGCACACAGGTTGGGCTGGATGTCCTTTGCCCTGTCCATTTGTCTTGTGGCTCTCTATTGCTTCTAGGACATAGTTAGAGCACATAATTGTCTTTGTGGCTTGGCGCACAAATGAGTGCAATACAATAGGGAAGAGTAGGGCCTGTGGATAAAGCCATGCCCATCTAAAAGCAACCAAATCCAAAACAAATGTTTAACACTGTGAGCGCCCAACAAAACACACCTGTGGGCAAATGGGCCTCTTGACTGCTCTGTGGCCACAATCGGCATCCCCTCACCTCCACCTCTGCTGGGAACGCTGATCCCCAGGGATCCATTTTTCATATTCTCAGAGCTCTACCAGCAAGGCTCTTCCTCCCCACTTCTGGTGTTCCCTACCCCTTCCTCACTTTATTCTTCTCTATAGCCCTTAGTACTGTACTTTCCTTATTTATCTTGTTTAGTGTCTATTTGCACCCACTAGAATGTAGGCCCGTGAAGACAGGTTTTTCACCTGTTTTATTGTTACATTCCAAGTGCCCAGAACAGTGCCTGGCACATAATAGCCACTCAATAAATGTGTCGAATGAAAAAATGGATGGATGGATTGCTGGATGGATGGACAGATGGATGGATGGGTGATTGAGTGACTTCACTGTTGAATGGATGAGTTGGTTTCCTTTCTTCCCTGATACTTATGCTTTCAGAAGATTCTCGTCTGGGCTGCAACTAGGGTGAGGTCAGTGAGGCACTCACCTTGGGTGCAAAATTTAAGGGGACACCAAGAAAACTCAGTAATCAAGATAAATGGTATTTAATGCAATAGTTTAAAAAATCAAAATCAATGCCAAAAAATCTGTGATGAACAAAATCTCAAACTTTTAAATAAAGGCATGATCCTAAAGAAATTGCAGTGAGCTAAAATTAATTGAAAATTATTTAAGATTGTCACTTGGTCAAGGGAAATTCTCAAATATGGCAATGTTCTGAACTGAAAATAAGGTAAGTAGAGAAGCAGACTTTGAAACTTTATTAATGGATTTCTTTTATTAATAAAGTTACAGTCTAATAGGAAAGAACAGTCTAATAAATTCTGTTTTTTTGGTATAAATAAAATGTTTAAATGTAAAATAAGGTTGACTTTTAATATACCTACTTCTCAATTTTTCACTTTTTAAGCTATTTTAATGTTCTGGAAAAATATGTCCTATTAAGAAAATATATGCATATATATATATATATATATATATATATATATATAAATAGAAAAAGTTGAAATCTTGCCATCTGCAATAGCGTGGATGGACCTTGAGGTTATTATGTTAAGTGAAATAAGTCAGAGAAAGAAAATAACCTATAATTTCACTCCTATGTGGAATATAAAAAATAAAACAAATGAACAAACCAAACCAAACTAAACACGAGATACAGAGACTAGAGTAATGGTTACCAGGGGCGACAGGGTTGAGGGGAGGGGGGAGGGCAAAACAGGTAATGGGGATCAACTGTATAGTGACGGATGGAAATGAAATTTTTGGGGCTGAGCATGCTGTAGTGTTTACAGGAGTAGAAATATAACGTACTCATGAAACTTATGTAATGTTATAAACTGATATTACCTCAATAAAAAACACGTTTAAAAAGGATAAATATTAAAAAGATAAAGGAGGAGGAGGTGAGGGGATTCAGGCAGCTGGTGAGCAAGGTGGTCTTGATTGGGGCACTTTTCAATGATTCCCAAATCAAGACACATAGGCCTATTTGATCACTAGCTTTCCCTCTGCAGGAAAGGATCTTGAGAAGGAAGAAAAAGAGATCAAGAAGAGGAAGAGCCTGGCAAAAGAGGAAGGGCTTTCTTATTCCCCAGGCATCAGACATTAACACAGGCAGCAACCCACACACTGGCTCACTTTGCTCTCACTTCTGCCATTCCGACCCAGGGGAATGGGTACCACCCAAGACGGCCCGCACCACAACCCCTCAAGGGGGGCTGAGCTGAGCCAGGCCTCCCACTACGTGGTCCCAATAGCCAGTGCTGTGCTTCCTCGGGCTGGTGTACAAATCTGACACTTGGTCGGAGGTTAAAACCGAAGAGGCTCAAAAAAAAAAAAAAAAAA